>NC_054479.1:28730363-29099113 GCF_017639515.1 Carcharodon carcharias
AATTATCAGGAGTTGTAACCCCCAGTTAGTTTGATCTCTTCTCCCCAGGCTGAAGTTACTAAGGCCTACTGAAATACTTTCAACAATATTCCTGACTCAAATTGTTAACAAAGCTTTGACTAAAGATCAAACCTGGTTGCAGTATCTCAATTTTACGTTATTTTATTGTCTTAGCAATAATGTAATTGTTTCAGAAGCTGAGGCATTTACCAGTCACTTAAGACCTTTTGAATATTTTTTGATACCTATAGCATCTTATTCATGGTGAATCTTTAATGCAGGTTTTTCAATGTGTCCAGAGCTATTCACAATACTGCACTGCATATATTTTAAAAAATCAATCATCATTCCTTTGCTTAGAAATTTCTTTTCCTTTGTGAGATGTTGGTTTGCATACTGTGAGAGTGATAGGGTGAAAGCCTTGCTAGCTGTGAGGGCCTTGCACAGAATGAGCTCGAGCAGTCTTGATCCAATTCCTTGAAGGCATAGGCCCAGAAAACAAAGCAGCTGTAAAGCATCCTAGACCATAGAGAATCGTACTCTTGCATCATCCCACTCCTCACCAAACTCCACTGGCTCCCACTCTCCAGTGCATTGATTTCAAAGTAATCATCCTGATTTGAAAAAGGAGGGAAATGTACCGCGGTCTATTCTCTGGAATAGAGGGGGCAAGCCACAGTATAGGGCTGGAGGTAACCTCAGAGATAGGGTGTAATCTCTGAGGTCACCTCCTGCCCTATACCATGGCTTGCACCCTCTGTTTCAGAGAATGGACTGCAGTGCATTTCCCTCCATCCTTTATTACATGTTGCTGGCAAGGCCTTCAGTGATCATGGCCCTGCAAATTTCAAAATCTTGCTGTCCTTCCGTATCAAATGGGCAAATGGAGTGCAGTTGCGGAAACTGAGTGCAGACTTGGGCCAGGATTTTCCCCTCAGCGATTTGGGGGCGGGGCCAGCTCACCGAGGGGAAAATGACGCGGGATGATGTCGGGAGGAATCCCCGACGTCATCCCGGTCCCTTTAAATTTTTAGGAAGGCGGGTGGTCAGCGAAATCAGCTGTCCGCCTGCCGACCTGTCAATGACCAATTGAGGCCATTGACAGACTAGTTAAGATAATTAAAGACCTGCCCGCCCAAGCTTAAGGCTGGCGGGCAGGCCAGGAGCCCCAGCGGGCTCCAGATTATTCATGAAACCTCATCCACTGGCGGAATGAAGTTTCATGTCCGTTTTTTAAAAATGTAATAAATTTTAAGTGTTTATTATTAACATGTCCCATCTCGTGTGACATTGTCACATGAGGGGGACATGTTAATAATTTTAATATTTTTCTATTTTTAGAGTTTACTTACCTCTCAGGAATCTCCCTGAGACAGGACTTTGTCTCAGGGAGCAGTGCGTGCTTTGACAGTTGGGGATTCCCTGCCATCTGGAACAGGATTGGGCAGGTCGTTGGGCGGGCCTTCATTGGCCCGCCCACTCAAAATGGCGGCAGGCCCCATTTCGGTGGCAGAGGTAGGCTGTCTGCCCACCGCCGAGCCGGTGGGGCCCACACGCCATCCGAGGGCAAAATTCTGCCCTTGGAGTTTGGTGAGTGGAGGAGTTCAGTGAAGGGGAGGGAAAGAGGCATTTTTTTTCCTATTTCTATCTTTCACACCCTGCTGGAATTGGTTCTTGCTCTACTACAGGGAAAGGAGCTGGCTGTTTGGTGAGTGGCTAAGATCTATTCTATTCCTAAGGTTTAAAATAGTATACAAATTGGTGGCAAATTTAATAAAATATATTAAAAAGCTTCATAAATTGGTAATTAAAATAATTAAGTAATTATTTAAAACACATTAAGGATGGCAGGATAGGTGATGTGTCAAGGATACAGCACTTGGGAGCTCCTGGATAACACTGTGATCCAGGGTAAACACGTCTGCAGTGAATGTTTGCAGCTTGAAGAATTTCGGCTCAGGTCATAGAACTAGAGGCTGAGCTGCAGACTCTGCGACACATCAGGGAGGGGGAAAGTTACCTGGATGCTTTGCACTAGGAAGCAGTCACACCACTTAGGATAGAGTCTTCTGATTTGATCAGTGGTCAGGGGGTGACTTCGAATGAGACAGGTAAGGGGACTCAGAGGGCAGGAGCGTGAGTCCGATCTGCAATTGTCCAATAGGTTTGAGGTTCTCTCAGCTTGTTTGGATTAGAGTGAGGACTACAGGGTGGATGAGCAAACTGACCATGACACTGTGGTACAGGAAGCCATTCAAGTAGGGGTAGCAAAACGAAATGTAGTGGTTGTAGGGGACAGTATAGTGAGGGGGATTGACACTGTTCTCTGCAGCATAGAGCGAGAGTCCAGACAGCTGTGTTGCCTGCCTGGTGTGAGGGTTCAGGACATCTGCTCAGGGCTGGAGAGGAACTTGCAGTGGGAGCGGAAGGATCCGGTTGTCGTGATCCATGTAGCTACTAATGACATAGGTAGAGCTAGGAAAGAGGTTCTGCATAGACAGTATGAGGAGCAAGGCACTAAATTAAAAAGTAGAACCTCAAAGGTTATAATCTCTGAATTATTACCTGAGCCACATGCAAATTGGCATATAGGATACATAAAATTAGAGAGACAAACATGTGGCTCAAAGACTGGTGTGGGGGAAGTAGCCCAATTTCAGGGGCACTGGCACCAGTATTGGGGAAAGTGGGGGCTGTATCTTTGGGGCCGTGTACACCTGAACTGTGCTGGAGCCAGTGTTCCTGTGAGCCACATAACTAGGGAAGTAGAGAGGGTTTTAAAGTAAACAGTGGATCAAATGTGGAAAGATGTGGCATATCAAAGAGTAGAGGCAAGGTAAGGGAGGTAAATAATAATATGGGAAATGAAGGTCAGAGAATGGCAGGAAGGGACAGAGAGAAAAATACCCAAGAATGCACCAAGAATCAAGACTAGATGTCACAATGATAACAAAAAGACAAAACTGAAGGCTCTGTATCTGAATGTGTGCAGCATTCATAATAAAGTAAACGAATTGGTAGCGCACATTAAAGTAAATAAATATGATTTGATAGCCATAGCTGCAGGATGACAAGGATTTGGTCCTGAATATTGAGGGGATATGACCTTCAAGAAGAAAAGGAAGCTAGGTAAAGGCGGGGGGTAGCACTGTTAATCAAGGGTGGCATTTATGCAATAGTTAGACATGACCTTGGTTCAGAATAGGATGTAGAATTGGTTTGGGTGGAGATGAGGGGTAGTAGTGGAAAGAAGTCACTAATGGGAATGGTCTGCAGGCACCCTAACAGTAACCACAATATAGGACAAAGTATGCAAGAAGAAATATTAGGTATTTGTGATAAAGGGACAGCAATAATCATGTGTGACTTTAATCTAAAAAAAAACTGGAAAAATCAGATTGGCAGTAGTAGCGTGGATGAGGAGTTCATAGAATGCTTTAGGTAGTTTCTTAGAGCAGCATGTTCTGAAACCAACCAGACAGCAGGTTATATCAGACTTGGTATTGTGTAATGTGAGAGAATTAATTAATGGCCTCAGGCTAATGGCACCCCTAGGGAGCAGTGACAAAAGTATGATTGCATTTTACATCCAGTATGAAAAGGAGAAGAATGGGTCTAAGACTAGTATTTTAAACTTAAATAAGTGCAGCTATGTGGGCATGAAAGCTAAGCTAGCTGAAGTTAACTTGAATACTAGGTCAGGGGATCGATCAACAGAGAAGCAGCGGCAGACATTTTTAAAAATCATTCATTTATGGGATGTGGGCGTCACTGCCTAGGCCAGCATTTATTGTCCATCCCTAATTGCCCTTGAGAAGGTGGTGGTGAGCTGCCTTCTTAAACCGCTGTAGTCCACATGGTGTAGGTACACCCACAGTGCTCTTAGGGAGGGAGTTCCAGGATTTTGACCCAGTGACATTTACGGGAATTTTTCAGAATACTCAGAATAAATATATTCCTACGAAGAAAAATTTTAAGGAAGGACCCACTATCCAAGGTTAACCAAAGAAGTTAGGGAAAGCATCAAACTTAAGGAAAAAGCATATAACCAAGCAAGGACGAGTGGCAGGTCAGATAATTGGTCAGAATATAAAGAACGGCAGAGAATGACTCAAAGGTTAATCAGAAGAAAGAAATTAGGGTATGAGGAAAAGCTAGCTAGACATGTAAAAACAGATAGCAAGAGTTTCTCTCAGTATTTAAACAGGAAAAGAGCAGGTAAAGTGAGTGTTGGTCCACTAGAGAGTGAGAATGGGGAGTTAATAGTAGGAATAAGGATAATAAGGAATGGTGGATGAAATGACAAATATTTTGTCTCTGTTTTCACTGTGGAGGATATAAAAAACATTGTAATAATTGCTGTAAAGGGGAGAGAGGGACTTGGTGAAATTACAATCACTAGGGAAGCAGTACTGAACAAATTGATGGAGCTGCGGGCTGACAAGTCTCCGGGTCCAGATGGACTTCATCCCAGGGTCTTAAAGGAGGTGGCTAATGAGGTAGCAGATGTGTTAGTGTTAATTTTCTAAAACGCCCTAGATTCTGGAAAGGTTCCATCAGACTGGAAAGTAGCAAATATAACCCCTCTATTCAAGTAGGGAGGGAGGCAAAAAACAGGAAACTATAGGCCAGTTAGCCTGATGTCTGTCATGGGGAAGGTGTTAGAGTCGATCATTAAGCAGGTTATAGCTGGACACTTAGAAAAACACAAGGTAATTGGGAAGAGTCAACATGGTTTTGTGAAAGGGAAATCATGTTTAACCAATTTAATAGAGTTATTTGAAAGAGTAACATGTGCTATGGATAAAGGGGAGCCTGTAGATGTGCTGTACTTGGATTTCCAGAAGGCATTTGATAAGGTGCCACATCAAAGGTTATTTCAGAAAATAAAAGCTTATGGTGTAGGGGATAACATATTAGCCTGGATAGAGATTGGCTGGCTGGCAGAAAACGAAGAGTATGCATAAATGGGTCTTTGTCTGATTGGCAGGATGTGACTAGTGGGGACCTGCAGGGGTCTGTGCTGGGGTCTCAACCTTTAACAATTGACATCAATGACTTAGATGAGGGGAGTGAAGGCATGGTTGCTAAACCTGCAAACGACACAAAGGTAGATAGGAAAGTATGTGAAGAAGACATAAGGCGGATATGGATAAGTTGAGTGAATGGGCAAAAATAGGCAGATGGAGTATAATTTGGGAAAATGTGAAGTTGTTCACTTTGGCAGGAAGAATAAAAAAGCAGAGTATTACTTAAATGGCAATGACTGCAGAATTCAGAGGTACAGAGGGACCTAGGTGTTCTTGTGCATGAATCAAAGTGCAATCAAGAAGACTAATCGAACACTATCCTTTATTACAAGAGGAATTGAACATAAAGTAAGGGCCTTTTGCTTCAGTTATACAGGGCATTGATGAACTCTGCCTCAGATGGCAGTGGAAGCAGGGTCACTGAATATTTTTAAGGCAGAGGTAGATAGATTCTTGTTAGGCAAGGGAATCAAAGGTTATCGGGGGTAGTTGGGAATGTGGAACACAAAACACAAACAGATCAGCCATGATTTTATTGATTAGAGGAGCAGGCTCAAGGGGCCGAATGAACTACCTCTGCTATTTTGTATGCTCATATTTCATATGTTCGTATCTTACCCCACCCTCAAAACTCCTCGAAACCTACATTTGCCACATACTTACTCTTTAATTTTGCTCTGCCTGATCCACTGTTCAAGAAGTTCTTTGTAACATTTCACTACCTTAAAAGTTGCTACATAAGTTTTTGTTCTCAACAATTAGGTACAACTTGGCGATCTAATTAAGGCAGGTCATGGTATGGTTAGAATGGACAAAGAAAGGCTTCAGTAATGCAATGGTAGTGTGCTGCTAAAATTGGGGTTATGGTTTGTTCTTGGACGTATAGAGGACTTAATTCTACATCAGACTTGTGCAAAGTATTTTTTATGGGATGGCTTGATATGACATTATGTATCAATAGTGGGAAATGTTCCAATCCTCATCTTGAAATGCTCCCAAAAATATAGGTTTTAAAAAGCTATGTAAATGGGCTGACCCAACTACGGAATATTAAAGTAAAACTTCCACCGCTTGGGTCATTGGCCGAGTCTTTGATTTAATGTGACAATGATATGCAGGCTTCCCACAAACTACGTTCCAGAATTTAACCAATTTATCAATGAATATTAAGAGGGAAGTAACTACAGGTGAAAGGACACAGGTACTTCCACAAAGTTTCTTCCTGATCTTATGTTACTTTTATAAACCGCTGTAAAATATCTCCACTGGTAGCGTTGAGTTATCTGCTTCTCCCCCTGTTCTCTGAGTGATTTCCCCTGGCCTGTGAACTCTGGTCTACCCACTTCACAAGATATTGTCAAAATTTTCTGATTTCATTGGAGGAGTTATTTCTCTCCTTGATCTTTGCACTTTATAATTGGTTTTCGATCATGTGTCTATATTGGCCCAGATTTCTCCAGTAGTAATGACAACAAACCTGTCTATGTTCACAAAACAGAAACAAAAATATCTGGAAAAACTCAGCAGGTCTGGCAGCATCTGCGGAAAGGAGCACAGTTAATGTTCGAGTCCGAATGACCCTTCAACAGAACTAAGTAAAGGGCAAAGAGGTGTTGAAGGTGGTGATATTATCTAAAGGAGTGTAGGAATGTGTTAAATAAGGGTAGAAAGCAGGACGAGCAAGATACAGATAGCCCTCGTGGGGGTGGGGCGGGGGGAACGGATCAAAATAGGCTAAAAGGTAGAGATAAAACAATGGATGGAAATACACAAAAATAATAGAAGTAGGTGGGAAAAGAAAAATCTATATAAATTATTGGAAAAAACAAAAAGGAGGGGGAAAATCGGAAAGGGGTGGGGATGGAGGAGAGAGTTCATGATCTAAAATTGTTGAACTCAATATTCAGTCTGGAAGGCTGTAAAGTGCCTAGTTGGAAGATGAGGTGCTGTTCCTCCAGTTTGCGTTGAGCTTCACTGGAACAATGCAGCTAGCCAAGGACAGACGTGGGCATGAGAGCAGGGTGGAGTGTTGAAATGGTAAGCGACAGGGAGGTCTGGATAATGCTTGCGGACAGAGCGAAGGTGTTCTGCAAAGCGGTCACCCAGTCTGCGTTTCTTCCTTGCAGGACTGCTTGCAGTCCCAGCAGCGCCCACTGCAGAGCTCTGGCACTGCTGGGACCGCTAGAGCTGCTGGTCAATCAAGTTGGCTGGCATCTCTCGAGGGCTAGACTTCCTCCTGATCTCTGTTTGTTTAGCCCACTGGGTGTGTCAGCTGTTGGCCAACTCTTGCAACCTGGCAGAGCAATACGCTGCCCCCTCCCCCCACCTGTGAAATTCTAACCCCATGTGTATTTATTTCGCCACCTGTAAAATTTAAAATTTAATTATGAAAAAATTCAGTGGTCTTTAGTTCCTGGTTTGCTGTCTGTAAGAATACTTCAATGTGATTGGCTGCTTACCCTCCTTGATAAATTCACTGTTGCTGAAAGAGATCCCCTTGACTTGGAGCCAGACTCAAGTGCACATCAGGAAAGAAGAAATCTGTACCGCAGAGATCATTTGACCTTTGCAGCTACATTCTTTGAGGATCAACAGCGAGAATTCATTGCTTCATCACTGACTACAAAATCCAGCCCATGATCGCCACAACATATTTTGGGTCAGGAACAAACAGGAACATAACAAAAATGGCACCATCTATAATTAAGCAACTATTCTTTTCCACCCAATCCAGAAAGCAAACCATTTGGTGCAGTCACCAAATCCTAGTACCAATCTAGTTGTGACCAATAGCTTCAGCCACAAGTTGTATCAAATTCTTACTTGAAAGGTCTCCTGCTTTTGTGTGTAATCTGCGAATGTGAGAGATCTGTCGACCACCATCCAAAGCTTCCAGGAAATTTCCAGTCTCTGAAATAAAACAAGAGATAGGTATTAACATTCAAGTGTCTCCCTTTAGATGTGGCAAGTTTTTATAAAGCTTTAATTAAAATAAACATTACATTTTTGTAGTGAAAAATAATAACTTTCTCAAAACTGCCACTTTAAACAGCATCACATAATGCCACTTGATACAAAATGCAATTTTCTAAGCAATTCAAATCATTTCATTGGCAGTACTGGAATCACAGTTTTAATTTCTTGGTCATGCACAACTGCCTGACACAGTTGAAAGGAAGGAAAAATGTCTTTGGGAGAAAAATTGGCCTTGGATGCAACTGATTTCTAGGCACTATATGAGTCTTTGGACGGAGGAGCTCGCACAGTGGTAGTGTGTGTTCAAAGCCTACCAGAACAGTAGTGTCTACTGAATTCGATGCATCAGAATCCACCAGAAGCCTAATATTGACTTCAACTGGATGTAAAACCTGTGCTGCACCCAGTTTCCTGATGGGTGGATTAGATTAAAATGACCTCCAAATTATGCCTTTGTCTGAAATAGTCAAGATCATTGCCATAAAAATGGTATTGATGTGGCATCATAGAATGCTAAAAAAAATCATCTGCATAGGTTTTCTCCTCAAAAGTTGAACAAATGTATATTTATCAGGGAAGACACAAATGCGCCAATAGTGACAATCGATTGCAACAGATACTGTAAATACCTTTAATTTGACTTGCAACTTTAAAACTTATTACCACAAGTTTTTCAATAAAGTTGATGAAGTTGTCTCTGAGGATTCCTCTTTCCAAACTGCAGGCTATAAAGAGGTCATCACCAATGCCCTCAGCAAAACATTCATGGAAAATGTTAGCCAAATATCACAGGGCATCTGTCACTCATAAAAATGACTGGAATACGACAAGGCACAATCACCATGCTAGAAGGCATCACCTTGGCAATGAGCCATAACATACCCTTTCCAGCACAAATAAAGCAGCATTAGCAACAGCAGGCAAACATCTGCTTCAGGACTTGGAAGACAGTGAAGATCCAGATAATGGACTATAACTCTGTGAGCTATTTGGCTCATCGAGGACTTCGATAGCTACAAAGGCATTTCTGCAACATACCAAAGACTTGGCCTTTCCATTTTTCTGCAGACTGGATTATCATGACCGGTATGTAATGTAAACTGTGCATGGTCAGCATAAAGATTTAATGATGTTCCTCAATAATTCAAGCGATTTGGACACTGTTTTGTCTTCACTATTCCAATGATCTTTCTGTGACTGTACTGTAGAAATTACGGCAATTCTGACTTGGGAGTACCCAAAGTACGTCGAAATGTTGTTGTGTATTTAATCTCAAAAAGGGCTAAACCATGTGCAGAATTTTACCCTTGGCATGTGGACTTGGCGGGGGTGGGCAGGGGCGGTCAGGAAGCTGACCGCTGCCCGCAAATGGCAGTGCACCGCCATTTCACACTGGTGGGCCAATTGAGGCACACCCAGTGTGAAAAGCAGCTGGGGATTCAGCGAGAAGAGGCAGGTGGGGGCATGATGTCCGCTGGGTCCAATGGCAATGTGGCAGCCGATTCAATACCAGTCCAGGCAGCTCCTGGAAGGATGCCATGGAAGGACGCTAAAATAAAGATGGATCCCGTTGCGTTTGGACATGGCAGGTGGGAGGGCAGGTCGGCAGGGCAGTCGGCCCCGCGTTTCTTGGGTGAGTGCCTCGCAGCCCTCCTGGAGGAGGGTCCAGCCAGGATGGAAACCCTTGTCCCCAGAGACGGGAAGAGGAGGCCCCCACACCTCACCAAAAAGGCCTGGGAGGGGGTGGCATCCAGGGTCAGCAGCCACGATATGGTGAGATACACATGGGTGCAGTGCCAGAAGCATTTCAATGATCTGCTGAGATCGGGAAGGGTGAGTACTGTGTTAGCATGGATCACTTTGCAGAACAGTCAAGAGCTGGCCATCCACCCCGTGGACCTCAGAGGTGTTAGAGTGTGAGTGGCAAATGTCAATGAGGCAGAAGTTGGCCAAGGGGATGAGCCCTGGCTGCTTGGACTGAGTGTCTTGCAGCTCCAGGGTCACGAATCGGCTGAGCCCTGCAAAGTGTTCCTCAGGTGGGATTGACCATGGTGCACTAGTGCTTCAGGTAGAGAGTGGACTAATCAATGCCCCTCTATCCTTTCAGGAGAAGACATCCCATAACAATATCGAGAGGTAACGGACTGGCAGGGAACCCCACACCTCCTAATCCTCATGTGTTACAAGCAGGAGGCCCTGGAGCTCGAGAGGCAATGATGCACCATATTCAAGCAGCCATGGTGAGGTTGGGGTGCCAAACAAAGGTAAGAGTGCATGAGACGAGAATGTCGGATATTGCAATCATTCTAGTGTAGTCTCTGTATTGATGTGAGCCTCGGACCTGGAGTCCCCATTGAAAATGGAAAGATGAGGGCACCATGATGCATATCTCTGTCTCATCAGGGTGCCTGGCATGCACGGTGACAGTGTTATGACTTAAACTAATGTCATGTCCTTCTTGTCCCTTTTAGGCTCATCAGCAGGCAGTCGCTATGAGGAGCCTGAAGGCCCAGCCCTTACCCCAGAGGACGATCATGCTGAACACGCACCTGCTCACACCTTCTCTGTCAAACTGGCACCAGCACAGATACCAGTATTTCAGTGGGCATTAGAGTGGCTGTTAGTACCTCAGTGCACATTGCTGAGAGCACTTCACACTCGCCTGAGGTGCAGGCGAAGGCAGTAAGTGCCCAGAGCGCCGACAATCGGAGGACTGCTGGGGACCAGGACAATGCTCAGTTGATGGCTAATGATGGGCCTCTGGAATCATCGATTAGGCAGATGCTGGAAGCCTAGTGGGGTGTGCGGGAGGATTTGATGGAGATACATGAGGGAATGCGTGCCATGGCATCCACTGTGGAGGAGTCCCTGCGGAATATGACCACTGCCTTGACCTCATGGCCGAGCGCAATGCCTCCTCCATGGAGAGAGCGGCAACTCTCATGGAGGGGCTGCTCCAGGGATTCAATCAGGGGTCCCTGGGGATGCGCTGGAACCTGCAAGCCCACACACCGACAATGACCTCAGCTGGTTAGTGTCAATGTGGGAGATGGTTGGACACCCAGTATCCCAACTAGGTGCCCAGCCATCAATGGTGAGCAGGGAGGTCCACCCAGTATCCCAGCTAGGTGCCCAGCCATCAATGGTGAGCAGGGAGGTCCAATGCAACCTCATGTTGGCGCACAAGCTGCCTGTCGTCTCTGCAGGCTCCGCTCAGGGCGCTCTGGATGACTGCAGCAGCTTCTCCACCCCTCTGACAGTGACCGTGGCATCTGATGAGGCTGCGGCGACTGGGGAGATGCCAGCCATGGCACTGGCCGCTCTCTCCCAGGTGGGGTCTTCACAGGCTACACAGGCTAGAGGACGACCGCCAAGGTCATCAAGGCCAACAAGACAGCAGAGTCAGCAGGCTGCCTGCAAAGCCGGTGCCAGCGAGGGGGAAGCACCTAGATTTGGCACCCACAAACAAATGTAAAGCACAAGACAGACTTACCACGGGTGATATTTTGTTTCCCCATTTTGGTTTAAATTTTTTCCTGGTGTGATTAAAAGCACTGGTTAATGTTCATTTCAGCTCTGTTTCACATTCACAATTAAATGAGATGTTATTTTGTTGCTATTGGCCTCTGTATGTTTCATTTGTTCTGCGGGTGCAGGGAAGGCCATGATGTAATGATGAACCTGTGTCTCCTGAAACTCTATTGCACAGGCACAGAGTGTATGTTGCTGGCCAAGGAACTGGTCCTGTCAGGGATCGAGTATGGAGACTGCAGCCCTGGAATGTGGTGGTGGTTCTTATTTGGTAGGCTAGCTGAAGGAGTGTTGGATCAAAGTATCCCACGGGTCCCTGCCTCCGTGGAGGTTACCCAGGTCAGCGTCCATGCCCTCAGTGTTCTCCTTACTGTGCTCATCCTTGGACTCACTACTGAACTCATCGTCTGTTGCCTGTGCAGCTGCGTCTAGATCTTCTTCCTCCACTGGGTCCCCTGTCGCCAGCACCAGACTGTGCAGAGCGCAGCATGCAACCACTATCAGTGACACCCGCTCTAGGGGGTATTGCAGTGCACCGCCTGAATGGTGCAGGCATTAGAAGTGCATCTTGAGAAGACCTTGGTTCTTTCTACCACCGCCCTTGTGGAGGCGTGGCTCTTATTGTACCACTGCTCGGCCTCTATTCTTGGATGGCTGAGGGGCATCATGAGCCACCTTTTGAAGGGATAGCCCTTGTCACCCAGCAGCCACCCATCCAGCCAGGCTGGAGCTCGAAGAACCTCGGCACCTGGGAGTGTCTCAGGATGTAAGTGTCATGGGAGCTGCCAGGGTACCTTACACACACTTGCAGCTTTTGCATCTTGTGATCACACACGATCTGCATGTTCATGGAGTGGAATCCCTTCCTGTTGACAAAGGCACTTGGCTCACCCGCTGGCGCATTGATGGCTACATGTGTGCAGTCGATTGCACCCTGGGCCAGGGAGAACCCAGCAATCGCTGCAAAGCCTCTGGCTCACTCTGCCTAGCTGGCCTCATCTGTACGGTAATGAATGAAAATCAATACCAGCCTGAACAGAGCGTCAGTCACCAGCTTGATGCAACTGTGGACAGCTGATTGGGACACTCCACACAGACCCCCCACCGAGCCCTGGAAAGAGCCAGAGGCATAGAGGTTGAGGGCCACTGTGACCTTCAGCACCACTGGCTTGGGGTGTCCATCCACACAGTCAGAGCTGATTTCAGGCCCAATCCTCTGACAGATGGAGGTCACTGTCTCCCTTGAGAGATGAAGGCCCCTTTCGGCATTGCACCTTGGACATGCTGGAGGTAGCTGCATCACTACCTGTAAACCTTGGAAGCAGCATAATGGTGTCTTCTGCAGCCCCTTCCACCTTAGACTTCCTGCTGGCCCTGCCCTCCTTGTGCATGTGCCTCTCCTCTCACATGTTGCTCCCCTGGAAGGTGCATTGGGACACCTGGCCTCCTTTCTCTTTTGCCCCTCTCTTCCTCCTCAGAGGAGGTGCCTCCAGTGGAGATCATGATCCCCATTACCAGGGTAACGGAAGGCTGTCTGATACCTGGGAGGGCCCACGCGGTCTGAATCCTCCAGGGGCCTGGAAGGCAACAAGTCCTGAAATGAAGCCTAGAAATGCTCAGAATGCAGCTCTGAAGCAAAGTGAAGCTGTCCAGTTCACAGAAGCAACCAGCAGCAAGTTTGACCCAAAACTCCTCACCACTCGCATTGACAATACCTCTGACCCTTCGTATAGAAACATAGAAACTAGGAGCAGGAGTAGGCCATGCAGCCCTTCGAGACTGCTCCGCCATTCATTATGATCATGGCTGATCATCCAACTCAATAGCCTGCTTTCGCTTTCACCCCATACCCTTTGATCCCTTTCACCCAAGAGCTATATCTAACTCCTTCTTGAAAGCATACAGTGTTTTGGTCTCAACTACTTTCTGTGGTAACAAATTCCACAGGCTCACCACTCTCTGGCTGAAGAAATTTCTCCTCATCTCAGTCCTAAATAGTCTACCCCACATTCTCAGACTGTGACCCCTGGTTCTGGACTCCCCCACCATTGGGAACATACTTCCTGCATCTACCCTGTCTAGTCCTGTTAGAATTTTATAGGTTTCTATGAGATCCCCTTTCATTCTTCTGAACTCCAGCGAATATAATCCTAATCGATTCAATCTCTCCTCATATGTCAGTCCCACCATCCTGTAAACCTTCACTGCACTCTCCGTATAGCAAATACATCCCTCCTCAGGGAAGGAGACCAAAACTGCACACAATATTCCAGGTGTGGTCTCATCAAGGCCCTGTACAATTGCAGCAAGACATCCCTGTTCCTGTACTTGAATCCTCTTGCTCTGAAGGCCAACATACCATTTGCCTTCTTTACCACCTGGTGCACCTGCATGCTTACCTTCAGCGACTGGTGCACAAGGACACCCAGGTTTCATTGCACATTCCCCTCTCTCAATTTATAGCCATTCAGATAATAATCTGCCTTCCTGTTTTTGCTACCAAAATGGATAACCTCACATTTTTCCACATTATACTGCATCTGCCATGCATTTGCCCACTCACTCAGCTTGTCCAAATCACACTGAAGCATCTCTGCATCCTCCTCACAGCTCACCCTCCCATCCAGCTTTGTGTCATCAACAAATTTGGAGATACTACATTTAATTCCCTCATCTAAATCATTAATATATATTGTGAATAACTGGGGTCCCAGCACCGATCCCTGCGGTACCCCACTAGTCACTGCCTGCCATTCGGAAAAAGACCCGTTTATTCCTACTCTTTGTTTCCTGTCTGCCAACCAGTTTTCTATCCATCTCAATACACTACCCCCAGCCCCATGTGCTTTAACTTTACATGCCAATCTCTTATGTGGGACTTTATCAAAAGCCTTCTGAAAGTCCAAATAAACCACATCCACTGGCTCCCCCTCATCAACTCTACTAGTTACATACTCAAAAAATTCCAGTAGATTTGTCAAGCATGATTTCCCTTTCATAAATCTATGCTGACTCTGTCTGATTCTGCCACTGTTTTCCACGTGCTCAGCTATTAAAGCTTTTATAATGGACTCTAGAATTTTCCCCACGTCAGGCTGACTGGTCTATAATTCCCTGTTTTCTCTCTGCCTCCCTTTTTAAATAGCGGGGTTACATTAGCTACCCTCCAATCTGTAGGAACTGTTCCAGTGTCTATAGAATCTCTGAAGATGACCACCAATGCATCCACTATTTCTAGGGCCACTTCCTTAAATACTCTGGATGTAGATTATCAGGCCCTGGGGATTTATCGGCCTTCAATCCCAATTTCCCCAACACCATTTCCCTACTAATACTGATTTCTTTCAGTTCCTCCCTCTCACTAAACCCTGTGTTCTCCAGCATTTCTGGTATGTTACTAGTGTCCTCCTTTGTGAAGACAGAACCAAAGTATGTATCCCGCCCGTGGATGAGCTTTTGCTGATTGTGGCCTGCTCGCTTGCCTGTTTTGCCCGTGTGATGGCCAAAAAAATCGCACGGGCTACGTAAAGTTGGAGACAATTGGTGTGTCAAGGGCCTTAACTGGCCTCTTAATTAATGGCAGGATTAATTAATTAATCTATCGTGTGCCCACCTAGTGAAATATTGTGTGAGTGCACATTGACTTTGGCAATGTCAGCCAATGTCATCGCACGTTATTTCACGCTCGCGCGGGTCAGGTGCACCCGCCAAAGCGAAAAATTCTGTCCCATGTAATTTTTCATTGAAACACTCACAATCCATTCACATTAAGAAAAGTTCTTTCTCATATGTTAAAGGATATAAAAATGTGCAATGAATCTATCTTCATTACAGTATCTTAGAGCTTTCCATGTTTTTCTACTATTTGGATCAGCTGCTGTTATCCCTCGTGTTGTACTTCACTCTTTAACCAGGGAATTGGAATCAGCTTGAGCTATATACATATAACAACTTCCATTTACATTGTGCCTTTAACATAGATAAATATGTCAAAATGCTTCACAGAGGCAAAATCAGACAAAACACCTCTAAAACTGTTCTACTCCGCAATCTGCCAAAGAGGGAATGGACAATTTAAGATCAGCCCTGTGCTCCTCCAACTGAACCAATCACGATCTTATGGAATTCCCCCATTACCAACAGATGAGTCTCTGCCATTATTGAGTTTCTGGAATGTCTCACCTATCATGACAGGAGATTAATCACCATTCTCTATTATTCAAAGGATTAAGAATCATTGGTAGCACGCCCACAATATCCTAAATGGGGAAATCATTACATGAGACTCCAAGCCAGCAACTTAAACTCAGAAAAGTTTGCCATTCCACCACCCACTCCCTCCCTTCTCCCCCACAACAACGTGAGAGTTCAAATTACTACTTAGAACCTTTCTGTTAGGGAGATCAACACCTTGGTTTTTGATAATGGAAAAAGTAGTGTTTGACCTCACTATCCCATGCCTGAAATCACCAGTCAGAAAATGACTGTGAATCAGGTTTATGACTTCTGTTGAAGAGTCATATGAACTCAAAATGTTAACTGTGTTCCTCTCTGCAGATGCTGTCAGACCTGCTGAGTTTTTCCACGTATTTTTATTTTACAACCCCATCTCCCCCGGCAAGCCTTGCTCTGCCAGCACAGCTTAATATTATTATCTCTACATAACCCCTACAGTTATCAGACTTCTCGTTGTGAAGATACTTTTTGAAACTAGATTCAGACTCTCGGGTATGATGTAAATGCAAGTTACAGTGACACAGGAGTACTCAAAAGATTCAGCACAGAAGTTGCAGGCCCTTTAGCTCAACCAGGCCATTTTGATATTTACTCTCCACAGGTGGAATAGTTCCAATCACATTCATCACCCAGTTCCCATATCCCTTCATCCCTGAACACTTCACACCACCCACCACCCCCCATCAATTCTGTATCTGAAATTGCAAATGGGGGTTAAAAACCAGCATAATACCACAATTTGCAATATACCTCCTTCATGAAATGGAATGACAAATTGTGTGCCCATCTACAACCCCCATCTGAGCATTGCATAGACAAGCCCAGGACTTCCATGGAGTAGCCAGGTGCTCCCTTCCCTTATTGTTAATGGCCAGGTGACCATTTTTGAGGTGAGAAACTGATAATTGACTGTGGCCAACACCCCCAATGGCTCTAGGCTACTGAATAACAGGATATGGGTTTGCTCTGATACTGGATATCTCAACGTAAGCCACAGCGCAGAGAGACACACCAGTAAGAATCTTGGACTATGTCGCCTAAGGGATGGAGCATTTCTCCTTGCAGGCGATTCAGACTCTGTATCATGCACTGGTACAATCACACCTTGGGCATAGTGCACAATTTCGACAGTGTGACACAACAAGAATCTCCAGGCCTTGGAGGCAGTGCAGAAAAGAGAAAAGAAAGGGATACCTGGCTAAAGGCATCTGAGTTCTGATGAGAGGTTGAACAAGTTAGGATTGTTTGTTGTGATAGGGAGACTCAGAGGAAATATTGAGATATTCAAGATTCTTAATGAACGGTTATGTTGAACCCAATAATATATTTAAGAGTGCCTAATCTTTAGAACCCAAAAGGATGGGCTCAAATTTAAGGGCAGAATTTTACGGCAGTGAGATTTTACATTCCCGCTGAAGTCAATGGGGTTTAGAATGTCTCGCCATTTTACAGCCCCGTCCCCGCCAAAATGGGGCCATAAAATTCCAAGAGAAGGAAGGTGCATTGTTCATATTCAACTATCGGTAAAAGTGTGGATTTTTTTTTATTCATTCACAGGTTGTGGAGATCGCTGGCAAGTCCACCTTTATTTCCCATCTGCAATTGCCTTTGAGAAGGTGCTGGTGACCTGCCTTGTTGAATATAGCTGAGTTGCTTGCTAGGCCATTTAAAAAGGCACTTTAAGAGCCAACCATATTGCTGTAGGTCTGGAGTCACATGTAGGTCAGACCAAGTAAAGGTGACAGATTTTCTTCCCTAAAGGAACACTGCCATCTGCAAGTTCCCCTCCAAGCCACACCATCCTATCTTGAAACTGTGGGTAGAATCTTCGGCTCGGTGAGCAGGGGTGGGGCCCGCTCGTCGAGGCATAAAATGATGCAGGGTGACATTGGGCATGCATCCCAACATCACCGCACGTCATTCAGATTTTCAGCTCAGTGGGCGGGCAGCCAAGTCAGTTGCGCGCCCACCGAACTGTCAAAGGCCTATTAAGGCCATTTAACAATCAATTAAATCATTGACCTGAGCTGCCTGTCCAACCCTAAGGTTGGCGGGCAGACGAAGAGCACAGGCAGTCTTTGCATTTTTAATGGAACCTTATCCACGGCTGGGATGAGATTTCATGAATGTTTTTAAAGTGTTGGAAAAAATTTTATTAACAACAATGACATGTCACAGCTCATGTGACGATTTCACATGAGGGGGACATGTCCTTAAAATTGTTTTCTCCCTTTACTCAATGTTTTATACATGAAACTAATCTCCCTGAGGCTGCTCTGTGCCTCAGTGGGATTTCAGCGCTCTTCCGCACACATGCGCAAAAAAGCGCACTCCCCAGCTCAGCCTACTCCCCCTCCCCCCCAACCCGCACAGGGAGCACTCAGCGCTTCCAGGTGCACGTCACGCTGGGTGGGGTTTAATTGGCCCACCCACATAAAATGGTGGCAACCAGCCAATTGGGGACACCAATCAGTTGCACACCCACCCACACCTGCCCCTGCACAACTCCCCCAACGGGGAGAAAATTCTCCCCTATGTTGCTGTTCCTTCTCCATCAATCGGTCAAAATCCTGAAACTCCCTTCCTAACAGCACTGTGGATATAGCTGCACATTTAACTTTTCAGATATTGTCAAAGGCCAAAGGAGATCTTGGAGTAGGCTATAGTTGAAGGTTGAAGAAAGCAGCGTGAGACTATTTGGAAACGTTGCATAAGTGATCAGATTCTGAAGGTGGAAAAGAAAAGCACAGTAGCACATTGTCTTCACAGAACATCAACATGCTGTGCCGGAACACTGGAAGGAGCAGGTTTGGACTTGCAGTTCCCCATGAAGGAAGTGACTGCTTTCAGAAGGTCTGAGCAGAGAAACAGAGGACCAGCCCGTCCCTCCAGCTTATCATTATTCACCTTCTAATTGCGCGTTACACAGCCAGTTTCCCAGCAGTCTTCAGAATCAAGAAATATGAGCCAGCGGTCAGGGAGAAAGATGTAAAGGTTGAACGAAATTAAATATTCAGCTGGGAAAGGTGCAGTCAAAGAAATATTTGAAGACCATCATGAGGCAATTATACTGGCACTTGTCAAAAAAAATCAATTCAGAGAAAGTTTAATGTAAAGGAAAACACAACTTTCTAAACCTAGGTGTTTGAACCCAGAAGCCCTGTAAACTATTCTTCATAAACTGAAATAACACAGCTACAGAAGTACATCTGCAATTTATATTTAGTCTAAATGAGACACCCAGGTGTGTGTGTGTGTGTGTGTGTGTGTTGTGTGTGTAAGAATGTCTGTGAACCATTCAGGTACTAGTTCTGAATGGGACCATGGTGGAAGCAAAAAAGGTGAGTTAACATGCTGCTAGTTCACAGCTGACTGACCAAACACAGCCACTGTGCAGTTTTAAACAATATTCACATTCTGCTTTCTGATCCGGTGCAGACAAGCCATTACTGTACTGGCTCTCTACTTCACTCACTTCCACTTCATGACAAATTAAATTAGTGCCTTTGTGCTTCATAATTTGCATCAATTATATGTCTTTTATATTGTTCCAAATTAAACAAAAGTGACATCCAATAATAATTATATTCACATGAAACAATATTGCCTGTGTTAACTGAAGATAAAGATTTAATGGCTGGTAGTTCCTTTGTTGAGGAGATAGAGTTGCAGCATAATAACCATGCAGCAGAAAGGTGCACAATCCCTCTCCTTTCATGTTAATGTTGAGCCATAGCTCAGAATTCACTGATACTGGTTATATCCTAGAAACCAGGGAAGTGCCTGTTCCGAACATAAAATGTGTGTGATCAAGAGGCCCCTAGCATGTGCAAAATTTTTTGAACAGCACTAGACATGCATCCTCTTCAGAAACATGTACAACCACCAGCAAGTGTGACAAGTACGGATGGTAGTAACCATGTGGTGTCTTCTTTGACCTTCGAAACACTGGACGGTTGTTTTTTCAAAAACAAAAAAAGAAATTTGGCAGATTATAGATATAATTTGGTTTGTACAATGGTGGATTGGATTAATTCTGGCACTTGGCCATCTCTGCTGGTAGGAAGGAATTCAGAATGGCATAGAGATTGTGCATTTTTTGGGCTGGATTTCAGCAAACCTTGAACTTCTATTACTGAAGAACTTTATCCTAAGAAGTGCCAGAAAAAGGATTAAAATTTATTCATTTCATCGAAGCTCACCTTTCTGGCACTCTCGCCCAGTTTATATGGATGCCTTTAATATCATGCATCATATCTTACACCAATAAAATAAGGACTAATTTTTGAAACCTTGATGGACTGAAGTTTCTGCACTAAGACAATCAAACCTAAAGAGAAAAAGTACATGCATTATTAAAATAGTGTTACAATTTTTGTGATTTTCGCATTATGACTAACAAAACTCTGACCTTAAATGTTACTTTCCATTAAACGACATTAGCTTTGACATTATCCATGTAGTCAAAAACATCGACTATTTCTTCCACTGTCAAAGTAATTCGGCCTATGCTGTAAGCGGAGCAAAAAACTAATTTCATCATCCACCATGTGGAATGCCAGTGAGGCTTAATCTCAATTCTCAGCTTGAATGTTGTGGGGGACCAGAAGTCAGAAGATTGCCAGGTTTGAAACAAATGGAGGAATCTACAGTGGTCCTCACTAAATCTTGTGGCAAAGAAAGTAACCAACATGAAAGCAAAAATAGGTTGGAAGTATTGAAAAACAACCAGAACAAGGGACTGAGGCAACCACAGTCAAGACATGGTATTGAAAAGTTTTACCTTTGAGAATAGCTGGAGCTGAGGAGAATTATAAAAACAGTTTTCAGAAGACTTGTGGCATACTTATGGTTACTCCCTACAGGAGTAAATCATTTTAAGATATGATAACATATGAGAAAATTATTGGGGGAGCTAAGGAACTGGCATACAAGTGTATAAGCTATAGTGTTAACTGTAGTTATTATTTTTAAATTTGTTCAATATACAATAAAGTTTGTGCTTTGTTAAAAAAAGTAAACACTGTGGCATAGTTCTAATGGTTAAAATGATGTGTTTGGATTTCACTTTACATGTAACCATCCCTAACTGGATTGCAACAAAATGAAACCAGGAAATCATGAGTCATTGGGCCACAACTTCCTCAGAGTGGCAATCAGCGTTGGGTTGCTACTCCGTGGCTAATTATTTACTCTAAATTTCTTCCGTGCCTGTCTCGCCCAACCTTGCGACTCAGGCTAGATAAGATCCAGGCAACGCAACTGTCTCTGAAGCCCAGTGTCACAATCCAGCAGAGTAGGATCAAAGAAGTACACACCCTCTTTTTTATGGCACTTGCTGCCATATACCTGGTAAGTTTAAAGGTCCAATTGAAATTGACAGGCTAGGGAGAAGGTAAGTGGATAGGATTTGGGGGAAGGTTGGGGGTTTAAATACATAAAAGGGGAAAGAGAGGCCCAAGTCAATATAGGCCCCTTAGAGAATGAGACTGGACAAATAATAATGGGAAACCAGGAAATGGCAGAGGAATTGAATAAATACTTTGCATCAGTCTTCATGGTAGAAGACACTCAAAGAATTCCAAAAATACTAAATAATCATGGGGCAAAAGTGGGGGATGAAATAAAAACAATAACTATCACTAGAGAAAAAGTACTAGGGGAACTAATGGGGCAGAAAACCAATAGGTCACCTGGACTTGATGGTTACATCCTAGGGTATTAAAGGAAATGGCTGCAGAGATAGTGGATGCACTGGTAGTAATCTTCCAAGAATCCTTATATTCTGGAAAAGTCCCAGAGGATTGGAAAACTGCTAATGTAACATCCTTATTCAAAAAGGGAGGGAGACAAAAAACAGCTAATTATAGGCCAGTTAACTTAACACCTGTCATTGGGAAAATGTTAGAGTCTATTATAAAGGATGTAATAGCAGAGCATTTAGAAATGCATAATATAATCAAGTAGAGTCAGCATGGCTTCATGAAGGGGAAGTCATGCCCGACAAATTTATTAGAATTCTTTGAGGAGGTAACAAGCAGGACAGATAAAGGGGAACCAGAAGATGTAATATATTTGGATTTCCAAAAGGCATTCAATAAGGTACCATACATAGAGCTATTTAGTAAGACAAGAGCCCATGCTGTTGGGGGTAGTATATTAATAAGGATAGAGGATTGGCTAACTAATAGAAGACAGAGTTGGGATAAGGGGGGCATTTTCAGGATGCAACTTGTAACTAGTGGGGCACCACAGGGATCAGTGCTAGGGCCATAATTATTTACAATATATATTAATGGCTTGGATGAGGAAAATGAACGTACTACCGGCAAGTTTGCGGATGACACAAAAATAGGTGGGAAGGCATGATGAGGATGACACAAAGAGTCTACAGAGGGATATAGACAGGTTAAGTGAGTGGGCAAAAACTTGGGAGGGGGGTGGCAGGGGGAAATTGGAGGATGGACAGTGTCAGGCTTTGGCGGGAGTAGGGTGGTGGGGAGGGTGTGGTCAGACATCTGGGCGGGAGGGGCAGGGTGTCGGAGATCAGAAGGGAGGTCTGGTCAGAATTCAACTATACTGTATAAATTCAAACGAGAAAGTTAAGTTTTGAGATGCTTCCTTTAATTTAAAGTGAAACAGAAAATTTTGGAAAATGGGATGGTGAGCTCATACTAAACCTCTGTCAGGAGACAGGCTCATGTGATCTGGTTGTTGTGGGAAAAGAAACCCAAATGGATGCCTATTGAAAAGCAAGAGACAGTTTTCAAACCTTGATACAAAAAGGGGGACAGCTGCTTTTTGGACACACGTACAGAGAGGCCAAAAGGAGTTACTGCTGTGTGGAGAAGCAGCAGCTTCTGATATGAACAACTTAGCAGAATGCTTGTTAAAGTTGATTTTCTGTTCGAAAGGAAGGAAATGGGGCTACCAAGTCTTTGAGATTTAAGGACAAAGGAGTTGATAAGGTGGGGCTTGCTGGTGAAAGTCAGTGCTGGGATATTCCAGCTGAGTGGAATGAATTTCAAGGAACATTGGAAGATTCAACCTGATGTGGCAGGGAGACGTGAACCTGCAAGAAGCTGAGACTTAAATCTTGTGTTGCTCCCCATCTGCCAGAAATGCAGTGCACAGCAAAAGGAGTTGAAAGAAGAATCTCGATTGAGTTAATTAGTTAATGCAGAACTACCTTTTCTTTAGTTTAGTGTAGTAGTTGCCTGTTAAATAATATTTAGTCCATGTTGGTTTTAGTTTGTTTTATTACAGTAAAAGGTATGAAAATGTGAAATCTTGTAATTTGGTTATTTCCATTGATCACCAGGAAATTAATCTCTTCCTGAAAAACAAGTTATTGGTCTCTACAGGGATTGGAACATTGTGCAAGGATTCACAGGCTAATTAACAGCCTGAAAGGCTGCAACTTGAATGCTCCTTCCAGGGCCATAACAATCTATATAGAAGCCAATAGGGAGGTTAGTCCTTTAAAGTGGGAGGGGAGGGGCGATTTATGGGTTCCCAGGACTCATATAAGGTAGATACTACCACTAAGTCAAAGGTTTGCTCCTAACGCATAATGGTAAACAGGTACAATTGTTTAGAAGACAACTAAGATTTTGAGCCTCCCGTTACAGAAAGGCAGTAAAGCCATAGAGAACGTTTAGCATAGTTACATCATGTTAATACCTGTGATGAGTAACTACAGTTGTGAGAAGAGATTTGAAATAGTGAGGCGATCTATGTCTCATTGCCGCATTGCTTTTCATTAGACTTGCAGTGGTAGTGAGACAAAAATGTATTTTTAAAACCCTGCCACTCACATGCCCCTTGAAGTGTGTCCATTTTGATTTGGGATTTAGTGTTGATATAGATTGTCTGCACTCCCACTGGAAAAATTCACAAATCACATTCTCAAGGTCTCATACCAGTATATCTGAATTTCTTCAGCACAGAAATCATCAAAAAATGCAGGAAGAAGAAAATGTTGACAAATAAATCATGTTTATTTTATTATATTTTTTCCATTCCACTGATGCTCTTTTGATCTGCTTGTAATGATTTCTACTGCTAATAATGAATCCATTCAGCCAACCTGGATGAGACACATGCATCTAACAGGTAACATAAAGGAGCCTTGAATTTTGGAAAAGATCATTAGAAGAAACACAGCATAAAAATAAACTGGAAAATACTTCCTGGAGGTCCCTGGGACGCTCAGCAAGTTTGTCTAATGAGTAGATGAGCCCTAGAGATTGAGAATATCCTATGTTTGATCTCTAAAGGGGGGCCAGAAGGAAAGGGATGAAAAAGATAATCACCCAAGCTTCTTTCTCTGAATTGCTATCAAGAGGGCCCTATTGCAAATGGTGCTGGAATCACCTGTGACTTAATCAGGTAAGGACAGGATCAGGCTTGGCGTCCTCCTCTTCCTCATCTACATACTGCCTTTGGTGACCCCATCCACAGACATGGGATCAGCTTCTACCTGCATGCTGACAAACAGACCAACCTCATCATCAACTCCCTTGACCTCTCCACTGCCTCTGTGGTCAGACCACTTATTTGGCATCCAGTCTTGGAAGTTCTATAACTTACTTCAGTTAAATAATGAGAAGACTGAAGCTATAATTTTCAGCCACTGCCCGGAACTCCATTTCCTCCAACACTGGATTCAAAATTGGCTTAGTTGTAGGAGAAAGAGGGTGATGACAGAAGGATGCTTCAGTGACTGGAAGCCAGTGTCCAGGGGCGTACCACAGGGATCTGTGCTGGGTCCCCTATTATTCATAATTTATATAAACGATGTAGATGACTATGTGGGGGGTAGGATTAGTAAGTTTGCGAATGACACAAAGATTGGCTGGGTAGTTAACAGTGAGGTTGAGTGTCTTGGGCTACAGGAAGCTATAGACAGGATGGTCAAATGGGCAGATAAGTGGCAGATGGAATTTAACCCTGAAAAGTGTGAGGTGATACATTTTGGAAAGAGTAATTTGACAAGGAAGTATTCAACAAATGGCATGACACTAGGAAGTTCTGAGGAACAAAGGGACCTTGGTGTGTGTCTATAGATCTCTGAAGGCAGAGGGGCATGTTAGTGGGCTGGTGAAAAAGCCATATGGGACACTTGCCTTTATCAATCGAGCCATAGATTACAAAAGTAGGGAGATCATGTTGGAGTTGTATAGAACCTTGGTGAGGCCACAGCTGGAGCACTGTGTACAGTTCTAGTCGTCACATTATAGGAAAGATGTGATTGCACTGGAGGGGGTGCAAAGGAGATTCACCAGGATGTTGCCTGGGATGATAAATTTAAGTTATGAAGAGAGATTGGATAGACTTGGGTTGTTTTCATTGGAGCAGAGAAGACTGAGGGGCAACCTGATCGAGGTATACAAGATTATGAGGGGCATGGACAGGGTGGATAGGGAGCAGCTGTTCCCCTTAGTTGAAGGGTCAGTCACAAGGGGACATAAGTTAGAGAAGAGGGGCAGGAGATTTAGGGAGGATGTGAGGAAAATCATTTTTACCCAGAGAGTGCTGACGGTTTGGAATGCGCTGCCTGGGAGGGTGGTGGAGGCGGGTTGCCTCACATCCTTTAAAAAGGACCCGGATGAGTACTTGGCACGTCACAACATTCAAGGCTATAGGCCAAGTCTGGTAAATGGGATTAGGTAGGTAGGTCAGGTGTTTCTCACGTGTTGGTGCAGACTCAATGGGCTGAAGGGCCTCTTCTGCACTGTGTGATTCTGTGATTCTGGACCAGACTGCTCGTAGGTTTGGCACAGTACTCAACCCTGAACTTGCTTCTGATCCCACATCCTCCTCTTCACAAAGATTACAACTTCCATTCCTGTAATATTGTCGGCTTCTGATCCTAGCTCAACTCATCTGCTGTTGAAATGCTTATCCATGCGTTAGATGCCTCTAAACTCAACTATTCCAATGTCCTCCTTTCCTACTATCTTCTATGTTCCGTAAACATCAACTCATCCAAACCTCTGCCACCCATATACTCCACATTATGTCCAGTTCAATTATAACCCCTGCCCTCACTGACTTACATTATCTCCTGGTACTCCAATTCGTTTGAATCCCTTCATAGTCTCACCACTTTCCTCTGTAGTCTCCTGCAATCTACAATCCTATTTCCACTCTTCTAATTTTATCCATTTGTGCAAGCCACCCCTCCTGTCATCACACATTCGGCAACCATCTCTCCAGTTGCCGAGGTTTCACCTACCCCCAACACTGTTAGCCCCACCATTTCTCCATCTTAAGGTCCTCATATTAAATATTCCTCAAAACCCTCCTCTTTAACCAAACTTTTGATCACTCCTCTTAAAATCAACTTACAGGTAGAGTATCTCAAATCCGGCAACCTTAGGACTGAGTCCATGCCAGATTTTGGAACTTGCGGTTTTGGGGAAAAAAATCAGAACCCCTTAATTCAGTGAACAGGGGACACATGAAAACTAAATGATATGTTTGCAAAGCACTTTATGTCATTGGCCAGGTCTCTGCTGATATTAATTCACTTCTCACGCATTGGAATTAATAATTCTTTCATGCCTCCCCCACTTCCCTACCTGTTCAAAATGAGAAAAGATCAATCAAACTGAAATGGTGTTAAAAACAGTTCTAAGTGAAAGCTATTTTTTTTAATTCATGCAAGATTGTACAGTACTCTTTAATAACTCTTTGAACTGATTTGCGCCAGCTACAGGAAGACAACCAGGGCCCATGGAACTTAAAGGCTTTTGGGAATCAAGTGCAACGTTTGAATTTAAGCCTGTGGGCTTCTATTTGGGTGGCCTTAATGGCATCAAAGCTCAATACTGTAGCAAGTATAGGCATATGTCCTGATCCCAAGTACAATACATAACTAAATATTCTACCTCACTGGATTCTGCAAGAGTCTTGTGTTCTTCCTGGGTGACTTTAATCATCTCTGCCACATCTCCAACCACTCGGATTGTAGGAAACAATAGGCGTATGAAACCATGCCAATGCAGCAACTCCCTTAGCTTTTCAGAGATGGGTCAGGTGGGGTCAAGGGTTGCTAAGTCACTCAAAGCATCAGGCGCATGAAGCGGATAACTACTTAGCAAACCAGCGCGCCAGTGCAGCAACTCCCCGAACAAGCCGGTAAGTCTATTTCACGCATTTAAAATTCTCGCATGGCCTGCTTAAAAGAAAGGTCTGCTGTTCAGACACCACTGGTTTTTACGGAAAAGCCGATTTGAGGTACGATACTTGTATTGGGCTCAACAGTGCTCTTTTTTGATTACACTTCTACGAAGCACATTGGGTTGTTTTTCTGTTAAATGCACTATTTAAATGCAAGGTGTTGTTGTAATCACAGACAGCTGTCAGTACCTACGAAGCCATATATATCCCAGTATGAGGTAGGAAAAGGAGGAAAACTAAGGAGAGGAAGGTTCTTTTCCACAATTTTTAACACGCACTTTGGCGTTCTATTCCACTTGTGTCTCGAGTATAACTACACTCTCAACATATCTTCTTTTGAGCTCTATTAGATCTGAAGTGTAAACAATGGAAAGGATCTCCCCATCTGGTCACCAGCAAAAGGGAAATTCAAAGCACAAGCTTCAGTTGCAGTAAACAGAGAAAGGAACAGTCATTGTGCCAAAGTTCTTTATTGCTAGAATTCCTCCAGGGATAGATGTATTCTCTTTTTTTCCGTAATTTTCCTAATAATACAAAGAATTTAAGGGCTAAGTAGCCATATGATATTTGAAACAAATTGGCATCTTGTTCAAAGTAGCTTTTTTCCCCCCTTCCTCATAAAATAAACTTGCATTGGACGTCTTTTGAGGGTTTTAGAATCTTTTATGATTCTTTTTAATGTATAAATTGCCTCAAGAGCGGATTCTCTTGATTGAATGGAAATTTACTTCAGCCATTCAATGGCCTGATTAAATCAGAGAAATTGGAACCCAAAGCTGATTAACTTTGAAGTATTTCACTATATACGTTCAGTGCAATAGAAAATAAATTTAAAAGTCCCTTCATCAATATGTACCTAAGGAATCTTGACGTATTTGTATAAGAGTATTTAAAGTCACATTTATTCTTCCAGCCATTCACCTCCCCTCTGGTCCTTTATCTCTTGTGCATCTGCAACCCCTTCCACCCCCCAACTTTAACAGCTAGGTCCAGAATTCCCTCCCTAATCCCCTCCGCCTCCCTGTCTTCCTTTAAGATCTTTCGCAAATCCCATTTCACTGACCAATTTTGTGGTCCCCCCTAATATCTCCTTTTTTGTCTCAATATCTTTTGAACTTGTGCTTCTTTGATTTGGGACATTTTTCTAGATTAAAGACGCTTTACAAATGCAGCTGGTGTGATTCGATTTAAATAACTTTCGAAGTCCAACAGCAAACTCAGCATCTAAATAGACTTGCTATCACAATATTTAGACCAGAGTAAAATTTGTTCAGATGATAAACATAGTTTTTATACAATAAGGGAACCAAAATGTTGAATGTACTAATGTATACCTTTACTTAAGACTTAGCGGTTCACTTTGCTGGCACAGATTTCACAAAGGGAAGTTATGGATTACATTATCCAGATTACTTTAGTTCTGTTCCAAATTCAGTCTCACTAAAGCACTCAGTTGCCTGAAGTAACCTACGAGTTTGGATAGGCCAGTGTTAAAGGTAGCACCTCTATTATGCCAGAATGGTACTTCTAATAGTGTGCTGTGCAAGGTGGATTGTGCACATGTTTGGAACTTGAAAGGCAACCATGGGTTATAACTACCCTTGGGCATAGCTTCTTATGTCCATGCAGTAGGAAAACAAGGTTAACGTACCACAAGTTGCCCAAATTAAAACAGTAGATTTTTTTGAAAATGCTACACGATTCATCTTCAAAACCTTCTCATCAGATGTATAGGTTTGCTTGGGCCAACGCAAAGAACATTACCCAACAGGTAGGAATACACAGAAAATAATCATAACCACAATAAATCTCTTGCTTTCAAACAGGTTTTAAGTTGACTACATTAAAAGGGCGTGCACTTGTATTATACCCAGGGTTCAAAATGAATCAGAGTATCTACTGTCCTAGGATCAGGCAAAAACACACTAATTGAACACAGATACCACAGAAGGAAGCCAAACCCCAAATTCATTAGACCATAGTTGGT
Organism: Carcharodon carcharias; assembly: GCF_017639515.1. Lineage (NCBI taxonomy): Eukaryota > Metazoa > Chordata > Chondrichthyes > Lamniformes > Lamnidae > Carcharodon > Carcharodon carcharias. The sequence continues at coordinate 28,759,311 of NC_054479.1, forward strand.
TAATGATGGGAAAGTATGTGAAAACCCCTCAAAATAGCTGTGCATTTAAAATATTGAAAGCATCCATAGTGTGCCAAATCCTTTTTCATTAAATTAGCCACTTCTTTGTAAAATAGTTGGTTGTAACAAGAGTTTCTGACAACATCAGATTCTCATTAGGTTACAGAAACTCAAACGTTAACAGTTTAGGGGGCTAAAAGCGGTATATCATTAAAACCTTCAGTTGTTAATCTGCGAGTCTTTCTATAGTTCAAAGCAAATCTCACTCATCCAATTACTGTCCAGTTTTTGTACAAATCTAGATTTCAATATCAACAGACTTCAGTCAAACCGATTTCTTTAGGAGTTTGAAAATGAACACAATACATTAAACTCACTTACCCAGCATTATATTCCCAGACAAGGGACTAACACAAATCTGAGGACATCCTCAGATTTCACAACAACGTTATTGACTATTGCAATTCAAAAACTCTACAGCATCCTACAACACACAAAAGGAATTTAAACGTGGGATGTCTTACATTCTACACTGCATGGCTCCAATCTAATTCCTTATGATGCATAAATCAGCCCTGAACAAATTTAGCAAACTACTGGCAAAATGTGGTCCAAATTACTTCTGGAAGTACAAATGCCAAACACACTCCAATTTGTGTGCAGTACGATGTGTGTTCCTTTCTCTCTAAATCATCTGGTTAGAAAACAATTGCAGCACTGTATGTTGGACATTCTCATAAGCAGCTAGGGGGGAATCCTGAGAAAATGGCTCGAAATAAGATAAAAGCTTTGCAGAAAAGGAGACTCCAATATGTCTTCGCTCCCACGGTGAATACACATCAGGGTCAAACAGCAGCAGTTTTCTTGATTTCATGCAGCAGATGGAGCTAAGAGCTGGAAAATGTGAAACTGGCTGAGATGATCCTATAGAGAGCCCATGTTCCATAGCAGGAGAATGCTTTCCCAGGGGGCTACGATTTGGATTTGATCGCTGTATCATTATTGCAAGTATTTACTCTGGGCCAATGAAAATATATGTTTAAGGTATAAACTCCCAGTGGCTTTCATAGTAAATTATATTTCTTTACTTTGATAAATATTTCAAGTGTTTGGACGTGATTCCTGGCCAATAATCTACTTCCCCAATGAAATAGACAGTCGTCTAGTCAATGCTCATGTTATAAGACAGAAATAAATAGCTTTAAAACCAAATTGGGTATCAGATATGATATTGTCAATGGATTCAACTAAACTTCACTGCCATATATATCTCAGGGTTTGAAAGATTACATTATCATGCTGGGTACCTCCTGATTTGCCCTGCGCAGAGTCAACAGGACCTTGGCCAGAAACGGTGCATCAAGAATTAATATAATATTCTCTTACTGAGAAATGCAGAGAAACAGCAAATGATCATATTGCTTTCATGGTCTCTCTCTTCAAGCTTGGTTCAAAATTCTTCTCTTATTTTTCTACCTGTCCTTCAGCATCCTTCGTCAACATCCACGCGTGCTTTGCTGGTATCAATATCAGGACACAGGTGGTGTCCTCAGCTCTGCACCTTACTACCCAAAGCTTCAATTAAATACTGGGAAGACTGAAGCCATTGTTTTCAGTACTGCCTTCAACCTTCATTACCTAGCTACCAATTCTATCCCTTAGATAAAAACAAAAAACTGCGGATGCTGGAAATCCAAAACAAAAACAGAATTACCTGGAAAAACTCAGCAGGTCTGGCAGCATCGGCGGAGAAGAAAAGAGTTGACGTTTCGAGTCCTCATGACCCTTCTGTTGAAGGGTCATGAGGACTCGAAACGTCAACTCTTTTCTTCTCCGCCAATGCTGCCAATTCTATTCCTTTCTCTGGCAACGGTTCAGGACTAAATAATTCTTTTTGCAACCTTGGTGTCATATTTGACCCCGAGTCGAGCTTGTGACCACACATTTGTGCCATCGCTAAGACCACATATTTCCACCTCCATGGCATCGCCTGACTTCACCCCTGTCACAGTTTATCTGCTGCTGAAACTTTCATGCCTGCCTTTGTTACCTTTAGACTTTAACTATTCCAACATACTTCTGGCTGGTCTCCCACAATTTACCCTTCATAAACTTGACGTAGTCTAAAACTCTGCTGCTCAAACTCACACCAAATCCCATTCAACTATCACCCCTTGCTCTCCGATCTATGCTGGCTCCCAGTCAAACAATATCTTGAATATAAAATTCTCATCCTTGCTTTCAAATCACCCCATGGCCACACCCCTCCCTATCTCTGCAATCTCCTCAAACCCCACAAACCTCAGATATCTGAACTCATCCAATTCTGGCCTCTTGAGCATCCATAATTTTAATTGCTCCACCATTGGTCTTCAATTGCCCCGGCCTTAAGCTTTGCGATTCCCTCCCGACACACCTATCCCCATCTCTACCTTTACTTTTCCCCTGACACTCCTTAAAATTACCTCTTTGACCAAGCTTTTGATCATCTGACCTAATATCTCCTTATGTGTCATATTTTGTTTTATAACACCCTTGTGAAGAGTACCTTGGGACTTTTTTTTATTACATTAAGAATGCTTTACAAATGTAAGTTGTTGCTGTAAACATGCACAAAATGGCATGAACTGTTATTTGGTTCTTTAACACATCATATTCGACAAGAGCTTCAGCAAATTCCAGACTCGGAACACCTTTGCCAGACACTTCCCCGTCTGCAACGCTTCCAGCTGCAATATTTCCCAAAGCTTTCCATGCTCATACTGTTTTGAGGGTCTGGGATATTCTGCACATTGAATGGGAGCACAGAAAATTCATCCCCAAAACTGGAGACTCCTAAAAAAACACACCCCAAGGTTGGTAAGCTCACCATTGATAGAAGTTTCTTTTTTTGAGTGCCAAGAAAACCTAAGGATATAAAACTATAGAATCATAGAATGGTTCCAGCACAGAGGGAGGCCATTGTTATTCCAAAGGTGTGGAGAATCAAAATTGTGTCATTCCCATTTCTCCAAGTCAGCTCCTTTTAAATAATGAATGTTGATTCCTGTTAGGAACAAGATATATTTGCCAGGAATTTTAAAAAAATAAATCTCAGTGGAATTCACCTTTGCTCTACTATTAATTGATCATAGATCCAACATATTGTCTAGGGATCCTGTGCTTCTAAACCATATGTTTGTAAGTAGAGAAATCTATAAAGCACAAAATAGAAGGGTAGTAGCTACCCTCGGTATTAACAAGGTATTCAACTAAATATGGCGCCAAGGAGCTCTAGCAAAACTGAGGTTAACAGGCATCAAAGGGGAAGCTCTTCAGTGTCTCAAGTCATAACTGATACAAAGTAAAAAGGCAAGAGTTCCTCAGGGATGTGTCACGAGCTCAATCATCTTCAATTACTTCAAAAGTTGCCTTTTCTCTTTCAGAAGGTCAGGAGTGGAGCTGTTTGCTGATGATTCCAAAGTGTTTGACTACATTCACAACTCCTACAGTAATGAAGCACTATATCATCAGCCTACAGGTGGACCAGCACAATGTCCACTGTTGGGCTGCCAGGTGGTCAGTAACTTTCATCTTAAGTAACGAACATCTTTTAAAAAAGCCCAACCACCGACCCCTGATCTTCAATTGAACCAGCATCACCAAGTTCCCCACCATCAAAATTTTGGGGCCACCAATGACCAAAATCTTAACTAGACCAGCCACATCAACACTGCAAGAATGACTGGGTACTTCTCAATGACTGACTCAACTCCTGACCCTCAAAGCTTATACATTGAAAATCTAAGTGGCTTGAGTTAAGGGTTTTCTAGGTCTACAGCAGCAGTATGTAGAACTAGCTGCTAGGAGGTTTTCTCACGACAAAAGGTGAAAGCACTGAAAGCTTGCAGCAACATAAAACAGCAGTAGGCTATTCAGCCCCTCAAACCAGTTCCACCCATTCAATAAGATCACAATCTGTAACCTAACTCTTTGCACCTGTCTACAAAGCTACAGCACAGCATCTTGGAGATTCAAATGATGTACTGGCAATTGGAGGAAGTTTTGTGGTGCTGCAGGTAGTGTCCCTGCCTCTGAGCCAGATGCTCCTGGTTCGAGTCCCCAGTACTTGATGGCCAAGGAAGGTGCGTTCATAATCGGGCCAAACAGGTTGTGTTTCAACCTGCAAATTCTTCCAACATACACCATTGGCAGGAGGTAAGAGCAGGAGAGGTTCTTGGTCAGCTACATGATGGAAAGAATGTTGGAGCCTTTACCATCACTATCCATATCTACACTCAACAACATGCATGTAAAAAGTGCATGTTGCTACAGCAACTCAAACTCTGAGTGAACAGAGAAAAATTCCACCTTTACTGCAGTTAAGGGCCTACAACAAGCTGAAAATTATGTAACCAGATATTAATACCACCATTACTCTTTCATACACTGTAATGAAGTCCTAATCATAGAATCACAATAGTATAACACAGAAGAGGCCATTTGGCCCACTGGGTCTGTGCCAGCTTCTTCGAACCACAATCCAGTTAGTCTCACTCCCTATATACCTCCAATTCTTATCTCCTTCAAATATTTAATAAAGATGAAAATAATCCCCATGCTATTGCAGAAGGCACCTTCAACCGCTTTCACCACAAGAAACAATTCCGGAACAAGTATTCCGTGCTCTCTCGTTCATTCCAATGAATAAGCTGTGCGATGTCCTTATTTGTTACCACAAAAGGTTTAAAAAATCCACTCGCCAGTTTTAAAACCCATAGGCTGAACAAATAGCTGCCAATTAGCTGATAATTTGCTGCTTAGTGATATAGCATCAAAGTAGCAACATAACCAAGCTCACTTCAATATTTCTGACACCAATGAATATCAAAATGAAGGGATAGCTGGCTTTTAGTGACTTACCAAAGTCTGAATTTTGTCTTCTGACAGTTTTATCTGCCATAAGCAATGTAGTAATTTCACAAGACTGAGTTTTGATTCATATCTCTTTGCTGTGCACCCTTATTTTGACTCAGTGCCCCACCACCTCTAAGAGGGTATAGATTGCAACTCACACACAGACCTCTCCCAATAATAATTTTGGTAAATGAAAACATGTGTGACAGGATGTCCTGGAACTATCCCCTGTACGGGGAAATCTTGCTGCTACCTGGTGGTGTGGTTGACAATGGAAATTTGTCACACATGGAATTCCAAACACAAATCTGAATCTTTCCCACTCTCTCTAGGTAAAACAAACACTCCACACCATGTGATTTTTATTTTCATCAAATGCTAATTCTTTGAAGTTTCTTCAAAATAAAATGTGCAGTGGATGATCTTGTGGGAGCTAACACCAGAAACAGCCTTGTTGGATCCCAGCCATCAGTTTGTTGGATCCTGTTTGCAAGCTTGTTGGCCGAGTTGGTACTACTAATAGAGTTGAGTAGCAGACACTTCAGAGGTAGAAACTCTGTTTATTTACAAAGTACACAGCTGCAACTAAACATGTGTTTACTCTTGAAACTCTAAGGGCAGAATTTTGCCCTTGATGGGCAGGCGGGCCTCACTGGCTCGGCGGCAGTCAAGCAGCCGATTGCTGCCGTCGAAACAGGCCCCGCTGCCATTTTGAGTGGGCAGGCCAATTAAGGCCCGCCTAGCGGGCCACCTGATAGGAAGCGCTATGTGCTCCTGTGCGGTGGGGGGGTGGGGGGGAGGGATTCCCCAACTGTCAAAGTGCACTCTTTCACGCATGCTCGCAAAAGAGCGCACATCTCCCTGAGACTAAGTGCTGCCTCAGGGCGAGCGCTTAAAGTTTTATAAACTTGAAAAATAGAAAAATAAAAAAATTATTAATATGTCCCCCTCATGTGACAATGTCACACGAGATGGGGCATGTTAATAAATATCACATAAAGTTTATTAAAGTTTTTTAAAACAGACATGAAACCTCATCCCGCCAGTGAATGAGGTTTCATGTTTTTTCAGAAGCCCGCTGGGGCTCCTGCCCTGCCCGGCAGCCTTAAGGTTGGACGGGCAGGGCCTTTAATTGGCTTAATTATCCTGTCAATGGCCTCAATTGGTCATTAATAGGTCGGTGGGCGCGCAGCTGATCGCGCTGTCCGCCCGCCTTCCTGAATATTTAAATGGGGTGGGATGACGTTGGGGATTCCCCCCAATGTCATCCTGCGTCATTTTCGTGTTGGCAAGCGGGCCCCGCCCCCAGCTCATTCACTGAAAAATTCTGGCCTATCTCTACACTTCTGCTGCTACTAACTACTGACTACAGACTACTAACTACAGAGGTAGTCCACCTGCTTTGCTATTGGATACTAAGATCATGTGATCTTCCATTATAACATTCTCCTTAAAGGTATATTACACATCAGATTACCATATCCCTCCCCCCTTTACTCAGAAATACATTTTATATTTACATTTACAATCTTCTCAAAATAGCAAAATATTTACACTGATAAGTAATTTACAAATTCAGCCTTTCTGGGGGTTTCCTTATGCACGTAGGACGTCTCAGCTCTACAACTTCAGATGCCTTGTCTGGCATCTCCTTTTCCGGGGTTGTCTGAACATCAGGTGCTTTGGTGGGCTCCTGCAGATCTGTATCCTCCAGTCTTGAAGGAACAACAGATGTGTCTGTACTGGGTTGAATTCTCCCAACAGGAAATGCTGACCTGGTTGTGAATACAGGTGGAATCATTTCTTGGTGCATAGTTTCTCTCTTCCTTAGATGATCTACATGTCTGCGAATGACTCGGTCTTCTGCCTCCACGTGGTGAGATAGAGGACCGGTCACTGCACTTATTTCACCCGGTAACCACTTTGGTCATTTTCCAAAGTTCTTCATCTATACTGTTTCTCCCATGGTAAATTTTCTCTCATAACTATGAAGGTTGTGTCTAGTTCTCTTACTTCCTTGACTCCTTTCCATCTTCCCCCCTAAATTTGGCATAATTAGGCTCAGTCTCGTCTCAAAATTGCATTTCATCAATAACTCCACAGGTGTGACACCTATTGTTGTGTGAGCAATAGGTCCTATAATGGAAAAGAAAGTGTACTAGCTTGGTTGTTAAGGAATGTCCAGTTAACTTCTTCATACCTGCCTTGAATGTTTGAACTGCCCGTTGGCCAGTCAATTTGAGGAAGGGGGCTTGGCGAAGTTTTTACGAGTGATACAGTTGAGGCTGATAAACCGCTGAAACTCAGCACTTGTAAATGCCGTGCCGTTATCAGAAATGACCACTTCTGGTTAGTCTTTTTTTTTTCATTTTCCTGCTAGCGGGGGCTGTTCCCCGCCTCTCAGCAGAGTCTCGCACTTTCGCGCTATTTTTGGCTGGGGCTTCCTGCCCAGTGTGGAGGATGGTGCCATTCTGTGTGCGCTGTAAGGCTTTCAAATCTCTCACTGCCCTTTCCATTGCCAGTGCAGTGCAGTTTCTTAAAATCCAGACTTGTTTCGGATAATCGCTTCTGAATCGTGTCTTCATTCACGCAGCACACTAAACGATCTCTAAGCATATCGTTTAAAGATGTACCAAACTCACAAGGCTCCATTAATTGTTTCAAGCTTTCTGCATAGCTTGCAACTGTCTCCCCTGGGGCTTCATTTAAACTTCATTAATTCTTCATTTAAACTTGAACCTTTGCAGTGTTACTGAGGGCTTTGGTTGATAACAGCCCTTCACCAGGTCCACTAATTCATCAAACTTTTTCAAATCTGGGGCACTGGGTACCATCAAACTTCGAATCAAGCCATAAGTTTTATCCCACATGCACTTAAGAGGATCGCCCGCCACTATTCTTTCCCTGTAATCTCATTTGCTTGGACAAAGAATGAGAGACACTCAATGTAGTGAGGCCAATCATCCATTGCTGGATCGAAAGGATCAATTCTTCCGAATTGCGGCATTCTGTGAGGGAGTTACTTCGATGATTTGAACGGAACTTATACTTACAATTGCTGTGCGAATTGCAGTGCTGATTTTGTTTCTCTTGATTTCTTCCTTCTTAATCCTCGTTGCCGATTTGTTGAATCCTAGTCATCAGTTTGTTGGATCCTATTTGCACACTTGTTGTAATGTCTGGCCGAGTTGGTACTAATGATAGAGTTGAGCAGCAGACACTTTATAGGTAGAAACTCTAGGTACTCAGCAGCAACTAAACATGTGCTTACTCTTCAAACTCTATCTCTACACTTCTACTGCTGCTATAAACTACTGACTACAGACTACTAACTACAGAGGTAGCCCGCGCTACTTTGCTATTGGATGCTAAGATCATGTGATCTTCCGTTATAACATTCTTCTTAAAGGTATATTACACATCAGAATACCACAAGCCGCATCATCGTTTTGTAGTTGCAGGAATTGCAACTACCTTTTAAACGTTGCTCCATATTCTGGCAGATATAAAGAATATTTGGCCCTGAAGTTCTGTGGGGTTTTCCTCATCTCTTGCTGTATTTTTGGCTGTACAAAGGAGCCTCAAGAGTAACAACGTAAACAGCTGAAAATAGCCATTTATACCATTTCCCCAAGAGTTCGGGCCATCTCCTGCCAAAGTCACAGCAGAATTTCCAGACTTTACTTTTTGGTATAGTTTCACGTTTTCTGCATCCACAAAAATAAAATGCAGCAAAGTTATCATGAGTGATACATCTCATCTACAATTCTGTATTACCAAGTGAAAGAACTTTGGCTCATGCCCAAAGATTCTCTGCTCTCTTATGAGTTCCTGTCAGTGAGAGTTCTCTGGGAAGACAATGAGCAGAGATGGGAAAAGGGAGGGTGTGTTAGCTTGTGTCACTTTAAGTACTCCCCATCTCCCAAATCAAAACGAGCCAGGGGCAGGAAGTTCTGGCCTCACAGCTCAGAAGTACTGCCTGGCAAAAGAAGGAAAAAAATAACTAGACGATAAGCTTGAAGTTAAAAAATAAATTAAATACCAGTTTCCCTCCCTCATTATTTCCTATGGTAACCACATTTTTCTAGGATTACCTTTTTGTTCAGTCTAACTATATTGGCCTGGAAAAGATGTTGGGCTAACCAAATTTACCCAGTTTTTTTAAGCTGATTACCACTCACCCATAACATTTATGTGGATTTTATGGCCAAGTAATTTCATAGTCTAATAGTATAAATACTTTTTCCCTTCAGGACAATGTTGCTGCTACACATGCCTGTTGCTTTACTCAGAAAATCACACAGTTAGTGTGAGAAGCAAAACACTCTTTGCCCATTTATTAACACAGTAATCTGGAAGTAATGCTCACAACATTTTATTAACGTGAGTCATTAACTCCAGAATTTTTAATTTCAGAAATGAAGCAACAGTGTAACATGGGAAAATAATTGAATAGTTTGTTGCAATGTTTTGCTTTGATACATAGGAAATCCTTGTCATTCCACAAATTAGCATAAACTGGCACTAGAATTCTGATTTCATATACAGGTGAGATTACTTTCAAGAGTTTCCCTCAGATTGTTTTGCTATAACAACAGAGCCTTGGTGCTGACTAAGGAATCCCCGTCATTCCCATTTAGACTTAGGACCAACACAAAAACTGAAAATGCTGGAAAAACTTAGCAGGTCTGGCAGCATCTGTGGAGAAACAGGGTTAATGTTTCGAGTGACCCTTCTTCACAGCTGAAGAGAAGTAGAAATGTGATTAAATGTATACTGTTTAAGGGGGGTGGAGCAGGTGAAGCTGGATAGAAGGCCAGTTTCTGGTCGGGGCAAAGGAAAGATTGACAAAGATATCATGAACTAAAGGACAAAGGGAGTGTTAATGGCAAGGGCTAAAAAAAGGTGCTGATAGTGGCACAAAGGTAAGAAAGCAGAATGTGATAACAGCAGAACAAGGGTAGCATTGTGTGAAAGAACAATATGGAACAATTAACAGCTGGCCCTTCTGGGGATGGGGTGGGGGGAGGGGGCAGTGGTGGGGAGAAAAATGATAAGAAAATGGGATAGAAGGGGGGATAAAAAGGGAATAAAACCATGGATAAATGAATAAAAATAAAAATAAGTGGATAAAAAATAAAAATGAGTGTAGAAAAAGGGGATTCAAAAAGGGGGTGAGCATAGAGGAGAGAGTTCATGGTCTGAAGTTGTCAAACTCAATGTTAAGTTCGGAAGGCTGTAAAGTGCCTAATCAGAAGGTGAAGCACTGTTCCTCCAGTTTGCGTTGGGCTTCACTGGAACATTGCAGCAGGCCAAGGGCGGGCATATGGGTATGAAAGCAGGATAATGTGCTGATATGACAAGAGACAGGAAGGTCTGGGTCATGCTTGTGGACCTTCATGCTTCTCTTCAGCTCTAAAGAAGGGTCATACGCTAACTCTGTTTCTCTCTCCACAGATGCTGCTAGACCTGCTGAATTTTTCCAGCATTTTCTATTTTTGTTTCAGGTTTCCAGCATCCGCAGTATTTTGCTTTTAGACTAAAGGCCAGTTATCTGAGCAGTCTAGATTTGATAATGACTTGGCCTATATGCAATAGAGAAAGACAATCAAATTTTTCTTCAGAGTTTGACTGAGGATGATTTTATATTAAGTATATTACCTGGCCTAAATGAGGAAAACAAAATTGAATCAAGTTCCATCAGTTCCGCTTGTCACTCCATGTTCGAGTTCAAAACCACTTTGGACCTCAGTCTTTGAAGGAGTTCAATATAACAAAAGTTAATCAGCCAACAGTATGACGGCACAGTTGGCAATGCATACATCAAGGAGCTGTGTTCCTAAATATTTTAAGCAGTGTCTTACAATCTATCAGTTTGCCTACCATGCTGAGAAACCTATACTGAAACAGAACTATGACACAATGTCTTGCAGATTGATTTAAGTCCACAATAAGTTTGCAAGCATAAACGTGGAAAGTTAATATTTTCCTTTCATGAGTAATTTAATATGCCAAAAGGGCTTATTAATAAAATGATCCTGTCCATTTATCTATATTTAATTTTATTAGTTCCTTTTATCTTAATATTTTTAAGCATGCTAATAAACTAAATAAAACACAGCCTTTGACAAGAGAACTTTTCAAATTTGGAATGTTTGCTTATCTTATAATACGAATCTCTTCTTGATGTGTATTGGAGAGAGAAGGCAAAAAAACAGCAGAAAAGCAGCTAATTTAACAGATAGCCCTGGAAGGCCTACATCTCCATTCATATGAGATGGAAGGATACGGAGTGCTAATAGAGATGAGGGAGTTTAAATGTCCTGACTGCAGTTATTTTGAAGCCAGCATTATCCCTTTAAGGTACATGTTTTAAAAAAATGCTGAATGCATAATAGCATGCAGGCAGAAGCCTTTAGGTTAAGCTTCAAAATTAAAATCAAACAGAATTCTGTGAAAACTGTTGGCCGATTTGTACCATGTGGATTCATTGAGTACATTGGCATGACATGGAGCTACTATGTGGTGTTAAGCTTGCTTGTTTAAATTTGCCAAGTTTTGTAAAAAAAACATTAACCAGCTCATTGAATAATGGCAAACCCAGTTTATCTGTCACTTAGTCATGCAGATCAGAGAATCTAGTTCACATTAATTGGCTAATTGGAAAGCTGGCCATTAGCACGCTCTCTTGCATATTTAATTGTCAAACTCTAAAGTCAGTACTTTGGCCCATCGTACCTGTGCTGACGATTAGAGTTTGCCCATTAAATGTGGCTCCTTGTGTTTACACCATGTCAGCAAATCATGGAATCAGCCATTAAACTATTAGATGTTTTAAGCCATTAACTGTTACTGGTTTTATCTGCCTTCAAATACAATCTGAAGAAGAATCATACGGACTTGAAACGTTAACTCTGTTTCTCTCTCCACAGATGCTGCCAGACCTGCTGAGTTTTTCCAGCAATTTTTGTTTTTATTTCAAATTTACATCATTTGTTGTGAACATCCAGAACTAACTGAGCTTTCAAGTTCTTTTGAAATATTTTTTAAATAAAAGCTAGCCCAGAAGACAATCAATGTGTAAGCAGGTTAGAAAATCTATTTTTCATCTTTTTCCCACTAAGATATTTTTAAAATATTTATCAGCTTCATGTAAATAGTATCGTTGAAACCTATTTCAGATGGTATTCATTTGGATATTGAGAGGCCCACTGTGAAACACTGGATACTGTGGACCAAGTAAAGTACTTGTACCACACATATAGGTGTATTACCTGCAGATTTCCACACAATGGCATATGCATCCTCTTAAATATTACATATGCTGTGGAATAGAGAACCTCATTCCCTGTTCCTGTTCCCCGATATAGCAAATTGCTAATATTTTTTGCAATACTTTCATTTTTCTTCTACAATGTCATAAAATTCAGCCAGCACATTTTGCTCAACAATCTATTGCAGGATCACACACACCCCTCTAACAACTGATACCTCGGACTCAAAAATACTAAATGACATAGCCGGCCAGTCAGCCGTGCAATAGCATCACATCAACCTGCTAAAAATAGTTTTAATCAAAACATAATGTACCACTCAAAGTCCTGAAAAGTATAAAAATCTGGCACAAATTTAACAGTACAGACCTGTTGCAAAAAAAAAATGACTTCATGAGCTGAGCTTATAGTTTATTCACATCTGTGATTTGATCAGTTTGTCCCTACAGATAAATGAAGCAGATTTCCATTGCTGGGTTATATAAAATCAACTTATGTTTATAGAGCACCTTTAATGTAGCGAAATGTCCCAAAGCCCATTCTTTCAAAAAGCATTAGGGCTAGTAAAGCAGCCTATGCATGGCTGTGAATCACAACTTAAATTGGTTTTACAATATAAACATGTTAACAACATAGTAATATTGAATTATATGGATTAAACAAGGATCAAATTCAAAATAAAGCTAATGTTGCATTTTTCACCAGACAGATAATTTCAGTTCTCAAATACCTGGAGGAATGGTGGCTTAACAGCAAAACCTGTGAGTAGAATTAAACTTAATAACTCATGACTAACAGCTGCAAGTGGCAATTTGATCTAGCGAATGCTTTGAACTGGAATACATCAAGGGGGAAAAAAAGACATGAACTTACAGAGCACTTTCATCAAAATATCTCCTGTTTTAAAATTTGCATTGATAAAGTCCTCAATTAAATCATCATTCTAAGGCTGATATTAACCCATTTAATAAATCTTCGTGCTGAAATATTGTCCACTGGAAAATTTTCCCAAAGCATTTTAGTTTCAACTAATCACTTGTTGAATCATATTGTTGTCATTTTGACAAACCTTGCAGCCATTTTGCACACACTAAACAGCAATGAAACGAGTGATCCATTAATCTGTTTTTGGTTCAAGGAAGAATATTAGCCAGGTCACTGGAAGAACTTGCGGCTCTTTTTCAAATTATACCACGGCCAGAAATTTTCCCCCATCAGGGCGGTTGTGCAGGGGCAGGCGGGGATGGGCACAAACCCAATCGGTGCCCCCAATCGGGTCCATGCCACCATTTTACGTGGGCAGGCCTATTAAGGCTCACTGGAATCGCTGAGCGCTCCCTGTGCGGGAAGGGGGGATTCCCTGAGTGGATCCCTGTGCTCTTTCGCGCACATGCATGAAAGAGTGCAGAGATCTCCCTGGGACACAAGAGGTGCCTCAGGGAGATTTGTTTCAGTGTTAAACTTTTAAATAAAGGATTTTTAAACTTTTAATACTTATCCCTCATGTGACACTATCACATGAGTTGGGACATGTCAAAGAATAAATGTATAAATTTTTATTAGATTTTAAAACAGTTCATGAAACCTCATCCTACCCGTGGATGAGGTTTCATGAAAAATGTGAAGGCCGCCTGGGCTCTTCGCCTGCCCGTCAAACTTAAGGTTGGACGGGCAGCTCATTAAATTAAGTTAATTAGGATTTAAGTGGCCTTAATAGGCCTTTGACAGTTCGGCAGGAAAATGCTGCCCCATGTCGACCTGAACATCCATCCAACTTTCACAGTAAGAGGTAGCTGGCGGTAGATGGGTCCAGATTTAGCACTTTGCCTGAAGTACAGCACTTCCAACAATGCAGCAAATTCTGTGCAGAACTGCCAGGTTTGCAAGGTCTAACCTTTTGAAGCTTGTGAAGTACAAAATAAATTTAATAACAGAATAGTGCTGCAAGCCTTAAATATAATATTGCTGGCTCAGCAATAATCTCATTGTACTGAAAATATATGTCCAAGTGATTTTGGTAAAAGAGCCAAAGTTGACACAAGGAAAAACTGTTTTTATACAGCGAGTGGTTATGATCTGGAATGCACTGCCCAAAAAGGGTGGTGGAAGCACAATAAATTGTGGCTTTCAAAAAGTACCTGAAGGGAAAAATTTGCAGGGTTACGATGAAAGGGCAGGGTAGTGGGACTAGCTGGACTGCTCCTTTGGAGAGCTGGCACAGATCCAATGGGTCAAATGGCCTCCTTCTGTGCTGTAACCATTCTATGATTTAACCTTTCACTCTCTCTCTCTTTCATTTGCTTCGGCCCCATCTTTCTCATTTCCTCTCGTCTTTCCTCTGTCTTAACCCCTCTGCTGTTCTTTCCGCCCCTCACATAATCTCATTTATTCTTTTCATGTCCCTCTCTCATTGCATCCTTTGTTCATTTTAGTATATGATTTTCACTGACAGGGTAATGCAGCTAATTCAGTCAGGAATCATTGTTTATAATGTTGACAAGGGCAGAATTTGACATTCAGTATGTAAAATGACACACGATAATGTCGGGCGTGCGTCCCGACATCATCGCAAACTCGTGAGATATTTCGTTCGGCGGGCGCACACCAGAGTCGGATGTGTGCCCGCCATTAATTGAAAGACCTATTAGGGCCATTAACTAGGTAATTAAATTGAATTCTACGCTGCCTATCCAACCTTATGGTACAATCCCACCTTATAGTTGGTGGGCAGGCAAAAAGGCCAAGCGACCTTTACATTTTTTAGGAAACCTCATCCACGAGCGGGATGAGGCTTCCTAAAGCGAATACAAATTAAATATAAAATTTGTTTTGAAAATAAAAACATGTCCCATCTCATGTGACATGCTTCATTAAATTTTTAGTGTCCTTGTCTATTTTTTTAAAAAGCGCTTCAACCTCCCTGAGGCATGGAACTGCCTCAGGGAGATTGAAGCATTCTGTTGCGCGCATGTGCGAAAGAGTGCTGGACCCGACTCTCCCTCCTCCCAACCCCTCCCCCCACACCCCATGCCCGCAGCTCAGCGCTACAGCTTGCGATCCATGCAGGGCAGGCCTTAATTGGCTTGCCTTGCGTGAAATCGCGATGCAGAGCCGATCGTGGTTGGCTCTGCAACCGCCCCCCCCCCCCCCCCCCCCCCCCCCCACTCCCACTGAGCTGGCCTGGTGACTGGAAAATCCTGGCCATAGGTACAATCCCACCTAATCTTCAGAGGCTGAGTTTTTTATTCATTCATTCATGGGATGTGGGTATCGCTGGCTGGGCCAGCATTTATTGCCTATCCCTAATTGCCCTTGAGAACTGAATGACTTGCTAGGGCAGTTAAAAGTCAACCACATTACTGTGGGTCTGGAGTCACAAGTAGGCCAGACCAGGTAAGGACGGCAGATTTCCTTCCCTGAAGGACATTAGTGAACCAAATGGGTTTTTACAACAATCGACAATGATTTCATGGTCATCATTAGACTTTTAATTTTACTGAATTCAAATTTCACCAACTGCTGTGGTGGCATTCGAACCCAGGTCCCCAGGTACCCTGGGTATATGGAGGACTAGTCCAATGATAATACCACAATGCTTGTATGTCTTTCATTCTCCTATGGTTCCATTGCTTTTCAGTCAGCAGACCAGGATATTTAGGATCTGCTGGGTGTCATGACACTTCATTATTTCATCAGAAAACTTGCAATGCCAGTCAACTTTACATGATTAATGAGCTCATGCAAACAGGCAGTAGTGCTTATTTCTTTGGCTTATTTCTGCAGATTGAAAGACAATAGCTTAAGGTGTGAACGCGTGGCCTGCATGTGATGTGATTATGGACCAAATATTGCTGCCAGTTTACACGATGAGTGTATGGGCAGCCACAACTGAGCAAGGAACAGCACTTCAGCCACTGAAAGTCACATGTGCCTCAGAGGTTGCTTGACCATCACAACCAAAGTTGTGCAAACATGCCAAACAGCAAGAGCTGACAGCTACATATATGACACATGAAGATGACTGAATGCCGTAAAACTGCAGATGCAAATGCACAGGCCATAAGTTATGCTGTCGTTATACCCAATATCTGATCAACATAAAAGCATAGTAATTAATGAAAGCAAATGAGTACATAAGTCATGAGATTTCTGGTCATGCCCAGATTTCGATTTATTTTGGACACTCCATGATTCTGACTTTCTAAGCCATAATTCATTTCTTCAACAAGGGTTGAGATACCTTAAGCATGAAAATAAAAATGGTGGTATGGGCTTCAACATAACTTTATAGGCAAAATTAAAATCAATGCCTGTCCAGTAAAACACAGTTAGCAGAAAGTCAAAAAACCACATTAAACAGTTGATTGTTAGTACAGTCAACAATAACTTATGGCCTATATTGCTCCTTTGTGCTGTCAAATTGAAAATAATCATCGCACACAGCAATCAATTTTAAAAAGTGGTGGACAAAAATGGGCTATCTTTCTAGTTGCTCTGCTGGAACAGAGACTGCAACCATGTGTGTAAATAAATTGAATACAGTTAAATTATAGAACGTAATAGGTACTGTAGCCCAAGGCTTGCAACACAAGTCAGAGCTACATACTGTGGTAGGATATTTAAGCTCATCACTATCTTAGTCTATTTCCAAAGCCTGGCAATTCTATCAGTGCAGTGACAGTAATGCTCAATGAAGCCAGGCAATGCATTTACACTAACATCCTCTTTATCTCAAATAAACAGCTGCTACCAATCCTGCGGAAAATAAATTTTTGTATGAGACGGCAGCTAGGCAAGCGCCAAAAAGTTCATTTGAGGAAAATGTAATGTCTTTAATAGCTTCTTTTTAGTTCCACACAACACTACACAGAAATACCTGTAGCCACAATTCTTAATTCCCACTGGCTCATTTCAAAACTTGTTTACCTAAAAATTTGAGCGCAACCGACAAATGGAAAAAGAGTTGGTTCTAACCACATTCAGTTTCGCCCTGTAAATGATCAGATTAATTCTGGCAACTTCTCGTTGTGTTTTTTTTTAAACTTATCTGATTAGTTCATAAAGTCATACAGCACAGAAACAGGCCCTTTGGCCCATGGTATCCGTGCTGGCCATCAAGCACCTATCTACTCTAATCCCTCTTTCCAGCACTTGGCCCATAGTTCTGTATTCTTTGGTGTTTCAAGTGCTCATCTAAATACTTCTTAAATGTTGTGAGGAAACCTGCCTCTACCACCCCCTCAGGCAGTGTGTTCCAGACTCCAACCACCCTCTGGGTGAAAAGATTTTTCCTCAAATCCCCGCTAAACCTCCTGCCCCTTACCTTAAATTGTTGCCCCCTGGTTATTGACATTTCCGCTAAGGGGAAAAGTTTCTTCCTATCTGCCCTATCCATGCCCCTCATAATTTTGTACACCTCTATCAGGTCCCCCCTCAGCCTTCTCTGTTCCAAGGAAAACAACCCTAGCCTATCCAGTCTCTCTTCATAGCTGAAACGCTCCAGCCCAGGCAACATCCTGGTGAATCTCCACTGCACCCTCTCCAGTGCAATCACATCCTTCTTATAGCCAGCAACCAGAACTGCACACAGTACTCCAGCTGCAGCCTAACTAGCATTTTATACAGTTCCAACATGACCTCCCTGCTCTTATATTCTATGGGCAGAATTTTGCCCTTGGTGGGCCACCGGCTCAGCAGAGGGCGGACAGCCGACCCCCAATGCCAAAACAGGGCCCGCTGCCATTTTGAGTGGGTGGGGCCAATTAAGGCCCATCCAGCGGCCTGCCTGACAGGAAGCGCTATGCACTTCCTGTGTGGGGGGGTGGAGGGATTCCCCATCTGTCAAAGACTAAGTGCTGTCTCAGGGAGATTAGTGACAGTGTACAAAACTTAAAAAATATAAAAATAAAAATATTAACATGTCCCCCTCATGTGACAATGTCACACGAGATGGGACACGTTAATAAATATAACATTACATTTATTAAAGTTTTTAAAAACAGACATGAAACCTCAACCCGCCAGTATTATCAGAAGCTTGCCGGGGGCTCCTGGCCTGCCCGCTAGCCTTAAGGTTGGCCGGGGAGGGCCTTTAATTACCTTAATTACCCTGTCAATGGCCTCAATTGGCCATTGACAGGTTGGCAGGTAGACAGCTGATTTCGCTGTCCACCCGCCTTCCTGAAAATTTAAAGGGACCGGGATGACATCAGGGGTCCCTCCCGATGTCATCCCGCGTCACTTTCTCATCGGCGAGCGGGCTCCGCCCCAAATCGCCAAAGGGAAAATTCTGGTCTATGCCTCGGCTAATAAAGGCAAGAATCCCAAATGTCTTCTTAACTACCTTATCTCCCTGTGCTGTTACCGTTAGGGATCTATGGACATGTATACCAAGGTCCCTCTGATCCTCTGTACTTCCTAGGGTCATACCATTCATTGTGTATCCCCTTGCCGTGTTAATCCTCCCAAAATGCATCGCAATCAAACTTCTCAAATTCCATTTGACACTGCTCTGTCCATCTTACCAGACCATCTATATTGTCCTGTAATCTAAGGCTTTCCTCCTCACGATTTGTGATGCCACCAATTTTCATGTCATCCGCGAATTTTCTGATCATACCTCCTATAGTCATGTCTTAATCATTGATGTGTACTACAAACAGTAAGGGTCCCAGCACCGATCCCTGCGATACATCACTCGCCATAGGCTTCCAATCGCAAAAACTATATCAGTGAAAAAGTTACCTTTTCTTGCAAAACACTAACAAACTGACAAATAGGTTGAAAATCTGATTGTCAGTTTACAGAGCTGATGGTTTAAATGTATAATTCTGTGCTTAATAACAGGGGTAGGCTTAAACCAAACACCATCTGATTTAAAGGTAAGAAAGACACCAATTGAGCCACACTATTATTATTTCTAATATATTTAGGTGAATGAGTGAAAATTTGTTAAAGTTAACTAAATGTCAGTATGCTATTTGGATAAGTTACTTGGTGTTAGTGCTGCTAACTATTATGATGTCTTTTGGATTTTACTTTTGGTATGGAGGAGAATTAATTGTGCATCAGTTGACAGAAGTATTTCCACTTGCCCCTTCATTTTCACCTATTTAATGAGGAAGGAAAATCCAGGGGCTGCATTTCCCTTCAAATATTTGATAAATTATTAATGAACTATGTGAATGAGTCGGTTGTATTTTGTTGACATTGCTGGTGAGCGTTAGGATTTGAATTATTTATGCTACTTCAATGTTCCAGTCCTGTGTAGATGATCAGATTGAAAAGAAAATACAATCAAGAAGTTTTGAGATCTACTGAAAGATATGGTTTTACTGGCATCCTTGAAAGCCACAGTGTTTCTACAACAACACTGTAAACGACGTCCAAGGACACAAGCCACTCTTTCTCTAACCAATTGTGATCCAAGTACTTGGTCAGCTACGGTACAGTGATGCTGAACTGCACAGACTTTCCTTGGCCATTGATGAAAGTCTATGGGCCAGAAATGAAGTGGTAACTGCGACTATACATCAATGGGTTCAGTTAATAGCAGCCTTACCTCTTAGAAGAGTTTAAGATCCACAACGGGGGTTGAACACATAAAGTAGGTCGACAAATGATTTTAATATTGAAGTGTCACATTGTCATTTTATGGATTAAACCAAGAACCCAGCTCCACTCATTTAGGTGGACATTAAAGCAGTCATAACGCTACTTAAAAGGACTGCAGGGAATGCTACTGGTACTCCAGACAATATTTCTCCCTCAACTATCCATTCGGCGTAAGTGTGCAAATGGCTGCTGTGTTTTCAAATGAAAGCCATAGAAGTTATTAATTATATGAAGCAATAGAGACAATTGAGGGATATAGGGAAAAGACCCAGAGGGAAGAGGAGATGTTCTTATGTGTTGTCGTGATCCAGAATCCACTTCCTGAAAGAGTGGCAGAATCAGACTCAATTCAACTTACAACAGGGAATTGTTGTATATACTCAAAAGGAAACATTTTCAGGGCCACAGAGAAGAAGCAGGGACGTGGGACTAATTGGATGACTCTTTCAAAAAGAATGCACTGGCACAATGGGCCAAATGGCCTCCTTCTGTGTTGTAAGACTCTTGTGTGATAAGGCATTATAAAAAGTACAAGTCTTGTTACATTGTTTAAACAATTTTGCTCCTGTATTATAAATGGGGTAGAATCCATAACCCCAGGAGCCAATGTAATGCAACATTAGTAGAAAAAGGAATTCCAGATTGAACGTTCTGACTTGAAATCAAATCTCAAAAATAAAAGGCATAACGTTGAAAGAATTGGTGCGACCCTGGAAGAATCTGACAAAAGCCAAGCTGTAGTCTAAAAAAGTGCAGATTAAAAAAAAAAACCTACTCGAAGGCCACAGCCATTGGGAAGGAAGATGGTAGTGACCACAGCTCTAGGATTTGCCAAAATAACATCAGTATAACTCTGAGCGAATGAGGTTGGGGCAATTTGATTTGATCCAACTCCTTCCAGTTTGCTTAGTGCCGAGCTTTGCTTTATTCAATGCAGTAAAAGGGAGTTTACAGAGCAAACTTGACCAAACACAAAACATACCACATGCGAGAGAATAGTGATTAAAAAAAATACTGGATAGCTGCCCACTAATGCTTTTGAGAACTGGAATCCAAGTTAGCATACTTGGGACGTAAAGGGTTAAAGCTGTCTCAAGAACTACTACTACTGAGCTAATATTACATTGAACAAATGAATCATCTTTTCTCCCAAGATGATACATATGTTAGAAATTATCTTGAAAACTTATTTTAGTTAATTTAGGTACGCAAAACGCCAACATGTAAATCCTGCAGTGGGAGAACAAATTACACAAGCTTTACGCAAGATCTAAGTACTATGATGCCCTTGTTCATTTCCCATGGGACACTCTAAACAGCACAATTTAGATGAAGAAAGTAATTCAAGTTGTTAGGTACAGTATCAGGACCAAACACTGCGATTTATCTTTGCAATTCTTGGTAGAATTCCATCACTGTAACATGATAATTACAAATGCATATTGGCATGTGACTTTAACTGCAGACTTAAATATGAGAAACACATTGTCCGAAACCTTGGTGTGTGCCGGTCTGTTCAGCTTCTTAAGCAAACAGGTGCATTATGAAAGGAACATTTTGGAAGGCTTCTGCAGTGTGGGAGCTAGTCACATGCCTGAGCTGGTCTCATTAAAATCAGTTAAGTTTATTCTTAATTGTGCTTAGAATGTCTCATATATTATTGAATGTTATAAGGTTCCTTCGACAGTCTTGAGTTCATATTTTAACCAATTCAGATTAATTCTTGATTTTGCTTATTCTACTATTATAGTTGCGTTATTAAGAAGTCATCAGATTACAAACCCAATAAAGTATTTCCTGACCTGGCTTGTTGTCTGGTCTGTTTAATAACGAAAATCACGCTACAAATTTTATTTCCTTGCCAGTTTGCTCCACCAACCTTTTTGTCTATTGGCTATTAACAGTGATATGATTCCTTGATGTCAAGTGTCTCTGCACTTCAGCCAGGTGCCATTTACAAGAGGTTTTGTCTATGAATAAGATGGAGGCATCACAGCAAACTTCAATTCCATCCTCCTGTTCACTTCCAAAGTGCGTTGCTGGATAGCGATCAAGATAATATCTCAGGCTGTTCCTGTGTTAACAAATCCTAATGGCAACCCATCCCACTCATTGAATTCAATGTCAGCTCCAGAATAGTAAGTACCAGTAACTCATTCTTTAACGGATTGGATCCTCATGCCTAAGGAGTGATCGGCCCCACAAGATCTTGTATCCTTGACTGGGTCTGACAGTTATGTGCAGGTTCTTGGGGCACAGCTACTCTCCATCTGAAGTCAAGACAGTCTTATTCCTTGTCTTCATAGCAATAAACTGCCTCATTGCTTATTGGAAGTGTGATAAATCTAGCTAATTGTCACGCACCTTAACTCAAGAGAACTGAGCACTCTCTTAACGGGCTCAGTTTAGAATGGCACAACACAGGCTAACCCATGGTTTTGCACAGTTCAACTACTCACTGGAGAAACTCAGTGAGTCACGAGGGCAGCCATTACAGTATACTTTGACAACCACGAAACATTTATTAACCAGTCAGATGGACCAGGACACTGATACATGGTTCATGCTTGTAATCTCACCGAAGTTTCAGAGGTCAGTCAGAGTTCCCGGTGGAAATAAGTGAAAACATTTTGTTTTTAAAAAGAGGGCACAGCACAGCACCCTAGGCCACTACAGTACAATTCCCAGCAGCAACATACGGACCCTGACAAAAAATTGATGATGTTGACAAATGCCAGCAGTGTTTGTACAAAGTGCAAACATGATTCTGAAAGGCATTAGATGCAATTGACAACATGCACCAGTTTCACCATCTGGTTATGGTACATTCTTCACAGTGCTTCAGCATTTACACTAAAAGCAGTTGTTCCAACAGCTACAATCAGTAACAACACGCAAGCCCTTATTTTGATATGATCTCCATGGGCAGAATATAGGAGCTAGAAACAGTTAGATATATTTACATACAATAGAAATAATGAGCAAACGACATAATGTAGGGAAAATCCTACCAGGGGCACGGCTATCAGCCCTGGACTGGCTAAAATATTGGACTTGGTTTTTAGGCCCCACCATGGCAAGAAATGGGGGTTAAGGGGGCGACAAATATAGGCCCATCGGCTGGCACGCTGGCTGTATCCCACCCACCGGGCCACTTTTGTGAAGGCAGGATGGGGGAGGGGTGCCAGGGCTACCAGCCCACAAGAAGCAGTTCACCAATCCAAGTCACTCAGGGCCATTTTTAGACAATTAAAGGAGGCCCGATGGGATTTTTCAGATTCCTGCAGGTGGTGAGGGCTGGTTTAACTGCCTGGAGGCACTCTCCTGATGCCAGAATGGAGGGCCAGCATCCAGGGAGAGGCCTAGAGGTCCTTCCTGACTGCTTGGGTGTAGCAACAACTGTAGGCCACCATTCCCACCCACCCCCTCCCCCCACCAGTGCCCTGGCTACAAAAAACAATTTTTAGTTTAAATTTGAAGCAGTTGGAGAGAGCATCCATTTTGAAGCACCTTCTTGCTTCCTTACCTTCCATTGCAGCGTGCTGCTCCTTTCAAGCTGAAAGGTCTCTGATTGGCCCTCCAGCTTCAAGAACCCACCCTTTGGTCATTAATTGGCTACCCCAGGGAAAATCACAATGGGTGATTTCACATACAACGAGGCTTCTGATCCACAGTTGTCCTTTAGTGAAGGAAATCTGCCGTCCTTACCTGGTCTGACCTACATGTGACTCCAATCCCACAGCAATGTGGTTGACTCTCAAATGCCCTCTGAACTAGGGGAATTTGGGATGGGCAATAAATGCTAGCCCAGCCAGCGACGCCCACATCCTCTGAGCGAATAAAAAGAACATTTGAACCTGACAGCAGGATTCAGAAGCTTGCAGGGTAAATCCAGCTCATGGATGCTACATTGCACCAAAAAATCAATTCCCCAGCAAAAGTTAGCAACTAGTTTTTAAATTCAACTGAGGTTGTTAATTGCTAATTTGATTTTTTTAATTATTATTGGATAGAAGATGAAGAGAAGTGAACTTTTTGCCCCAACCTCATTCCCACAGAGTTATACTGATGTTATCTTGGCAAATCCTAGAGCTGTGGTCACTACCATCTTCCTTCCCATTGGCTGTGGCCTTTGAGTGTTTTTTTTTTTAAATCTGCACTTTTTTGGACTACAGCTTGGCTTTTGTCATATTCTTCCAGAGTTGCACTAATTCTTTCAACGTTATGCCTTTTACTTTTGAGATTTGATTTCAAGTCAGAGAACGTTCAATCTGGAATTCCTTTTTCTACTAATGTTGCATTACATTGGCTCCTGGGATTATGGATTCTACCCCATTTATAATACAGGAGCAAAATTGTTTAAACAATGTAACAAGACTTGTACTTTTTATAATGCCTTATCACACAAGAGTCTTACAACACAGGAGGCTATTTGGCCCATTGTGCCAGTGCATTCTTTTTGAAAGAGCCATCCAATTAGTCCCACATCCCTGCTTCTTCCCTGTGGCCCTGAAAATGTTTCCTTCTGAGTATATACAACAATTCCTTATTGTAAGTTGAGTTGAGTCTGATTCTGCCACTCTTTCAGGAAGTGCATTCTGGATCACGATACCACATAAAAACATCTCCTCTTCCCTCTGGGTCTTTTCCCTATATCTAGAACACTGCAATGGAAATCTATCACATTCAACCATGCAAGTTCTGTCCTGTACTGACATACTTTAATTCATTTTTTTCAATGTGAATGTTGCCAAGACTGGCATTTGTTGCCCATCCATAATTGCCCTCAAGAAGGCGCTAGTGAGTTCTGGTGGTGTCAAATGCATCACTGTCACATGTAGTGTTGTCGTTCTTTTTGGATGTCATTCATTTTCACCTCTTTCTCTGTTCCTCTCTCCGCATTGTCCTGGGAATGTCGGCACTCCTCTCTCCCATGTTGTTTGAGAAATGTCGGCACTCCTCTCCCCATTGTTCTGCGAATGTTGGCACTTTCCTCACCTTCCCTTTTGTTCTTCTTCCCACCCTATTCTCTCAACACTTGCTCAAAACCTATCACATTTCTAACTTTTCCCAGTTCTGATCAAAGCACACAGACCTGAATCATTAACTTAGTTTCTCGCTCCACAGATGCTGCTTGACCTACTAAGTATTGTCAGCATTTCTGTTTTCACCTCATTGTTAACTTGTATTAATTTCATAGGTATTATCTCATCGTTTAAAATGGGAGAGCACTTGAGTGGAGCATAAACACTGGCATGGACTGGTTGGGCTGAATGGCTTGCTGTATATCCTATGTAATAATGCCACGCAACTGTTCTAGACAGTAGTTTAATAGAAAGGATACAAATCAGCATTTTGATTTCAATTGAAAAGGTGCAGCTGAGAGTGTGTTTGAAATATGCAATGTTTCCAGATCATTTTGCACACTAACACTTTATTGCAGTTCAGTTGCAAATATTCAACACTGTAATCTTAATAATATTTTAAAGAGATTAGTTAGATGTCCAATTGTGAAAAACTCCATCTGCAAACATCTGAAGGAAATAGTACCTTTAAACAAATTGCTCTTGAAAATTTAAGAAAAATATTTAGACTACAAATATTTCAATTTATAGAAATAATCAAAAATTCTAGAATATAGAATTCTAGGAATAGAATAGTTCTATTTTAGAATATAAATATTTATTATTCTATAATATAGTTCTTTTAATTGTCTCACTATTTGAACAATAAAGACTTAACAATAGTGTAAAGTAAAAAAAGCTTAAATACATATACAAATTCACTTTCTCCCTTATTTATGCAATTGCTGGTCAATATAAAGCTAAGATGTAAGTCGAATTACAATGGAGTAGAAATTGACAAACCACATCGGAGTTTAAATTATATTAAATGTTTACGGCCGTTTAAATAAAACTTTGTAGCATTTGAGCTGTAAAAGAAAAGGCAAAATGCAATGACTGGTTAATACAATAACTGATTGATTATAAAATATTAAAATCTTTAGACCAAAAGAGTATAACGTGGAGGAAGTCATGCTTAGGCCATGCAGTGTTAGCCATGGACACATTCATTCATGGACAGTTCAGAGAAGAACCACAAGACTGATTGCTAACATCAGACAGCTGAGTCACGGGGAAAGACTGGCGAAAGCTGAACTTTTCTGGTGTGAAAGGAGAGGGAACCTTAAAGATGCATTGAAAATACAAAACAATATAGGGCAGATATAGGGGTGGGCCCAACCGGCTGGGCGGCAGGCAACTGCCCGCCCGCCGCCGCCAAAGCAGGCCCCGCCGCCATTTTGAGTGGGTGGGCAGATTAAGGCCCGCCCAGCGGGCTGCCCGACAGGAAGCTCTATGCACCTCCTGTGCGGGAGGTGGAGGGATTCCCCATCTGTCAAAGTGCGCACGGCTCCCTGAAACTAAGTGCTGTCTCAGGGAGGTCGGTGAAAGCTTTATAAGCATCAAAAATAGAAAAATAAAAAAATTATTAACATGCCCCCCTCACGAGACAATGTCACACGAGATGGGACATGTTAATAAATATGACTAAAACTTTATTAAACTTTTTAAAAACAGACATGAAGCCTCATCCCGCCAGTGGATGAGGTGTCATGTTTTTTCAGAAGCCCGCTGGGGCTCCTGGCCTACACGCCAGCCTGAAGGTTGGACGGACAGGGCCTTTAATTGGGTTAATTACCCTGTCAATGGCCTCAATTGGCCATTGACAGGTCGGCGGGCGGACAGCTGATCACGCTGTCCGTCCGCCTTCCTGAATATTTAAATGGGGCGGGATGATGTCGAGGGTTCCTCCCGACATCATCCCGCATCATTTTCACGTCGGTGAGTGGGCCCCGCCCCCAAATCGCCGATGGAAAAATTCTGGACATAGAAAACAAATTAAGCCATGACAGTGAGTCAATGGGGCATAGGCTTAAACTAGTGAAAGGTAAATTTAGATTGGAATCAAGAAGTTCTCCACATTAAATGTTGGAGGGACGTTTGGGTAGTGTGATGGAGGCAAGATAAGCTCCGGAGTAATTTAGGGAACAGCTGGGTGCTGTGATAAGGGCACTATAGGTATTTTCTGAATGGATAAACTAGGATGGGCCACATGGTCTTCCTTATCCACATCTGTCATGGGATCATGAATGCAGCAAACAAAGAAAAAGGAGGCAGGTGGGAGTGCCAGCAGTTTGAGATACACAGAGCAGACTCTGGTTGCAAAGCAAATGTATAAAAAAGAACATGAAGAAAATCCAGTGAAGAATACTTCCTCAAAAAGCCATATAATTTAGTTTGCATTGCCAAACAACAAGTCTCCTGCATTATATTATTCCTCCCCGCCTCCTCAATAATACCTGTCCCTCCACCTATCTTTGTATCATCTGCAAACTTAGCCAGGATGCCCTCAATTCCTTCATCTGTAACATCACCTTGCAAAATAAACATTACAAAGAAAAAAGCTGTACATCTGAAATAAGAGAGCAGCCACTGGAATTGCACAGAGTGTCCGTCAGCATATATAAAGAAAATAGTCAGATTTTCCCCTTCATTGGCAGGGGTACAATGAAGGGTACACACACAAAACTTGTACACATAAAATTTCCAAAGCTATCCTTTCTTTTCACAGATGTTGTTTGGCCCACTGCAGATTTCCAGCATTTCTTGCTTTTACTTCTCAGCGTCAGGAAAGTAAAATTTAAAACAGATTATATATAGCATTATTCTCATTAAAATGGGAAATATTAATTCTTGCTACAACATCCACATACCACGAAAGAATAAAAACAGTTATACTTGGCTAGAGACAGGTTTTTCTAGCCTTGGCAAACTACATTTCGGAGTCACTATATCATTCAGAGATCCAGAGGCAGTATATCACATGGCTGCCCCAGTACTAATACATTAGCTTTCAAGAATTCACACTTGTGGCTTTAAGAAATGCAACACCGATCAGTTTAATCCACCAACTTGACACAAGGTCATTTGTGACAGTTCCGCATGAATCTCCACCACTGCTTCCTGGCATTCCCAACAATCTCCTACAAGGAAGCTAAACAATTCCTTGGATCTGTGTGAAGTTATCCAAATATCTCCCAGCAGATACAGTACCAAGACAGTCAAACTACCTCCTGAGGAAAAATTCCATAAAGTAAGGTTGAAACAAAGAACCTCAACCTATATAGTTACTGTCAAAAAAGCAAATCAATTCTTCAGACACCCTCTTCCGTGCACATCCATCATAACCTCACAATATGTATCTCAACTTTCTCCAGTCATCTGTGATCTATCTTTTACTGTAATGAAATAATCTGGATTGAATTAATTCAGACAAATGTTGCAACTTAGGCTCTCAGGACGTCAATCTTTTGTTGAAAAATGCAGTTTCTGTAGGCATCCAGTCTCCTGTACACTAGAGCTTCCACCCTTTACAATCTAACATGAATATGACTGCATACGGCAGGTCTGACAATGACCTTTTACTATGGGATTGCTAATCAGAAGGTGGTGCAAGGTAGTAACCCATATTCCCTAAAGACCGCAAAATGTGCTCACTTCCACCTTCTCAAGGGCAACTAGAAATAGGCACTAAATACCAACCTCACCAGCAATACCCACAAACAGAAAATGAATTAAAACAAAATAAAAACTGCTCCAAAGCATCACTGAATATAAATTCTTGGCAGTTATTTTTGACTGAGTTACCCTGATCAAATACAAAACTTTGTGGTATGGACAATGTGGAACAAGAAAGGGTACACGACTCTGCCCATTTGTATATTGCAGCCCTATCTTTGAAGATAAAGCATTCATATTTGAAAATCCTAAGTATTTTCTACAATAGTGAAGCAATCAGGATATTGACCGCATCAATGCAAAAGAAAATCAGATAAATTGCTGATTTGCTACAAGTGCTTTTTGCGCTACTGACAGGGACCAATTTTACCCACATATTTTGTGACTTGCCTGTGAAGCTGTGGAATGCAGCACAAGAAAAAGATCTTAACTCCGAGAAAACTGAAAATGAAAGTTGGTTTTCCCCAAATGCTCAAGAATTCATTTTTAGAAGAATAGCAATTCTCAGAACAGCACTGATGACGTATAAGCTGTAAGAACTTTCTAACAATATTACACCAATTTTCATCCATGCATGTAGCTTCATGCTTAAGTGACTTGAGGAAAATATAGCCCTTAAGTCCTGAAAATCTCCAGTGCTCACAGAAAAAGCAAATTGAAATCTAGATTTCCTGAAATTCTACCCCTTAAACATAAAAACTGCTCTGCACGTAATATATACTTTGATATTGTGTATGAACTTACAGCAAAAGCAATCCAAATTTAAATTAAATCAATAGATCCATTTTTACGGTTATTTATTTACATTTATTTTAACTGCCATCAATTGTTTGCAGCTCTTTTTCCCATGAAGTAGTCTTGGTGGAATGAGGCCAGAGGCCTGGACTTCATTCTATTATCAAGCAACTAACTCAAGCTGGATAGTGATGGAGCAGAAGGAAACGCAGGAGACGAAGCCTCCCACTACATCCTCACCCTGACCTACGCATTTCTCCTCCAACCTCAGCTAGGAAGGCTGCTGGTCAGCTCTTCAAAGGGTAAACAAAGGCAGGGAAAGAAGGGTGTACAAGCTGCCCAATATCCGTTCTTGTTGCCAGTGAAACAGGATTTGGGTGGTGATGGTTCCTCGGGTAATAGCACCTTTGTTAGTTGGGGCAAGAGGGCCAAAAAATAAGGCCTCCTTTCCTTCCACAATGGCTGGCAACATTAATCCATTCATGGCTGTCCAGTCCAATGCTCTGCATAAAAAACTGAAGTCTGTGGGGTGCTTCTACCTGTTTGATTGTGGCTCTCTCCCCTTTTCAGAATCATCAAGTGTATCATTGCACTCCCTCATCAGAAAAGCCCATATTATTACAAACCCCGTAGAGACCGATAACTCAAAGAAATTCGATTGTCCAGTGACTGAAAAGATCACGCGACAGGATTTCAAGTTTCAAGACTTTTACTGTAATAAACTGAAAGCAACATTTTCTGAACACTGAGATAAAAACAAAAAACTGCGGATGCTGGAAATCCAAAACAAAAACAGAATTACCTGGAAAAACTCAGCAGGTCTGGCAGCATCAGCGGAGAAGAAAAGAGTTGACATTTCGAGTCCTCATGACCCTTCAACAGAACTAGGTGAATCCAAGGAGAGGGGTGAAATATAAGCTGGTTTAAGGTGGGGGTTGGGGGGTTGGGTGGGGGGAGAGAAGTGGAGGGGGGGTGTGGTTGTAGGGACAAGCAAGCAGTGATAGGAGTAGATAATCAAAAGATGTCACCGACAAAAGAACAAAAGAACACAGAGGTGTTGAAGTTGGTGATATTAACTAAACGAATGTGTTAATTAAGAATGGATGGTAGGGCACTCAAGGTATAGCTCTAGTGGGAGTGGGAGGGCATAAAAGATTTAAAAATAATGGAAATAGGTGGGACAAGAAAAATCTATATAAATTATTGGAAAAAACAAAAGGAAGGGGGAAGAAACAGAAAGGGGGTGGGGATGGAGGAGGGAGTTCAAGACCTAAAGTTGTTGAATTCAATATTCAGTCCGGAAGGCTGTAAAGTGCCTAGTTGGAAGATGAAGTGCTGTTCCTCCAGTTTGCGTTGGGCTTTACTGGAACAATGCAGCAAGCCAAGGACAGACATGTGGGCAAGAGAGCAGGTTGGAGTGTTAAAATGTCAAGCGACAGGGAGGTTTGGGTCATTCTTGCGGACAGACCGCAGGTGTTCTGCAAAGCGGTCATCCAGTTTATGTTTGGTCTCTCCAATGTAGAGGAGACCGCATTGGAAGCAACAAATGCAGTAGACTAAGTTGGGGGAAATGCAAGTGAAATGCTGCTTCACTTGAAAGGAGTGTTTGGGCCCTTGGACGGTGAGGAGAGAGGAAGTGAAGGGGCAGGTGTTACATCTTTTGCGTGGGCATGGGGAGGTGCCAAAGGTGGGGGTTGAGGAGTAGGGGGTGATGGAGGAGTGGACCAGGGTGTCCCGGAGGGAACGATCCCTATGGAATGCCGATAGGGGGGGTGAAGGGAAGATGTGTTTGGTAGTGGCATCATGCTGGAGTTGGCAGAAATGGCGGAGGATGATCCTTTGAATGCGGAGGCTGGTGGGGTGATAAGTGAGGACAAGGGGGACCATTTCGACCCTTTCATGTTTCTGTGGGATGGAGAAGGCATGAGGGCGGATGTGCAGGAGATGGGCCGGACACGGTTGAGGGCCCTGTCAACGACCGTGGGTGGAAAATCTCGGTTAAGGAAGAAGGAGGACATGTCAGAGGAATTGTTTTTGAAGGTAGCATCATCGGAAGAGATGTGACGGAGGCGAAGGAACTGAGAGAGTGGGATGGAGTTCCTACAGGAAGCAGGGTGTGAGGAACTGTAGTCGAGGTAGCTGTGGGAGTCGGTAGGCTTGTAATGGATATTAGTGGATAGTCTATCACCAGAAATTGAGACAGAGAGGTCAAGGAAGGGAAGGGAAGTGTCAGAGATGGACCACGTGAAAATGATGGAGGGGTGGAGATTGGAAGCAAAATTAATAAATTTTTCCAAGTCCTGACGAGAGCATGAAGCAGCACCGAAGTAATCATCGATGTACCGGACAAAGAGTTGTGGAAGGGGGCGGGAGTAGGACTGGAACAAGGAATGTTCCACATACCCCATAAAGAGACAGGCATAGCTGGGGCCCATTGATGTAAAAAAACAAGAAATTGGAGTGGGAGTAGGCCAAATGGCCCCTCAGGTCTGCTCCACCATTCTATAAAATCAAGCCTAATTGTTGACCTCAACTTCACTTTCCTGCTCGACCCCATATCCTTTGATTCCCTTATGATCCCAAAATCGATCTCTGTCTTGAATGTACTCAATGACTGAACATCCACAGCCTGCTATTCAAAACCCTTGAGTGAAGAAATTCTGCCTCATTTCAGTCTTAAATGATGGTCCTTTTATCCTCAGGCTATGCCCCCTAGTTCTTGAGTCCAGCCAGCGGTAACAGCCTCTTAGGCCCTTGACCCCTGTCAAGGCCCCCCAGAATCTTATTATGTTTCAATGAGATTGCCTCTCATTCTTCTAAACTCCAGTTAGCATAAGCCCACTTTACTCAGCCTCTCATCCTCTAATTCCAGGAATCATTTCAATGAACCTTCATGGCGCCACTTCCAAGGCAAGTACATCCTTCCTTGGATAAAGAGACCAAAGCTATCTAGAGTGCTCTAGGTGTGGTCTCACCAAAGCTCTGTACAAATGCAGTATGACTTCTTGTACTCCAACTCTCTTACAATAAAGGCCAACATGCCATTTGCCTTCCCAACTGCTTATTGTACTTGCATGCTAGCTTGGTGTCTCCTGTCCTACATCCCTCTGAACACCAATATTTAAAAGTTCCTTCTATATATATTTTACTTATTATAAAGGTCTTGTGTGGTGAATACCTCAAACATCATAGAAAGGTTGGGTCCTTTTTAAAAACAAGCTTTTTAGCTTGCCCATAGTGGAGGAACCTGAGGTTTACAAGCAGCCGCCAACCTAAAGAAACTTCCTCACCTATTTGTCCCTAATTGACCTTAGGATTTATACATTTAATCCATTTGTCCACTGGAACTATCTGAACAAGTAGACACACATCTAACTCCCCAGTTCTTTAGCTCAGCCAAGCTTTATGCAATAACATCTGAAAAAACTGCTGTCACACTTCTAGATTTCTGGCTGTGATGCTACAAGGGGATCTTGGTGTTATTTATGTTTAAAAACCCTGCTGGTCAGTTAGGCATAACTCTTAAGGAGTCAATTTCACAGAAGAGCAGAACTGGGAAATGTAGTATAGGATTCAGAAGTATCTGAATGAAGAATTTCAACAATTAACATTACTTTAGAGGTTGCAGTGAACATTTACACCTTTAAGCATTGTGCACAGGACATATAACAAGAACCACTTGGGCTAGGAAGATAGTGGGTTTTATTGACATGCTTACTGGGACATCACAGAATGGGGAACAAGTCAAGAGGGAAAACCCTCCCACTTTTTGGGTACAGTGAAAAAAAGGGAGAGAGAGAGAGTGTGACAGAGTGTGGGGGAAGGAGGGAGGGAAGGGGAGAGGAAAGAAGGAGGGAGAGGAAAGAAGGAGGGAAGGGAGGGGAGAGGGGAGGGGAGGAGGGAAAGGAGGGAAGGGCAGAAGGAAGGAAGGTGAGAAGGAAAGGGGGAAAGAAGACAGGAGAAGTGCTTCACATTCAATGCATTCCTTTGAAAATGTAATGACTTTTGTGCAGAAAAACTTAGAAGTCTGAGCTGGAGGGTGAACTGAAGTTGGAAGCTGAGATGCAAGTGGTCAGTTTTTGCACTGCAGTTCAAAACTGTCTAGAAAGTAAGGAAATGCCTAAAACAAGTCAGCCAGCTCACTAAAGGGGCACAGCACATGGTTTATTATTTTTTCAATAAGAGAAGTGAAGCGAGATATGCTTTAACTGTTACTTTGTGCGGTCACTTGCAATCTGTCAAATAAAGCAGCTAACCAGTTTGCATCATTTCACTGTTGAGCAGTGCATGTACACACATACCTGTCAGACACTTAAGACTGTTTATAGAAGTAACCACTGTCCTCAAGAGAATAGCTAAGGCGGACTCTAATCTCATTTTGAACAGCTGCACTATAGTATTGGGAGTAACTTCAAGATACCTGATAAACTGGGAGATGTCTATTCTGGATCTACATATAATTCTTTTTGAACCGTTTGTCAGAATTGAATGACTTGGTGAGTCAGAAGCCTTGAAAAAAATGTTAGATTGAGAACTAAACATCAGACGGTTTTATACAGATTACTTTGATGATTATCATTGATAAGTTCGTACTCATACTTACCCACTGGCTACTTTGTAAGCTTAATAAAGTTCCTCCATTAAACAAGCAACCCTAGGGCTTTAGAAAAATAGGCAAAGTAACAATTGCTTTGATCATTTTCTTTGATCCCTCAGATTTCATCAAGTAAATAGGTCTTGTCTTACACAAAGGAGTTCAGTAATCAGATTGGTAATCATTTACTGGGTTTATCAATCCATTATACTAAACATTTGAGTTAATCAACATTCCTTTAACAATATCTTTAGAGCTACTCCAGCAAAAATACATGTTGATAGAAGAAAAAATGCTTATGTGGGTCTCAGAATAAAGCAGCAAATGGTAGAAGTTGTATCAAAGGATAACAGATTACGTCTATTGAAGTGCCTCCAGGTTGGCTATTTATTCTGATGTCCTATTTGTATTCATGCTGCACTGAAGTTCAATTAAAGTTAAACACTGCAACCCAAATTGGGCACTAGAACCAAGTTTGTAACCTCAACTGCTTCAATTGTAACTTTTAGTTATTACTGTTTCACAAATATTACAAAATGGAGCACTTCATCTGTATGTAACAGGCAGGTAAAGTGGTATCCAGCCTCTGTGAAGGCTACACTAAGCAGGCTACTGTCTGGAGTCACTTACTTGCCAATTATTGCTCATTTACAGCAGAGAACTGCATAGTCTCAATGTGGTACAGCAACCTGACTGCACTTAGATAAAACACTGGAAGTTGGGATGTGTGTGTGTGGAAGTTGTCGTCAAAACTCTAGGTCCCATCACTCATTGGTATAATAGAGTAGAAAATGAATCTCAAAAAGGATGCCTGAAGGATGTGCTGGATTGGACAATTTTTCAAAACACAAACTCACTTACCCATATATATCATGCAGTGTAAAACAACCTAATTCGCTATGCAAATAAGCGGTCCTACTCTTGTTTTGGTCCTCAGATGTGAAATTAATAGTGCAAAGCTGAACAAGAGTCTGATCTGACCGGGATTCTTAAATGGTTGCTGCCAACAAAGGTTATTATTTATAAATCATTGTTGTGGATGTGCACAATTTTGTCCCAAAAATGTGAAAAGCTGGTGTTGATGAAAACATGATCTGGTATTAGTCAGGCTGCCACCACCCATGTACTATATGTGAAACAGTAGTAACTAAAAGAAGGGGAAGTGTATATTACATTTGAAGCAGTTGGTTCTAGTGCCTAGCTTGGGTTGTACTGTTTAACTTTGGTTGAACTCCAGTTGCATGATAAAGATAGGTAATGAAAAAATAGAGAGCTGTACTTTTTAATTATGATTTATGACACTTTGAGAGATATGAGAGGTTGCAGTGTACAGACTCCTGCACTTATAAAACCATTACAAATCTACTAACACAAAGCAATGTTTATTTAGTTTCCTCCACAGAAATGACATTAGTTTACTGTCTTGTTGGATGGGAAAAATCAAGAAATACTATAAAACAGGAACACCAGTTGTCCATGGATGCCTTACTGAGTTCCAACAAGGGAACTTTCTTCATTCCAATTTGAGAGCCACTTTCTTTTTTTTTAAAATTCCCTCATAAAGACAAAAGTCATATGGCTTGTCTCAAATTTGTGGTAAGGACTCTGCCCTCCAGTCCTTTTCCAGAACTGGCTGGTCTTCATTTGTGATTCTGGCCAACAAATGGCGGCCGTCCCAGCTACCACAGAGAAATGTCAAGGCCGTATCCTTCTGTGCTGCCCAC
The DNA here is from genome assembly GCF_017639515.1 of Carcharodon carcharias. Taxonomy (NCBI): domain Eukaryota; kingdom Metazoa; phylum Chordata; class Chondrichthyes; order Lamniformes; family Lamnidae; genus Carcharodon; species Carcharodon carcharias. Next base: position 28,794,727 of record NC_054479.1, read on the forward strand.
ATCTGGACTTTCTTTCTGGGGTGGCAGGAAGGAACCATTGGATAACATTTGGAATTGGGGATCATGGAGGAATTTTCCCTAGGCCTATCCCAGGGAAGCTGTGACAAATAGGCACACCACCAGCAGCCTGGTGACCACCCATTTGACACTAACTGTTTCTGTGATGTGTTGTGGCCAGGTCTTTGGTCTGCACGAGTGCAAAGTTTTTAAGTTCGTATTTTATCCTGTTGCTGAACAGTCAAGATCAGTTTACTCAGTATAGCCTGAAGGTCAAGACTGGGACCATCCTCATCTGTATGCTGCCATACCATACTCATGGAGAAAAAATACGGTGGAGTGTAAAACAGGCTGCTAATACTCTATTGCCTGCTTTATACTATGATCCAGAGGTATGTGACCTATGTCAGATATTCATTGGCAAGTAAGCTGATAATTTTCTTTGGGTCTCATGCTGTGTTGACATTGTACACGTTAGCTACTGAAGCAGAACATAGGCTATAGCTATTACTGGCAACAGCATTTATGCACTTCTCAAAGTTCTGGCCAGAAGTTGCACGGTTGAAGGAGTTTCGGTGCCACATGCACAGCAACAGGATGAGTTCAGCCCTATGTTGGCAACGTCAATTTTCCCATGCTGACAGCTTCATTTCCCTGTTGAGCATAAAGACCTAACGTACTGAAATCACACTTACTGCAGGGGTGGTCTGCAGCCCTACACCTGATCATGATAGCATTACAAGGCTGCCATGTACCTCGCCAAATTAAGCCTATTGTATACAAAATGATCAAGTTATTTTGATCAGCATGGTCTGAATTAACTTGGAACAGATTACTGAATTTGCTGCTGTCTCTGTGGCAGATCAGTTACTGCTTACACACTGGCAAATAAAAAGTGCAAAACGTGTACATAACAATGTGGAACTCTAATTCACAAAGACATCTGTAACACTATTAATCAAAGCTGAGTGAAATTAAGAACAATTTAACATAGGGTAAAAGATACCTGCCCCTTAGATTTTATGAAATACTAAATTCAATTTGAATAATGACTGAATAAATCTGAATAAAGTTGAAATGAGGCAGATAAGTTGGGCTTTGTGGTACTGTGCAGGATTCAATAAGGAACTATGTTACAGTTCAGACTGGTTCTCAATATTTTACTCATGCCCTACATGTCTTATAAATCAAAACCTCATTTATCTTTGTATGACTGGGATAGCATGCCCCAGGCCAAACAATTTAATGAAATACACCAGATAAAGTAAGGAATATATGGTATACATAGTATTGAATATATAGTGGCAGGGGTATATAGTATGGGGTATATGGTATTGGATATATGGGAGCAGGGGTATATGATATGGGATATATAGAATTGGATATATGGGGCAGGGGTATATAGTATGGAATGTATAGAATTGGATATATGGGGCAGGGGATATAGTATGGAATATATGGGATATATAGTATGGTTATATACGGGGGCAGGGGTATATAGTATGGGATATATGGGGTATACATTATGGAATATAGCGGTACAGGGGTGGGCAAAATATTCTAGCCGTTGATGATTTCCAAGGTTACGCTCACCAACTTTGCCGTTCTGGTCGGGAACCTTGCCCACCATAAGCACTTTGGAGATATTGCAACCGCCATACACAACATTCCAACCATTTCAAATACAAGTCGAGTATCCTTTATCTGTAAATCTGAAAACTAAACACATCTAAAAACTGCACTTTTTTTTCAAATTCATTGACCTTCAGTGCAAGAAGTCCCTGACCCAAGCTGGCATGACCTGAGCCAACACGAACCTTGCCAGCTTCATTAACCTTTAGTGTGGGAAGTCCCTGACCCAAGCCGATCCAACCTGAGCCAACACGAACCTCGCCGACTGCACCCAACCTTCAGTGCAAGAAGTCCCTGAACCGAGCCGACACGACCCAAGCTGACACTAACCATATCGACACTCTGAACCCTTTCCTACAAGTAGGATGGCAGATGGTGCCACGGGTGGGAAACTTATCACAGGTACCCTGTATTTATTATTCAGTGATAAGTTTTACTTTTCTAGTCATTTTATTTCCTTCAGGCTATAACTAGCCTAGGCTTAGGCTTTTGTAATTTAAGGAGGCCTAGTCCTATATGCTGTATACGAAAACCAAAATTATCTGAAATCCAAAACGCAATCAGCTCCGAGGATTTTGGATAGCAGATACTCGGCCTGTAACAGTCAGAAAATCATGCGTTCAAACAGTCATAAGCATCGTCAGCAGGCGAGGCTGCTTCCTGGGAGCAGAAAGCTAGATAATGAACCTTTAAATGTTTTCTTTGCACTGTTATCCTTGCAGTGTTTGCTGCACTAAATTTGAAGGATCATCCAACCTGCAACAGGGTAACCGTTGTAAACTTTGGGCAAGTATACCGAGTAAGGCCAGCAGAATTATTCCTGGTATAAATGATCAAATAATAATCAATCACTCTTCTGGATCAATGCTAAAAAATATCACTCTTCTCCAATACATAAACTACGCTCAGTAGTTACAACGGCCACATTTGTCACAACCCTTCCCTTTCTGGGAAAGATTACAAGGCCATCATTGAGCTAATTTAGAACTACAAGATTACAGCTCAATCAGTATGCTTCACTAAACAGAAATCTGAGGGGTCAAAGTTAATCCACCTTTACCTAACAACTGCAATCCTCTTTCTCTTTGCTGTACATATGCCTCCCTGCAGTTCACCTGTCAACAACTCAAATTAAACTTCCTCTGGTTATTCTGCAAACATTTCTGTTCATTTCAAAGTCTCAGATTAGACTCACTTTCGCAAACAAAAAGCATTAAGATAAATGCAATATGGCTGGTCTACCTAGTGTAATGTGACATAATGGCTAACTATATCCAGTGCAGCTTTCCATGCAATTTTATTCTCACATCTGAGGGCATTTACGTCTGTTGGTATACTGTTTTACGGGTGTAATTCTCTAGTAGCTAGACCATTGCCCATATTCCATGTCTGTGCCAATAGTGAGCAATAGCAGACTATTTGACTGTGATTGCCATCACAGTTGAGTCCAAACTCCCTTGTCCTCCATCGTCTTTATGCACGCTTTTTAGCAGGGGTGCATACAGAGCCTGGATGAGTGCAGCTCCAACAACACTCAAGAGGCTCGAGACCATCCAGGACAAAGCAGCCTGCTTGATTGGCACCCCATCTACCATTTCAAAATTCACAGCCTCCAGCACCGATGCACAGTGCCAGCAGTGTGTACCATCTACAAGATGCACTGCAGCAACTCACCAAGGCTCCTTCGACAGCACCTTCCAAACCCGCAAACTCTATCACCTAGAAGGACAAGGGCAGCAGACGCCTGGGAACACCACCACCTGCAAATCTTCCTCCAAGCCACACACTATCCCGAATTGGGAATATATCACTGTCGTGGTCACTGGGTCAAAATCCTGGAACTCCCTCCTTTACAGCACTGTGGATGTACCTACACCACATGGGCTGCAGTAGTTTGAGGCGGCGGCTCACCACCACCTTCTCAAAGGCAATTAGGGATTGGCAAAAAAAAAATGCTGACCTAGCCAGCGACACCGCCAACTTTTGGAATCATATCCCAAAAAGAATCAGCGCCCTCAGCAAAAAAGTAGAGAAGAAAGAAATAATACTTGGAGGAAAACCAAATCAATTTGTCAGTGTAAGTTCACAGCGTTAATGTGTTCAATGATATTAATGTGAAACAATCTTTGTGCATGTGGAGTAGTGTTGGATCCAGTCCCCTGGTTTGTTGGGGCTAAAAGATCTAGATGCACACTTGTTTCAGGGTGACCGAGTGGTACCAAGACAGAGGAGATCAGTAGACCGTTCTTAGAAGAAACACATTCTGTTTATTTATAAAAGGAACTCAGCAGCTACACTTGTGTGCTTACAACTCAAAACTCTTGTCTTTTCTCTTCAGACTCTCACTCAAGACTATGCTACAGAGGTAGCCCACGCTACTCTGCTATTGGGTATCAAGGTCATGTGATCTTACATTACAACATTTGTCTTAAAGGTATATTACACATCAGCTTACTACAAATAGTCAAAACTTTTTGTTTCTTTATTCTTTCATGGGATGTGGACTTCGTTGGCAAGGCCTTTTCCAAAGCGCTTAGTTTAAGTTAATAGCAAAATACTGCGAATGCTGGAAATCTGAAACAAAAAAAGAAAATGCTGGAAAAACTCAGCAGGTCTAACAGCAGCTGTGGAGAGAAAAACCGAGCTAACGTTTCGAGTCCATATGACCCTTCTTCAGAGCTAAAGAGAAGTAAAAATGTAATGAAATTTATATTGTTTAAGGGGGGTGGAACAGGTGAAGCTAGATAGAAGACCAGTGATAGGTGGGGGCACAGAAGAGATTGACAAAGATGTCATGAACAGAAGGGCAAAGGGGGTGTTAATGTTAGTGGTAAGAGCTAAAGGACGTGCTGATGGTGGCATTATGGTAAGAAAGCAGAATATGAAAATAACAGGAAAAGGGTAAGCACTCTGAAAAGAACAACATGAACAACTGACAGGTGGCCCTTGTGGGGGTGGGGTGGGGGAAGGGGACGGTGTTGGGGAAAACATGATCGAAAATAGGATAAAAAGGTAGGGATAAAACAATGAATAAATGAATAAAAATGAAAATAAATGGACAAAAAAATTTTTAAAAATAAAAATGAATATTGAAAAAGGGGGTAAAAAAGGGGTGAGGATGGAGGAGAGAGTTCACGGTCTGAAGTTGTTGAACTCAATGTTAAATCCGGAAGGCTGTAAAGTGCCTAATCGGAAGATGAGATGCTGTTCCTCCAGTTTGTGTTGAGCTTCACTGGAACACTGCAGCAGGCCGAGGACTGACATGTGGGCATGAGAGCAGGATGGGGTGTTGAAACGGCAAGCAACAGGAAGGTCTGGATCATACTTGTGGACAGACCAAAGGTGTTCCGCAAAGCGGTCACCCAGTCTGCATTTGGTCTCTCCAAGCTTAGTTTAAGTGCTTGTTTTTCTTACTAATTTCAGATTTTCCCTGTTTCTGGAAGGTACTTACTCATGCTTGGCTACAGTTCCATTGATGGCAGCAAAGCAATGGTACCTTCCACAAAGGGCCACCCTTAGGCACTTTAGTAGTATTTAAGAACGCAATGATTGCATGTCAACTCTGTGAACCTCCACATAAAAGTGCAACCAAGCATACCTGTGGGGAATGGTCACCCAGCCTGATTGTAACATGGCTGCCAGTCACCTGGAACTGCTTGCAGCATAAGTATCAAAGGCACCCCTTCATATGTATGAGTCTAGACGGTCAAAGTTGATAAGCTTTGGAAGGCAACAGACTAGGGTCAATTCTGAAGATCACAGATATGCATTTCTGGCAGTGACGCAAGATAACCTCGCAAGTTAGAGCTGGAAAGCCCGGTTTTCTTCACTCTCACTGCCATCAACTCAAGGGTGTGGAAGCCAACTGTAGCACCCTAGGGGCAATCAGCTAATGTGGTCTGAGATAAGGATTTCCACTATTTGCAGTAATGATTTTCCAGGAACAACTAGGTTTCAGTGATGCTGTTATTCTGGCCCAATCTCTAATGTAAATTACTAACAAACCATAAGTAACAAACAGTAACTCTGCTATCAAAGGAGGCTCATTCATAGTTCAAAGTAGAATTCCTTTGCTAGCTAATCTTCAGAGCTTCTTACTTAGGGCTAAGTACAAATCTACATTCGTCAATATTTTTCATTTACTTGTCCTCCCAACTTTAGGAAGCATTATATTCAGAGCAACCAAAATTCATCTGGCCACATCTTTGATTTCCCATCCATGACTGAAAGGAACACAAGTCTGAAACAGCATGTCTTCTATAGCTTTATGGTTTTTGGAAAACACATTTTGTGACTAGCGGAATGGCATTGCAGCTTAATGTAAGCCTCTCCTTTTTGGAAAAAGAAAAAGTATCCTTCTATTAATTGAAAGAACATGTGTGCACAGCTGGGAAACATGTCTCTGAAACCCAACTTGCGCATTTGATTTGACTTAAGAGAATGAAGTATCCTTTCAAACTCCCTACAAAAAAACCAACTTATTCATTTGCCATTCACTGTAAATGGCTGTGGGAATGTTTTAGTAAATCCTTCCACATGTGTCCTATTATGCTTTGAAAGACAATGTATGAACATAGCAATAATTTGCAAACTGTTCCCCAGTGTAGGAACATATCTATAGAGATTCAAACAGCCTACACTCGAGGAGGCTGGTGGTTTCATGCAATTTGATTTTTCTGTCACAGTGTGTGCACAAAGGTAGCATACTTTATTCAGGAACTTTCTATGGTGACCCTGGGGATTTAAGTTCTAATGTGGCATAGGGGATGATGGACAATCACAGTAAACTTTAAAACAATGGTTTAATAAATGTTGTCACTGGCAAAGTTTTAAATTGTGATACTAAGTCAGGTTCGTAAGCAGAGTTGGGTTAAATGATTGATAGTGACATATTTTGATTTAATTTCCTGGTAAAGAGCTAATATCACTGGACCACCTTACATTTATGTAGCATCTTCAATGGAATAAAACATTCCAAGGCTCTTTACAGGAGCATTATAACATGCAATGCTAAAATGGTTAATCCCGATCAACATCACGGCTTAGTGGGTTTTCATGTCACTCAGTACAGTAGTGATTCATACAGGTCTGATACGTGCTGTGTTATCTTAGCCAATAGTGGAGGCAATAGACCAAGCATTGAAAAAAAAATAACCAGTCTGTTTCCATTCCTGATTATTGTCTGGTGACTCCTCTTGAAATATATGGGCATTCGGCGAGAATGAAATCAGGCACAGATGTGATGTGACCAAAGCTCAGAAAGGCCCACCAGCACTCTGCTTAGACTGGCTCATATATTATATATAGCTATTCAGGCGAAGTCCTGGAGGGCTGCAATGCTTGTGGAACCAAATTTCATTATGGGTATGTCAACTTGCATCAGTTAGGCAGGATGCAATGGCTATTACAAATAATGGAATAAAATATCACAAACTCAGGAAATGTAACTATATTTGATGAAAAATATGATGTCAGCTTGCACTGTCTGCACCACCACTTCCTGTTGCCATATTTTAAAAATTGTACTTGTTGTGTCAACCCATTATAGCAGGGGAATGGGACTGATAAGACAGCTTTTTCAAAGAGCTAGCACACATGATGGGCCAAATGGCCACCAAGTCTGCTGCAAGTTTTATGAATTTATAATTATGAATTTCTATGTCTGCATTTATAATGTTTTTCTATTCAAACTGGTCATGTTTGTTGCACAAAAGGGAGGAAATTTCTGATCTGTTCATCTTAATTCTGGAACAAATCTTGATCTTATTTTCCCCCCTTTGGTAAGCAAGTGAGCCCACAAATTAAAATGAAACTTTTCACTGCATTCAGTGATTTTAAAGGCCTTGTATTAGTTCCAAGTGGGAGATAGCAGAACAGCAGTCAGAGTGAGAACAGGAACAGATCAGTTTGCTTCATTCAAGCCTCTTTACTACACAAATACCATTCCAAGGTGTTTTGGGGAAGTGAATTTGCAATTCTGTAACAAATTCAGTTATGTTAATTTAAATTCAGAATTGGATTGTTGAGGATTATACAAGGTTTCATATATTGCCATAGAATTCCAGATTTCTACAACCTTTTGTGTGAAAAACTGCTCCCTGATTTTCCTCCTAAGTGGACGAGTTCTAATTTTAAGATTACGTCTCCTCTTTCTTGATTTGTCATCAGAGGTAACAATTTCTTTGTAACTCTTTGTTGTATTGATTGCTTTGCCAAGCAGCCTTGAGCGGTTAAAGGGCCTACTTCTGTTCCCATGTATGATCCCTTTAAATATATTCATCAGATCACCTCTCAATCTTCTGTTACCAATAGAATGCAAACTAAATTTATGCAACCTGTCCTCATATGATAAAGCCTAGAATAATTCCGATCAATTTGCACTACACCGCCTCCAAGACTATAATCTACCTGGGGTGCTGTGCCCAGAAATGAACACAATAGCCAGAGGGAGGTGTGATCAAGACTCTGTACAAAAACTTGTTGTAAAACCATGCTTTATGAAAAATTATTTTATGAATTTAATGTCTGGAAACCCTATTGTCAAAAAGACTAAAGCCCCATTCCAAGGACTTAAGATCATAGTAAAACATGATTTCATATTTGCATCACTGCATCTTCTACATTCCAAGGCCATTGGGTGGAGCCAACCTGCCTGAAAAGCCTCACCAAGCCTTGAAGGAGTATGGATGGGAGCCATTTCCTATCCAATTAGCAAAGCATCCAGCCAATCACCTGGGTACTTGACTGGGTGGGGACAAAACATTAGACATAATCACTTGGACAATAGGACCCTGGTTGAGAGAGATATTCCCAGCCTTGATCCAATCAAGGTACAACTGGAATACACTAGTGATGGCCATATTTGGGTCACTGGGCAGTTGGAGGGCAGAGGTCATGTGATATTTAAGCACTTCCTTTCTCTGCAGACCAAGACAAGCAGCTGAGATGCTGAAGGAGCAAGGCCCTGAATGTGTTCCCTCTCTCTGAAACCAACTTGCAAGTTTTGAACCCCGTTTGTTGATTTTGACTATCCGTGTGCCACAGAGAGATTTTAAAAATAATTAAACCCTGCAGCTGCTATTTTCAGGAGAACAGATAAATTGTCTGTCTACATCTTTAAACCACCTCTATGCCAACTCAGAAGGACCATCGAATTCAGCCTGAAGCGAGCCAAGCCATCAACCTTCAAGAATCATATAGCCCATTCAACTTTACTGCATTTTAAATTGCTTAATCCATCCTCCCACTCTGTAATCTATGTATGTGTGAACCCTGTGTGTGTGCGCATATGTGAAAGTCAAAGTTTTTTTTAGACTGGGTTAAGTACAATATATACTTTTTAAAAAAAACTCAAGGAAATCTGTCTGTGTGCGTCTTTATAGTACATAAACATTAAACACTCACTGAATTAGCAACCATATCCTTTTTTTAAAAAGGAACTACTGCAGGCAAACGAGTAGTGAGAAAAAGAGAGGAGCCATTCGACCCCTCCTTACCTGATGGTAACAAGTTGAACCATAACTTCTTCCCCTTTGTAATCCAACCCCTTTGAGATAAAGGCCAACATTCCATTTGCCTTTTGTCATCTGCTTACTCAATGACATGTAGATGAGGAGTCCCATATCTCTTTGCTCCTCTCCAACTTCAAGTACCTCACTACTGAGAAAATACTCAGAATGGGTCTTTCTTAGGTCCAAAGCAGATGGCCTCACAAACGTTCACATTTTTCCATCATCATTTAGTACAGCAGTATGTACGGCTAACATCAGCACTCTGGTCCAGAGTTGCATATGGGGGCGGGGGGGGGGGTTATGTTCAGGTCAGAAAAGATGACAGACACAGTATGGGGAAGCTTCATTTTTGTATGATTCCATTGATTCACCTCTTTTTTAAAAAATTGTTCCTTTTTATTCATCAGTTCTCCTGACTAAAATAATTCAACCCTGCAGCTGCTATTTTCAGGAGAACAGATAAATTGTCTGTCTACATCTTTAAAACACCTCTATGCCAACGCAGAAGGACCATCGAATTCAGCCTGAAGTGAGCCAAACCATCTACCTTCAAGAACCATTTAGCTGGCATAGTGGTATTGTTGCTGCACTAGTAATCCAGAGACCCAGGGTAATTCTCTGGGGACCTGGGTTCAAATCCCACCATGGTGAGATGGTGGAATTTGAATTCAATAAAAATCTGGAATTAAAAGTCTCATGATGACCATGAAGCCATTATCAATTGTTGTTAAAAACCCATCTGGTTCACTAATGCCCTTTAGGGAAGGAAATCTGCTGTGCTTACATATGATTCCAGGCCCACAGCAATGTACCCTGAACAAGAACAATTAGGGATGGGCAATAAATGCTAGCCTAGCCAGCAATGCCAACATCCTATGAATGAATTAAAAAAAAACATAATTATTGTTAATCTTCCATCTCATAAGATGATGGTTTGTGCTGTGGTGGTCAACCCTGTGTTAAGCATCACCTGGCAGTCTCTGCTGTATTTACTGTGGGCTGAGAATGTGCAGTATGTTCTGCCTTCTGTTTTCTCTGGGCCCTATTCTCAACCAGCTGAGCTTTCCGTATCTGCTTGCCTCTTCCAATGCTCCCCCCCAAACAGTCAGCCTTCACAGGTCTGCCATTGTCATATCTCACTTGCTGAATATTGAAGAACAGTTGTTTATATTTATGCACTAACAATCCTCAAAATCTCCTCACACCACTATGCCCACATTTCCTCACTTCACCAGTGCTGTTAAATCACTTCCACACCCATCCCAGATCATTTTAAACTAAAATAACACGTTCCCAGAAACCATTGTCCCACCTACAGTAACCAGTGACACTAATGATTTACTTATTTAAAAAGTCTTGCATTTACATAGCACCTTTATTGACCTCAGGACATCCCAAGTGCTTTATAGCCAATTAAGTACTTTTGAAAGGAAGTCACTGTTGTATGTAGGAAATGTAACAACCAACCTGCACACAGCAAGGTCCCACAAACAGAAATGAGACAATGACCAGATAATCTGTCTTTAGTGATGTCAATGGAGGGATAAATATTAGCCAGAACACTAATCTAATACACATTTCCTGTCCGTCAGACTACTTTGTCATACTTCCAGTGTCAATATTACACTTCAAAGCAAAGTAAAAAGAAACAAGGAACTCTCCAGGCATATATATTACTGGAGCCAAAATGTCTCCAGAATCTTAATTGCCATCAGATATGAACTTGCCCACTGTTTACATAACAGCAGCAACTTCTTAATTGACCTGTATATAAACTTAATGTTTACAAAAAAGCAATTAAGACTTCATAGCCTTAAGGGAATAGATATCTACACTTCAACAGAAGAATGGTGTGTTGGGTTTGACACTATCGTGTTCCTGGTCTTCATAAAACAATACATCTTCTGATTTACCATCTGCAGAGTTACAGGAGATTAGCTATTAGAACTTTACACACACTTACTGTCAGTCACAGTTAAGGCATCCATCACGCTGTCAAAAGCACAGGTTTTGTGGGTGAGGATATGGAGACTGGCGATTAAATCCAAGCTTTGTTTGTGGAAATCAATTAAAAGTCTGCAGACTTTCTGGCGAGTTCCTAGAGAGTTTTCCTGTACATTGCAAATAACTGTCTTTGTTTGCCCTTTCTTGTAAGTGTGATGGCTCCATGTAGAGATTCAAGGCCCAGAGGATGGAGATGGAGACGACACGGTGATTTCCCCCATCTATTGTGGCTGGGACCCACATTACCACCAACCCATTATCTGGCACACGTGGTGTCCATATTCATTCAGTTACGTTACAACAATAAAGGACCACACACAACTATACTTTTAGCAAAAGAATAATATATTGACTTGGGAATTCCTACGGCCAAGTATCAGTGCAAGAGAGTGGAACTTACACTTAATGAAATCAGAAATTAAAGGAAACTGACAAGGTCAGAAATGCTTGCGTCTGCTAATTGAAATAATGGGGCAAGGCCAGGGCACAGCTTTTCTATTTAAAAAGCTCCAGATAGTTCAAGGACTCAGCAACTTCTTGAAAACAGGATTGCTGAAGAGGGGGAAGGGTGACCTCCTCATTTATCAGAGGCCCTTGTGGAAGCGGCACTGGTACTGATCTGAAGGAAGCACGCATTGTTTGAACACCAGGGTAGACACCATCATATGCTGTATCGCCATCCATGTGGAAGGACGAGGAGGGAAAGTGGGAAGAGGATGAGAATACAGAAGAAGAGAAAAATAAAAGGATAAAAGAAAGAGGATAACACCTTTCATGACCTCAGGAAACCACCAACTGCTGCATCACAGTCAATGTTGTAGTCACTATAATAATGTTGGAAAACACAGCAGCCAATTTGTGCACAGCAAGGTCCTAGAAACAGTAATGAGAAAAATGCTTGTGTAATCTACTTTTTATTATTGATATTGGCGGAGAGATAAATCTTGACCAGAAATACTGCAATGGGATATTTTATATCCAGCTGAGGTGGCAAATGGTACCTCAGTTTAACACCTCATCCAAAAGAATAAAAGTTTTTCAGATGAATAACAGGGCAGAAAAGTGAATCACAGAGAAGTGCGTGTGTATTCCTTATACACAATAATGAAGCATTGTCCTTTAGGCTATCACACAGCAAGCAACATAGTCCCTTCTCCATAGGCAAACCAATTGGCAGCACTCACGCCAATGCACTAGTACAGGCTAATCAGCTGCATCTCCTGCTGTAAGGATGATTGCTGGAAAGAAGAAGAGCTCTCTAGGGTTATCTAACATGCTAGCACACTGAAGTGTGACAAGCTCCCTGACAGTCTACTGTTACTGCCAAACATCCTTTCACAAGTTATAGCTGTAGTAATCAGATAACCTTAGAGAGCTCTTCCTCCTTCCAGCAATCATCCTTACAGCAGGAGGTGCAGCTGATTGCCTGTACATGACGAAAAGTGGTTATCTTGTTCACCGTGACACGCTGCCAAAAGCTTCTCCGAACCCAGGGTGTGGCATAATGGGTAAACTTGCCACCCTTCATCTCTGCCACCCAAGACTAATGGAATGAACAGTCTCTCTCTCAATCTCTTTGTCCGCATGTGAGGAGCCTACATGAAATTTATTTGAGACAATCTAACACAATTCCTCATGGGCAAACGGACAGCACAAAGGTGCCTATACTTAGTGATCTTACTCAGAACAGGCCACAAGGATGGTCAGGATGGGCTGAAGGTGATGGTGGTGAAGTTGAGTTTGGCGTACAATGGGTCAGAAATTCCTGCCTGCTAATATTAGCAAAAAAAATAGGCACCAAGGCAGTCAATTGAGGAAAGAAGTTTTGTTCAACCCTTTTAAGGTTCTCATGGCATATACTTCTGTCAGAAGGAGGTGACAAACCCCTTCCTGTTCCTTGATGATGTTGCTCTGTAACCAACCATTAACAGAATGGCCTGCAGTCAAAGTATTCCTCTAAGAAGTGAATGTGCTTGCCACTTTAAGGAAAACAAAAAGTCTGTTCTCACATAGCAGCACACCCAGTGAAGTGCTGCAGAGCTTGTCTGGCTGAAGCTTTAGACTCTTAGCTAGGATTGATAGCTGGGTCAATTGGGAGGTTTTTCCTTAAACCCTGTCTTCTTTTCATCTGCGTAAAAATTATTCCCAGTACTCCAGATCATTTTGAATTTTTAATGATTAGATTAAATTAGATCCACAAATATATTAGAGGTTTTACATCAGGCCTTTAATGAGATACATTCAGCATAGAATACAACAAAAATATTTATGTGTAGGTCACTATCGGAATCATATCTATGACCAATTCTATTGCATGCAGATACAACGCAGGTAGGATGTTTAGCACTTGCATGATGTATAAGTATTGCTATGCATCTGATAAACATATCTTCAAACTACTCAAACACTAAAAAGTGACTAATAGGGGAATGTTTACACTGCTCTCCCACAGAAATAAAATATTGTGATTATTCAGTATTTTAGTCATGAAGTGTTCAAATAAAAATGTTTAGCTCACTCTCTCTATGGGAGTTCCAGCTGGTTAAATGAGTGAGCAGCTAAGCTGAGCTATGCAGACCAGGAGGGTGTCTAAGATAAAAGCAAAATACTGCGGATGCTGGAAATCTGAAACAAAAACAGAAAATGCTGGAAAAACTGAACAGGTCTAACAGCATCTGTGGAGTGAAAGACAGAGTTAACATTTCAAGCCCGTGTGACTCTTCTTCAGAGGAGAGATCTGCTGAGTTTTTCCAGCGTTTTCTGTTTCTGTTTCAGGAGGGTCTCTAGTTTGATTACCAATGTATGCTGAGTTACATCTTCTCAACTAGAAGAGTGGTACGGTGCTACAATTTCCATCAAGGTTAATAGTGGAGAAAAAAATAAACAAACCAGTCAGGCTCTCACTCCAGGTTACAAGCCCTGCCATGTATATGCGGATGCTGGGTCAATCCTCCATGAATGGCTCCAAAGTCACATATGATTGGCACCCCCTGTTTCCATGAGAATCCTAAAGAATTGTGAGTGAATCTACCTCACATGTCAGCACTTGTCGACAACTATCAATCCTTGCCCTTGCCTTTCACCCCTCTCTGCTGTTCCTGACATGACTTGAACCAATTCTGATCACTACACTTTGTAGGTAGGAATTCTCCTGAGAGCCCAATCGCTTCAAATCAGTAACAGCATTTGGAGTGTCACTGAGGAGAGAGGGAGTGCAGTGGGGACTGGGTGTGGGTAGGAGAGGATAGCTATGAAGCAGCATGAAGGGGAGTAATTAAGGAGCTAAGGAATCAAAGGAGAACCGATGGTACAGGAGAGGTGGGAGAAGGGAAAATAGATATTAATAAAGAGAGAGAAAGGAAGAAAGATGTCGACAAAGGAGAGAAAGGGGAGTGGCTAGCATGAACTGAGGGAGAAGACGACTGCCACCTTGAATGGGTGAAAAGAAGGGTACCATCTTGGACTGGCTTGCAGTAGGAGGAGATGGCAGGTTAATGAGTGGCGAGAGATATGGTGCAGGAGGGAGGACTTCAGATCCTTAGGAAATGAGGCCATTTCTATGACTTGAGGGATCTCTTCAGGATGGGCAGGTTGCACTTGAACGGAGCTGGGACCAATTACCTTGCAGGCTGTTAACTGGTGATGTGCAGGAGGGTGGGGTTTAAATTAATTCAGCAGGGGTTTGGGAACCTAAATTTAGTATTGCAAAGTAGAAACAATTTGCACAAGGGCAGCGAGAGAGGTTAGTGTTAAAAATAATTCAGAATTCAGTGGGATTCAAGTTAGAAATGCATGAAGTGTGGTTAATGAGCTGCAGGTGCAAATAACCACATGGGAATATGATGATAATTGAAACTCAGCTCAAGGAGCAGCAGGATTTGATGCTCAACATTCCTTGATACAAAGTATTCAGAAAGATATGGAAGGCAAAAAAAGGGGTAGCAGTATTCATAACTCAATGCTAGAAAGAGGATGTCCTTGAGGCATTAAAGACAAAATCTATTTGGTTGGAGTTGAGGAACAATAAAAGGAGTTAACACACTGCTTATAGGCCCCCAAATAGTGGGAAAGAATTAGAGGAGTAGATTCGCAATGGAATTACTAAGGGGTACAAGAATGTAGGGCAGTTATATTGGGAGAATTTAGTTACCATAAGTTGAATGGGATAGTTGTGCTAAGGGCAGTGAAGAGGAGGAATTTCTGAAGTATGTTCAGGGGAATTTCCTTGATCAGTACATTTCCTGACAAAAAGGATGTGGCATTGCTGGATCTAGTTCTGGGGAATAAAGTGGATTGAGTGGAGAATGTCACAATCAGGGGAGCATCTTAGGAATAGTGATCATAGAATTGTAAGGTTTAGTTATGGAGAAGGACAAGGAGCAATTTAAAATAAAATTTACTTATTTGGAGGGGGGCTAATTTCAATAAATTGAGCAGGATCTGACCCTTGTAAATTAGAGGCAAAGACTGGCAGTCAGAAATGCAATGGAGCAATAGATGGACTTTAAAGGGGAGGGTTTCAGTATAGTCTAGATACATTCATACAATGGGGAAAAAGGGCAACAACCAAAGCCAGAGCTCCCTGGATGCGAAGGACAGAGAAGGATGTGAGTAGGATGAAGCAGAAAAAGGGGACAAATGACAATGATAATATAAGGGAAAGTCAGGCTGAATATAAAAAGCACAGAGATGCAGAAAAGGAAATAAAGGGGCAAAGAGACATCATGAGAACAAATTAGCAACAAACATAAAAGAGAACCCAAAAGGTCTTTTGTAGGCATACTAACAGTGAAAATATTGCCAGGAGTAGTGGGATCAATGAGTAAATTTTATTTTAAATTGCTCCTTGTCCTTCTCCATAACTAAACCTTACAATTCTATGATCACTATTCCTAAGATGCTCCCCTGATTGTGACATTCTCCACTCAATCCACTTTATTCCCCAGAACTAGATCCAGCAATGCCACATCCTTTTTGTCAGGAAATGTACTGATCAAGGAAATTCCCCTGAACATACTTCAGAAATTCCTCCTCTTCACTGCCCTTAGCACAACTATCCCATTCAACTTATGGTAACTAAATTCTCCCAATATAACTGCCCTACATTCTTGTACCCCTTAGTAATTCCATTGCGAATCTACTCCTCTAATTCTTTCCCACTATTTGGGGGCCTATAAGCAGTGTGTTAACTCCTTTTATTGTTCCTCAACTCCAACCAAATAGATCTACTGGTGGAGACAGAAGGCATGAGTGAGGTACTGAATGACCAGTTTACATCAGTGTTTACATGGAAGAGAACTATGGTAAACGAGGATGCTGCTATGACATTGGACGATTTAAAAATAGAGATAGTATAAGGAAGTAAGCCAGGAAGTTAAACTAAACAGGCAACTTATATTTTCATTGCACTTCTAATGCATGCAAATGGCCAAGGCACATCACAGGAGCATTATCAAGCAGAACTTGACACCAAGCCACATATTAAAATTGTGAGGAGATAAATTTTATGGTCCGTCTTAAAAGCAGAAAAGAGAGATAGAACCGTGGCATGATTTATGAAGGGTATTACAGAGATTAGGGCTTAGACAGCTGAAGGCATGGCTTCCAATGCCGGAGCAATTGAAATCAGGGATACTGAAGAGGCTAGAATGAGATGAATGTGGCTATCTTGGAGAGTTATAAAACTGAAGATGATTACAGTGATAGAGAGGGGTGAGACCATGGAGGGATTTGAAAACAAGGATGAGAATTTTAAAATAGAGGCATTTCTTAACTTTTTAAAAATTCATTTATGAGATGTGGGTGTCGCTGGCTAGGCCAGCATTTATTGCCCATCCCTAGGTGCCCTCAAGAAGGTGGTGGTGAGCTGCCTTCTTGAACTGCTGCAGTCCATGTGGTGTAGGTACATCCACAGTGCTGTTAGGAAGGGAGTTCCAGATTTTGACCCAGCTACAGCGAAGGAATGGCAATATATTTCCAACTCAGGATGGTGAATGGCTTGGAGGGGAACTTCCAGTTGGTGGTGTTTCCATCTATCTGCTGCCCTTGTACTACTAGATGGTAGTGGTCGTGGGTTAGGAAGGAGCTGTCGAAGGAGCCTTGGTAAATTCCTGCAGTGCATCTTGTAGGTGCTGCTACTGTGCATCGGTGGTGGAGGGAGTGAATGCTTGTGGATGTGTTGCCAATCAAGCGGGCTGCTTTGTCCTGGACAGTATCAAGCTTGAGTATTGTGGGAGCTACACTCATCCAGGGAAGTGGTGAGTATTCCATCTCAATCCTGACTTGTGCCTTGTAAGTGGTGGACAGGCTTCGAGGAGTCAGGAGGTGAGTTACTCGTCACAGGATTCCTAGCCTCTGACCTGCTCTTATAGCTTTCAGTATTTATATGACTAGTCCAGTTCAGTTCCTGGTCAATGATAACCCCCAGGATGTTGACAACTGGACGTTCATAACTGACAACTGGGAGCCAATGTAAATCAGCAAGCACAGAGCAACGAGTGGTTAGGGTTTAAAATGCATCATCTGATTGGTGGTGAATACATTTCTCTTCTTAGGCAGTTCCTTGGGACGAAGGAGGACTTGCTTCCGCTCAGGCTCGATGGGTTCTGAGACGGCTGCTAAGTCTAAAGCGTGATCTGCAGACTCTGCCACAGGTGAGGCAGGTGGTGCTTGGAGGGTCAGGCAGATGAGTTGTTGGGATGTTTGTGGCTCTCCCTCGATGCCTCAACTTCACCTCCGCATGTTCCCAAAGTTTCTCTGTGTGATTGAATGAACCTTCCCCTTTTTGATCAGTCACAAGTCAGGGACTCCCATGAGAAGGAGGGAATGTTTGATCTCTTCAGGGATGCTTTGAGGACATTTCTAAAGTGTTCCTGTTGTCCTCCTGTAAGTCCCTTTCCACAACTGAGTCCTGAGTAGAGCAGTTTCTTTGGCAGTCTGGTGTCACACATATAAACAACATGTCCTGCCCAGCAGAGCTGGTTTTGAGCAATTAGTGCTTGAATGCTGGGCAAATTGACTTGGGAGAGAACACTGATGTTCGGCTGCCTTTCTTGCCACAGGAGTTGGAGGATCTTGTGAAGGCACCACTGGTGGTACTTCTCCACGGCTTTGAGGTATTCCTGCTGTTAGCTGTCCAAGTTTTGAAAGACTAAGGTCCCCTTCCAGCCAGCTCCCAGCGTAACACCTTCCCCTATTGACTAAGATCAATGGAGGAATTCTGGAAATGAAAAATAGTGTCACTGAGAGCAGGAAGGGATGGAGTGCCTCTGTGAACAGTGACAGGGCTTGGCATGGACTGCAGCGGTTCAAGAAGGCAGCTCATCACCAACTTCTCAAGGCCAACTAGGGATGGGTAATAAATGCTGGCCCAGCCAGCATAGCCCACAGCCTGTGAATGAATAAAAAGTGAGTTGCTGAGGGAACTTATATGGGGGGTGATCTGGTTTGTCTGTTTAGAATCCAAATATCACTGTCTTCTTTTTAGGTGATCAATTTGTATCAATTGTGAAAATTAAAATGATTAAAATAAATGAATGTGCATCATTCCAAAGCAAAAATTCTAACTTCTCTGGGGAAGTTCGCCACCACCATTTTCTATTCCACCCCCCTACCCCACTCATCATATTTATGCTCATTTTCTCTGCAACACAAGTAAAGGAATGTTGGATATATATGCAGCTTAAATTACACAGCCTGTGTAAACTATCTGTTTTCACATGTCACAGGCTTATCATCAGATCATTCTCGAGTGGTCACTATGTTTAAGGCTGTGTTAACTTCCTTGAAATTTCTGGTCATTTTGCGCTAGTTTTCTAAGTTAACATTTTTTTAAAATAAAAGAGAATGGCCACTTTCCACCTTGGAATCTTACCCAGCAGTGAGTTAATGCCTTCGGGTGAAGTGGAGAGGAAAACAATAGCACAAAGTTACATTTTTTAGTTAAACATTTAAACATTTTCTGCATCCATTTTAAATCAATTATGCATGACTAATTCTAGGCCTCCCTAACATTCTCATGTTGTCATATACAATGAAATCTAAACTGACCACATGGCAGAGTCTGTTTCTTTGTATTGTCCAAAATGGCTCACTTGTCCAAAATATACACACTTGAAAACAATATCACTTGCTTAATAATACAACACTATTTCATTTATCATGAACCAAGGCTCCCAATCTTGCCAGCTATACAACAACACCCACCATTAGAACATGTATATGCTTGAAGTCTACACCAAGGTCAGATATAAGGTCTCCTCTCCAAAACCTGGTAGAGTAGCCTTATTACGCTGTTTTGGACTTAAAGAATAATAAATTGTACAAATTATTACTGAGGGCTATGACTCTCCATCAGTCATATGTGAACATGAGGCAGAAAATACAGATACATTAAAAAGGACTAAATGACCGTGATTCCCTCAGGAATAAGATTGGAGATACGTACAGAAACAGGCCAAGAAAAATAATGAAAGACACTGAAAATTGCTATTAGTTTGCTAATAATTTCTGTGATAATACACAGCCTCCCCTAATTGGCAGGCTAAGAAGGAAGCCTAGCATCTCTTCATTGGCATGTTAAGACAGTAAAGATATGTTTGGCTTTGCTTTTTCCAAAGGTCAATGAAATCTATTTTTAAATGTCCTCTTGTCACAGTTCTTCATTTCCTCTCTTCCTCTCCTGTAGGTGTTCACTCTTTGGGAGAGCTGGATACCTTCCAGCTCACTGAACTAGGAGGTCACTCATGTAAACATCTTGATGGTGAGTTTGAGATCGCACACACGCATGAACATGCATACACATCCAGGGAAGGCTGTTCGACCATAATCAAGAGCAGAATTTTGCCCTTGGCGTGTGGGGGCGGTCAGGAAGCCAACCACCGCCCGCGATTGGCAGCACACCGCGATTTCACGCTGGCGGGCCAACTGAGTCCCGCCCAGCATGAAACGCGAGCGGCAGCGCCAAGTGCTGCCTAAGCAGGCGAGGGGAGGAGGATGTGAGAGGGCCGAGTGTGAACTTCACACATGCACGCAAGAGAGCATTGAATGATCTCCCTGAGGCACGGAGCTGCCTCAGGAGGCTGAAGAGAGATTTTAAAAAATAATAAACACCAGAAAATGCAATAAAATATGTCCCTGCTCATGTGACTCTGACACGTCTTAATTAAAAATAAAGTTTTTATTTTATTTGTATTTGCTTTTGGAAACCTCATCTCGCCCGTGGATGAGGTTTCCAAAAAAGGTACAATGGCCATTTGGCCTTTTTGCCTGCCTGCCAACCATTAGGTTGAACGGACAGTGAAAAATTAACTTAACGCCCTTAACAGGCCTTTTGTCGGCGGGTGCGCTGCCGACTCCGGTGCACGCCTGCCGACCGAACTATCACATGACTGCACGTTAACGTCAGCACGTTCGGCCAACGTCATCGGAAGTCATTTTACGCTCAGTCAAGTTGGGCACTGCCCGCCCGCCGAACTAAAAATTCTGGCCCAAGAATGGGAACCCCTGCACAATTTTGTCCTCACTAGTCCAGTGTGCTCACGTGCATTGTGGTCACTGCTGTCACAGCTCCAACTATCAGCACAGACTGAGAATTTAATCTATAGCTATCAGGATCTATATGGCTCAGCTACTCACTAACTAAAGCCACTGAGCCATCAGGGGAGATAAATGATTGATTGTCGTGCATTTTAACTCTGTGGAAACAGTAAAAGCACTTGTTTATTTTTGGATAAGTAAAAACAGGCAGAACAGCTGTGGTGGGATAGAATTCAAACAGCTGTGGTGTTAACATTTTGAACGGATCGACTTTTTAAAAAAAATTACTTTAAATAATAAATACCCTGTTGAACTGCCTGTTTTAACAGAGTTCTAAAACAAAAGTGTTGGCTACACATTTAGAAATGCAAGATAAAGCTAAGTTTGTGTTTTACAGGTACTTGATTTCCCCAATGATTTAGGGAGTGGATTGCCAGCGCACTGCTAGCTGTGAATGGAGTTGCAGAATCATCTTCCCTCCCCCCATTTTGAAGGAACCCTTTACACCACACACAGACCATTTAACAGTGCTCACCTCAAATCTCCTTTTCTCGTGATACCTGAATGTGCAATTCCTGGTCGGTAAACTGAGGCAGTGAAAGAACACAGGCAGTAAACAGTAGAATTAAATGATAGATTAAGGCAGTTAAGTAAGAAAGGGTGACCTTGGTGCTCTGAAAGCTTGTTTAGCTGCCCTCGGTCCAAACTGAACACACATAAAGCCATGCAGATTACATGGTTTACACATCACTGGGCTCATGTGCCCGCTTAACAATTAATGGTATTAAGAGCAAAGGCACTAGAAAGCAGGGATTTACTTCCTATTCTCTCAAACTGGCAGAGCTGTGTCTGGTTCCAATTTAATCATTACTTATATACAATAGGTACCCTTACATGGGTAAAATGAAAACGATCTTAAATGAGCTAGTTTGGCATTTCAACAAATGGACCTGTGGTGATCAGAAGAGTAAAACAAGTCTTATTTTACTCTTTTTTTGTGCAAGGATATTTAGTTAACAAAGAGAGGGGAGAGGTTTTCAACTTTTTGGCACCGAATGCATATATTCCAACTTCTTGTAATCAGCAGGAACTCAGATCCAGATTATATAAAGAAATCACTGCCAAGGTGCAGAGTATAATGAAAACCAATACTTATTGTGGAAAAAAAAAAGTCATTTAAGGTACTTTTTAAAGAAAAGCTCCAGAACTTTTCTGTCCAGCCCTGCACACAATATGCCCATTGCAATATCACATGGCAGGAACAGCAGACAATGTTATAATGGGTTTTAAAAAATAGTCTAATGATGTAGTGGGGTGTTTTAACCCTGCGCCACTGGGCAGGAATGGTGTGTGGGAGAGGGTAAAATTGGGCGAGTTCATTTATGGGCCCAAGATTGCTCCCAATGCCATTTTTCCTTGATCAGATTTTAAGTTGGTGAAATTTCAATTACAGTCAGGAGGGGGTTCTAATTAAAATGTAAATACTGCAGCTAGGCTTAATCACACTTCTTTATCTGCACCTTGTACCGCCATGTCTCTACCTTCAGACTCATGCCGGACATACCAATTCCGTATTACCTGGGTTACACACGGCCTAAGTTCTAGTCTTACTCCGTGTATACAGGCAGAAGAGGGGTCCAATTAAAATGTAAATACCACAGCCAATTGACATCAATGACCCTCCGACATCATTTCAACGGCAACCTTGTGGAGAGGCCTGCCTCGTGGCAAACCTGAGCAGCCAGAAGAGGCCAAGGATGTGTATTATTTTTCAAAATCCCTGAATATTCTTTGAAGGACAGGGCAAACACCAATCCTCGTTTGGACTCCAGCCTGCCTTTTCCTCACCCAACTGGCATTGCAAAGCTGCTGGTGCTCAAAGGGAAGGAGGTTACATTTAAAAAAGAAAAAGAAAATGTGAAACAATAGAGGAAAGCACAACAATATAGCATTTTAAGACTTGTTTTGGAATATTGACTGTCAACTTCAGTTGATGATATTTTGCATTCTGCAATTGTATTGCATAATGACATTCAAAAGTAAAGATTATGTCTGGAAGTATCATCATAGATTCAAGTACAAAACTCAGTGGCTACAACAGCAGGTCAAATTAAGAGTTGTGAAGATTACAGTTTAGCAATCAGTAACCACAGTCGCCAATGCCTATCTGATGAAAGAAAGGCCAGAAAGATAATGAAATGGAGGTCTGCCCAATGTCAGTACATGTTCATACCACACACCCAACCTTTTGACACAGTTAGGAGCAAGAAATGACCTGCATATATATCATCTTTCATAACACCAAGGTGTCCCAAAAGTACTTCATAGCTAATGAAGTATCATCACTATTATATTCTCAGGAAACACAGTGGGCAGAATTTCCCTGTCGGTGATTTGGGGGTGGGGCCTGCTTGCCGATGGGAAAATGACGCGGGATGATGTTGGGACGAACTCCCTACGTCATCCCGGTCTATTTAAATAATGAGGAAGGCGGGCGGACAGCAAAATCAGCTGTCCGCCCGCCGACCTATCAATGGCCAATTAAGGCCATTGACAGGATCATTAAGATCATTAAAGACCCTGTCCGTCCAACCTTAAGGCTAGCGGGCAGGTCAGGAACCCCAGCGGGCTTCTGATTATACATGAAACCTCATCCACTGGCAGGATGAAGTTTCATGTGCGTTTTTAAAAACTTTAATAAAGTTTATGTCCTTTTTATTAACATTTCCCATCTCGTGTGACATTGTCACATGAGGGGGACATGTTAATAATTTTTATATTATTCTATTTTTAATGTTTTTGACACTATCAGTAATCTCCCTGAGACAGCACCTTGACTGATGGGGAATCCCTCCACCCCCCACACAGGAAGTGCATCCTAGCACTTCCTGTCGGGCAGGCCTTAATTGGCCTGCCCACTCAAAATGGCAGCAGGCCCCGTTTTGGCGGTGGAATTCGGCTGCCCGCCCACCCATCAAGGTAAAAATTCTGGCCCGCATCTTATTTATGCACATCAAAGCCTAAAGAGCAACAATAAGATAAATAACCAGACAATCGGTTTTAGTGATCAGGTTGATGGATAAACATTGGGTGAATTTTTCTGCTCTTTGCAACGAGTACCAAGGGATGTTTTATGTTCACCCAAGTTGGCAGATGAGGTCTCCATTTAATATTTCACCCGAAAGATGGAACTTCTCAGCCCTCCCTCAGTGCTGCACTGAAGTCTCAGCTTAGATCACGTGTCTCCAAAGTGGGGCTTGAAGTCATGACCTCTTAACCCAGGCGAATTTACCACTACTGAGCCAAGATTAACATCTTCGCAAAAATGAGATAATACAAACAGACCAGGCTGGGAGGGATCATTTGTGTTGCAAGTGAAGTTTGTGTTGCTCGCCATCGTCTACTCAAAGTTGTTGTAAGATTTTTGAAGTATCAACAGACTAAACTAACAAGAGATTGTGAAAGTAGACATCACAGTACATTAATTTCTTAGATAGTTCAAATGCCACAGTTACCACAAAAAAGTTACATTCTATTTTCTCCATTACCACTGACCTCCTGAAACTCCTTTCCCTGTCTCCTCCAACCTTACCTCTAACAACAAGTGTAAGGAGCACATGAATTCCCTCGTCAACAAGATAGAGGCCATTCATTCAGTTGATTCACCCTTCCCCTTGACTACCAAGTCAAATTGCCCTTTGATGGTAAATCCCAAGCTCTTATTTTTCTCTCATGCTCCTCAAACCCTCTCTAAGTTCATCTCATCCACAAGACCTATCTCCTGCTCCCCCCATCCCAACCCCACTAAGTTGTTGGCCATCCAATTTACCTTATCGGCTCAACGCTGGCTAACACAGTATATGCTTCCTTCTCCTCAGATATTGCTTCCCCTCTTTGAAAAGCAGCATCACTCCTTCTCCTCAAAAAAGTGAACCTTCACCCTCAAGTCCTTGCAAACTATTGCCTCATTTCCAACCTCTCTTTTCACGCCAATGCCCTTACGCATAGTGTCACATCCCATATCAGTGCCCATCCCTCTAGCATCTCCCCATTTACTCTTTCCAATCACCCTTCTACAACTCTAATTTCCAAACAACATTCTCAGTGACTGATCATAGTGTGCTTTTTCCCAGCCCACCACCATCCCTCCTGCAACTCCTTGCAGTCTTTGACATGATTAACCACACCATTCTCATCCAATACCACTGCTTCTTGTCCATATTGGTAAAATTGTCCTTATTTGGTTCAACATCATGTCTTTTTAATCATAGACATAGCATGTACTGCAAAAGCTTCTCGTCATCTTTGAAGCTTTCCAGGATGATGGTGCAAAGATGGCAAGAGGTATCTGCAAAATTTCCTGAATTGCAACTCATTGATGCATCATCATAATAGCAATTGATTCATCCATGTTACCAAGGAAAGCATGCAACACCAAACCACCTGCATTTTGGTATGACTGGTGGTACACACATGGCTATACAGAGCCAAAACCCAATGCCATCTCCTTTATGAGCAGCAGGAAGGTGTCCACCATGACAGGTGTGTGTAACAGGTTAGTGGCCATAGGTACAGAATATTACATACAAATGTCCACTACCGTGGAAGTTGGCACAAGTCATTCATATTATGCCAATCCAATGTCTTATTTCAAGGGCTGCATGGACCCATGCAACATGCTCCAGCTATGGCTGTTTTGCTTCTTAGACACCCAAGCATAAGACTTGAAGAGTAATACGATGAGGTACAAACTGCTCCCAAGTCTTAGTGGAGTAGACCATCAGCTTTCAGAAGTAAGCCATCATTGAAACTAGATTTTAATTCCTAGGCTGCAGTAGGTAGATATTAGGCTAGCGTTCTAATGAAAGTTTACACCCGATAGGTTACCTTCCCAGGTGCTGATTGATCTGCTGAGTATTTTTTAGCATTTTCTGTTTTGGTTTCAATTCTACTTCTGCATCAATTTCCAGGTATTTCTCCTCCCTGTCTAGAATAAGCTAACACTGCATTATGCTGAAGGGCACCTCACAGGTGACTCACACCATACACAAGTGCAGGTGTACACAGCACCCAAAGAGGCTATTGAACCAAGGTTGAAATCATAGCCTACAAATGACAACAGTGAAACCAGAACTGTATTGTTCCCAAAACTGGTGACCAAGGTAGCCAACTTGACATCTAAATGTTCCGAGAGTTAATGATTAATGACCATTTTTTTCCCCATAAGTATGGGAGACTCTGTACTAATATTCCAGTTCATGCATTTACCCATAAAATATTAATAATGAGAAAATTAAACCCTTTGCCTGAACATTACCCCAATAACAATTCTATTCAGTCACTCAGCTTTTTCTCAAAATAGAATTTTGAAAAAATCCATTACTAATCACTTCTAAAAGTAACATGAGCAACAATCCATCTAAAGTAGTTCTCTCATTCCCAATCTTCTTCTGTTTCCTGATGCTGAGGCCTAGTGTCCTAGATATCAGAAACCTGCACAACTGTGCCCATTCTCCAAGTGCAAGCTTGTCCAGCGAGTGTGATCAGGCTTTACAACAAATGGAATGGGGAGGGGGTGAGCAGTCATAGTCGAGTCTGTCATCTTTTCTTGCTGGGGGGGTCATTGAATAGCGTTCTGGAGTGAGAATCTTGCTGACTTTTTTTCTTTCCCAGCCTGGGAATATGGAGTTAAAAAAGAACAACCCCCCAAAAAACAGCACACAGTAAGCGCTGAACTTGGGACCCATGTAGTTCCTACTGCATTGCACTGAATCAATTGGCTATTGAACCAGAGCAACACATGGTTATGCTTTTAACTTGAATATATCTTTATATCATTCAAATTAAATAAACTGAAATCAGGCATTTATATAAATCTACCAAGGAGAACATAACATAAGTTACTTAAAACCTGAAATAAAAAAAAATAAATTGCCTAAATTATACCTCATTGTTCTCATAGGGGTTAATAACACAGCCCTCCAACAAGTAGAGTTTACTACAATCCTCTGAGATCTCTACACTCCTCTAATTCTGGCCTCTTGAACATCCCCTATTTTAATAGCCACATCGTTGACAATCCTGCTTTCAGCTGCCTAGGCCCTAAGCTCTGGAGTTTCTTCCCTAAGCCTTTCAACCTCGCTCTCTCTCTCTCTTTTCTCCTTCAAAAAACTCCCTAAACCTATTGCTTTGACTAAGTTTTTGGTCATCTATCCTCATATGTCCTTACTTGGCTTGGTATCAAATTTTATTTGATAACATTCCTGTGAAGAACCTTGGTGCTAAAGAAATACAAGTTGCTGTTGTTTAGCAGTGCTGCTGAATTAGTGGAATGTAAATGCTCCCTTTTAACTCTCCAAAAATGTTTCTATCTCAAACAATCCAGTTTTAACCTTACATGCCCTTGCCTGATGTCACAGATTGATTTAAAAATCAATCTCCAGCCATGGATTTATAAATGGATGAAGAGCAAGACCAAATGCATTTAGTCTTGATTTGATTTTCTAAATCTGCCTCTTCCAATTGCTTTATTTAAGGCCTTCACTGGACTGCAAACAAGAAAGAATCTGGATCAATAAAGAATCAATCCCTGATGAAAACTATTTGTTAGATGCTTTGCCTTGATAGATGCACTCAAGGGAAAGCTAGGTAAGTACGTGAGGGAGAGAAGAATAATAGGCTAAATAGAGGGAATTAGGTGAAGTAAGGAAGGTGGGAGAAGACTCGCATGGAGCATAAACACTTGCATAGATCAGTGGGGCTGAATGGCCTGTTTCTGTGCTGTAAATCTTATGTAAAAACTATTGATCCAAAAAAAAGGCAGACTGCAGATGTTGCCACAAGTTTAGACACATTTCCTATGAATTATGAAGTGAGAAAAACGAGGATAGAATAAATAATACATTAGAGGAATTTTAAATCATTCTGCAGTGCATTGCAGGCAAAACTCTTGAAGGGACATGTCATTGCAAAGCATTTCATTAAACTGAGGTCATTCATTAATGGTGATCACCTCTGTACACTAAGTTACCAGCAGATGGGAGGTCAGTCATTCATTTCTTTGCTCAGATTACAAAGCATACAGTTTAAGACTGACTTTAAAGCACATGTTACTCACATTATCGTACAGGAATTGCAATGCCAGTGCCTTAAAAGAATTAGCCTTGAGAAAGTTCAGATTCTGTAAGTTAAACTCCAAGTTGATTTATTGAAGTCCAAACAAATGAGCAATTCTCTATAGTTTTATGATCAAGCACAAGGTACTGAGAACAGGAGTGCACAAGGCTAAATAGAGTCTACTTCTTTAGACCACATGACACCTGATTCTCTTGGATACATGAAGGTTTAGAGAAGTAAAATACCAGCAAGAACAGTCCGACTGCAACAGTCCTTAATTTTCTCTCCTTCCTTCAGAGGGCAGGGTGAGAGGAGGGTGGAACCTCTCCAAAGTAATATGGCGGTGATCTGTGACTCAACGCAAAAAACTTAAACCACTGGCCCCTTCTTCCATATTGTAGTATACAGATGCCAGATGAAGTTACCTAGCTGCCTATCATCGCCCCACCCTCACACCATAGGTGGTAGGGGGCCCGATGTCTGCCACCAAAACCGGGGGCAAACCTGTCAACCTGATCTCCAGGAGACCCGAGGGAATTAACACCCTAATTGGCAGCAAAAACTCTCCCGTAGGGACTCCCGGCTCCACAGGGGTCATTTAATTGCTGCACTTCCCCCTTTAGGGTGGAAATCCTGACCCCAAGAGCTGCCAATCAGAGGCCGACAGCTCTCCATTACTGGCAGCACCAGCACCACTGGGAGCAGTGGCTGCTGCCGATAATACACCTGGGTCTTCACTAGGGATTCGTGGAGAAAGTTGTGAGGGTGAGATGAAGGGGGAAGGTGGGAGGTCGCTGGTGAGGGGGGTCGGATATTAAGGCAGAGGGGTGGCTCTCAATGGGCATCCCCTTTTTGATGCCAGGTCCCTCAATCATGCACAGGGAGTGCCTTTGAACAAGTGATCCATTTTATTAAGCTGCAGGCAAATCCAACAGGGTTTGCTTGTTGGTCTCCTTGTATGACGAGTGCCCCGGTGAATATCAGCAGCAGCGAACGAGGTCCTTAAGTGGGCATTAATTGTTCACTTGAGAGCATCAATTATTGTCTGAACAGGAAGGCTGTCCACAAACCTCCCCGGACTTAATCGGCGGTGCGGGGAGGGGGGTCGGGGGTGGAGGTGGGGGCGGTGGAAACATCCTCCTACCTGGTCAAACAGCTCCCCCCACTACCTCGGAAGTTGTCCCGGGGATGGGCGGGCAGGGGGCATTATAGTCGATCCCATCCCTTTTCCATACCAGGTGAGTGATTTGAATCTTTCCCACCTATGGGATGGGGAATTAAACCCAAACAGAAGCTGCCAGGTACAGACTTTATCCTGCTTTCCGAAGCCCCCAAGCAGGCAGCAAAGCCATCCAGCCAAACTAGAAGGGCTCTTTTTGACGAGGATGATGATCAGCATTTACATAACACCTTTATTGAAGCAGAACATCTTATGGTGCTTCTGACAGGAGCATGAACAAAATTTGACACCGACGCCTTGACTCCGGCTAATCTGGGGGAAGGCCACAGGCGATTTGTTCGCACGCATAAATACTTCAGGATGTGTAAAAGGTGCCACTCAATGGAAACAGGTCCTCTTGGTAATTTTATCCAACAAGTAGCATTATAGACCAGAGAGAAATGTTGAAAGCTGGAAGCCTAGGGGACAATTCGGGATACTGATGTGAAAGTGATTAAAGAGCAAACCACAAAAGTTTACCTGCTGCAGCCATTACTGCTCATCAGGGCCGTAGGAAACAGCTCATTATATTGTCAGACTATTGTACAATTGTGGGGTTGGGTGGGGTCGGAGGTGCGGCACCATGAGGTTAACATGGCCAACAAACCTGGAAAAAGGCAAAAAGCCAAAGACCCCAGGCCCTTTTTTATTCTTTCATGGGATGTGGGCATCGCTAACCAGGCCAGCATTTGTTGTCCATCCCTAATGCCCTTGACCTGAGTAGCTTACTAGGCCATTTCAGAGGGTAGTTGAGTCAACCATGTTGCTGCGGATCTGGAGTCACATAGAATCATAGAAAGCTAATGGCACAGGAAGAGGTCGCTTGGCCGATCATGTCTGCACCAGCCGAAAAATAAGCCACCCAGCCTAATCCCAATTTTCAGCATTTGGTCCGCAGCCCTGCAGGTTACAGCATTTCAGATGCATATCCAGGCACCTTATAAATGAATTGAGGGTTTCTGCCTCAACTACCCTTTCAGGCAGTGAGTTGTAGACCCCTACAATCCTCTGGATGAAAAAAGGTTTTCCTCACCTCCCCTCTAATCCTTCTACCAATCACTTTAAATCTATGCCCCCTAGTCACTGACCTCTCTGCCAAAGTAAATAGGTCCATCCCATCCATTCTATCCATGTCCCTCACAATTCTGTCCATCTCAATCAAATCTCCCCTCAGCCTCTTCTATTCCAAGGGGAACAAGCCCAGCCTATCCAATCTTTTCACATAGCTGCAATTTTCCTGGCAACATCCTGTAAATCCCCTCTTTATTGCAATTACAAATTGTAGGCCAGAGCAGGTAAGGATGGCAAGTTTCCCTCCCTATAGGACATTAATGAATCAGATGAGTTTTTACGACAGTCAATGAATAGCTGTTACAGTCACCATTATTGAAACTAGCTTTCAATTCAAGATTTTATTAATTGAATTTAAATTCGACCAGCTGCCATGATGAGATTTGAACCTATGTCC
Organism: Carcharodon carcharias; assembly: GCF_017639515.1. Classification (NCBI taxonomy): domain Eukaryota; kingdom Metazoa; phylum Chordata; class Chondrichthyes; order Lamniformes; family Lamnidae; genus Carcharodon; species Carcharodon carcharias. The sequence goes on from NC_054479.1 coordinate 28,825,211, forward strand.
GCAGAGCATGAAGCTCTGGGTTACTAGTCCAATGATGTTGCCATTATGCAACAATCTACCCACAAGGTGAGAAAACATGTTGGCCTGGAATTTCCGGCCCTGTTGCGGGTGGGACCCGCCGTGGGTGAGGTGGCGCCCCAGCCAGAAGCCCATTGACTTGCAGCAGGACTGGAAGATCCCAGCGGCGGTCGGGTGCAGAAAATCCTGTCCTTTGTCTTTTGTTTTCAGTCCAGTCTATGCTATCAATCCTATTTCTTCCTCCTGCTCCTGTTCGTACTGTTGTTCCCCTTTCTTTCCATCTCTACATTTGTACTATTTTTCCCACAATGGTACTGCTGACCCTCCACTCTACATCACCCCAGGTCAGAATTCTGCTCCCATCCCCAGATTTTACACTGTTTCCATTCCCTTGCCCCACCAAGGCCCCTGTCAAAATATTATTGCAGCAGGGAGAAGGTGGATGCTGGTTACAATGATAGCTTTAGAAAAGGAAAGGCGTGTGGAGGCTCAAATGGAGCATATGCTCCAGCATGGACTGGATGGGCCGAATGGCCAGTTTCTGTGCCGTATTTCCCATGCAATCCCATGCTTTAAGGGATGAAGTGCTTGGGTAGGACTAGTAGGATACTGCTGGTGGAAATGTCATTTCTGGAGAAATTCCTGCCAAGTGAGCAGCAATGGCCAAACTCCTTCAGCAGCGGGACTTGGATAAGAGTCACAGTGGAGCCGCTCCATACAGCTCTGAATATGGGTTGATTGTCTATCCTCTCCACAGATGCTGACTAACCTGCCATCAGTCATTGTTGTTTGCAGCATCTGCAGCATTTGTACTGAATACATACTGTGTTATATCTCAAGGCCAAAATGCTGCGTATTTCCTTTGTGAAAAATTATTTTTCAACAGAGAGAAACACTGTACAGTGCGAAGAACATTCTTCTTTGTAACTTAATGGCAGCAATTAAATACCAGTTACTTCAAGTTTTTACACAGGGTAGATTTGCTCATTAGGGTTTCATTTCTCTTACTGGCAGAAACCTGAATAGGAACATGGGAACTGGAGAAGGCCATTTAGCCCCTCTAGCCTGTTCCACCATTCAATGAGATCATGGCTAATCTGTGATCTAACTCCAGCCACCTGTTTTTGTAGCTAATCCCTTGGTTGACAAAAATCTATCAATCTCAGCTTTAAAATTAATGATTGATCTTGCATCAAATGTCATTTGCGGCAGAGAATTGCAAACTTCGACCAGTATGTGTGTGTAGATGTTTTCCCTAATTTCACCACAGAAAAGTCCGGTTCTAATGTTTAGACTTCGCCACCTAGTCCTAGATTCCCCAACAAGCAGAAATAGTTTCTCTCTATCTGCCCCATCTCTTTCCCTTAATATAATAATCCCCTTGATAGTCAGCCAATGAAATGGTAACAGATCTTATTCTAGATCTGTTACATGGGAAATGGTAAGAAATTAAACACAGAAGGGAACTTGAAAACCTGTGCCTTATAATCTACTTCTTTGACCAAGTGTTTGGCCAGCTGCATTAATATCACCGTATGTGGCTCAGTTGCAATTTTGCTCTTTAATACTCCTGTGAAGTGACTTAGGATTGCTTTATTGTATTAAAATTGTTATATAAATACTAGCAGTTGTGTTTTTTTGATGATTCAGGAACACGGTTCAATATGGCCTTTGAAACCTGAATCAAAGTATTCGCTCCTTGGTAGGACTCCACCTTTTGAAATCAAAAATATGGGGCAGAATTTTCTGGCTGACGGGTGGGGGGAGGGGAAGCAATGAGGGCGGGCGTGGAACCGATCGCTGCCCATGATTGGGTCCGCGCCGCCATTTTACACGGGCGGGCCAATTAAGGCCTGCCCAGCGGGAATCATGGCTCCCGAGGACAGCGGGAATGGGCAGGCAGCGGGTCTGCAATGACTGCCGGGTCCAATGGTGACCCGGTGGCCTGTTTTTAAAAGTTGCTGCAGTCTTTCCAAGGCTGTGAATTATGGCCAGTGGAAGGGCTTCCCAGAGCGCTGCTGGTGAGCAGGCCAGGCAGGAGGGTAGGGCAGGGTGCCCCTCATTTTTCTGATGAAAGCCTTACTGCCCTCCTCGAGGAGGTGGCAGCACGGCGGGAGGTCCTGGTACCCCAGGATGGGAGGAGGAGGTCCCCCCCCCCACATGACCAAACGTGCCTGGGAGGAGGTGGTGGAGGTGGTGAGCTCCCACAATGTGGTGCGGCGCACCTGGATCCAGTGTCAACGACCTCTTGCGCTCGGGAAGGGTGAGCACCATGTTGGAATTGGTCACTTAACCCAGCAGGTAGGCTTTCCCCCCACCCCTCCTGTCCCCCCGCCAAAGTCTGAGTGGAATGACTGATTCGAATCATTGATGACATGTGTCCTTTGCTGGGTGGACCAGCAGAAATTGCCCATGCCAAGGTCACCTTGACAGGGTGGTGAAGAGATGGGTTCTGCCCCCGCAGCAAGTGGTACACTGAGACCCACATTACTGTTTTGGGGGCAACCTGGAGGAGCTGTTCCTACGCTCTGTGCTTGAACTGCAGGACACGTCCAAGTCAGGGTGATGACATGCTGGGTGGAGAGCTTCAGGGTGGCGCAGCACCAATCGATTTGCTGCCCTCTGCACTCCACGAGCTTGCTATGGAAGGTTAGACCGTGTGGTGCCTAATGTGATGTAGGCAGCACGTGGCCAAGGGAGGGTGTGGGGGGATGGGAAACAGGCCTAGCACCTTTGTGTGAGTGTGCGGCAGCAGCGGGGTGAGGAGGCGCTGGAACCCTGCAATGTCCCACTCTGGTTGGGGTGGGCCGTCCGCGAAGAGCGTCCAGGTACAATTAGCACAAATCAATGCTCTTCTCTCCTTTTCAGGAGAAGAATGCACATAATTACAGCCAAGTGGGTGAGGACTGGCAGAGCGCCGGCCCAGGTGGTGATGCTTAGATGGTTCGAGCAGGAGGACTTAGATCTGGAGAGGTGCCACGGCGGTGTTGGTGAGGTTGGGGGTGCCTCGGGCAGGTATGTTTGTCCAGCAGTGAGGTCACTATTGTTTTCCCAACATCCATGGCAGTGCTGAATGTTCAGTGATTGAAGTTTACAACATGGCTTGACCATTGCTTATGGAATGATGAGGGCATAATGATCTGGGGGACAGGGATGCACATTGACATTGTCTCCACGTTAACCACTCAAATATCCTTGTTCTTCCTTTCAGCATCAGCGGAGCGGGGCCAGGAGGAGGAGCAGCAGAGGCCCTCTCTCACACCTAAGGGCCCTGACGTCTCACCAGTGTCACATCATCTCTGCGGGGCAGGCACCAGCGCAGATACTAGCACCTCAGTGGGAATTAGATCATTGGCTAACTTTCAGGGGCACAGCGGTGAGGGGACTTCACAGTCGCTGGTGGAACTGGCAGAGACAGAGAGTGCCCATGGTCCCAGTAGTCAGAGGATTGCAGGGGACCAGGCACATGCTCAGTCAGTGCCTGATGATGTGCCTGTGGAGCTGTATGCGATGCAGCAAGTGCAGGAAATACGGCTGGGTGTGCGGGAGGATCTGGGGAAGATACATAAGGCTATGCTTGGCTTGGTCTCCATGGTGAAGGAGTCACATGGACCATCGCTGATGCAATGAGCCTCATGGCCGAGCACCATGCGTCCTCCATGGAGAGAGTGGTGACTCTCGTGGAGAGGCTCCTCCAGGAGAACAATCAAGGCCTCCTGGGGATGCGCTCGGACCAGCAAGCCCTCACATTGGCATTGACATCAGCTGGTCAGTGCCAGTGTGGGAGATGATCTGGGCACCAAGTTTCCCAGCTCAATGCCCATCCATCCATGGTGAGCAGGGTGCTCCGAAGCGACCTCACGTCAGCGCAGCAGCTGCCTGTTGTCTCTGCGGGCTTCTCTCAGGGCGCTCTGGATGAGGGCAGCAGCTCCTCCACCCCTCTTCCAGTGACCGTTGCATCCGATGAGGCTGCGACAACTGGGGAGATGCCAGCTGCAGAACTGGCAGCTCCCTCCCAGGCGGGGCCAGCACAGGCTCCATGGGCCAGAGGACGACCGCCAAGGTCATCGAGGCCAACAGGACATCAGAGTCAGCAGCTGTCTCAGATGCCACTCCTAGTGAGGGGTCAGCACCAAGGCATTGCACCCGAAAAGGTAAACATAAGGCACCTTAGGCACACTGCAGGTTTATCACTGGTGCTTTTGTGTTGGCCCTCAGTGAGGTCTTTATGAGTTGGTGTGATGTTGATCACCTTTGTCATTTTGTTCTCTTAAGTTCCTTTTGTTATAATATTAAATTCAGACATGTCACCATGGCTGAGGGTGCCTCTTTTCTTCTGCAGGTGGATGGTTATCAATAATGTGATGAGTGATTTGTGGGACGTTCAGCTTTATTGACAAGGCCCTTAGTTAATGTTCCTAACCAGGCAGATTTTGCACTCAGGTATTGAGTATGGAGCCTGTAGCCCAGACTTGTCCTGGAGGTCCATCTGTGGTGTGCTAGCTGAAAGTTCTTTGGATTAAAGCCTCCCATGCGTTCCTGCCTCCCTGGAGTATGCCCGAGTCAGCGTCTACCCCCTCAGTATTTCCCTGTGCGTGCTCATCCTCGGACTCACTGTTGAACTCATCGTGTGCAGCCGCAGCCAATGCATCTATGTCTTCATCGTCCACAGCGTCCCCCCTTTCCAGAACAAGATTGTGGAGAGCGCAGCATGCAACCACTATCACCGACACATGATCTGCGGGGGTATTGGAGTGCACCCCCTCAACGGTCCAGGTATCGGAAGCGTATTTTGAAAAGACCAATGGTTCTCTCCACCACAGCTCTTGTGGAGCCGTGGCTCCTATTGTACCGCTGCTCAGCTTCTGTTCTTGGATGGCGGAGAGGCGTCATGAGCCACCTTCTGAGGGGATAGCCCTGGTCACCCAGCAGCCAACCATCCAGCCGGGCTGGAGCACTGAAGAGCCCCAGCACCTGGGAGTGTCTGAGGATGTAGGTGTCGTGGGAGCTGCCTGGGTACCTTGCACAGACTTGCAGAATCAGCATCCTGTGGTCACACACTATCTGCACGTTCATGGAGTGGAAGCCTTCCTGTTGAAGAAGGCACTGGGCTCACCTGCTGGTGCCTTGATGGCCACATGTGTACAGTTTATAGCACCCCTGGACACGGGGGAAGCCAGCAACGGCCGTGAAGCCTCTAGCTCACTGTGTCTGGCTTGCCTGGTCCCAACGGTAGTGGATGAAGATTAATGCACGCCTGAACAGAGCGCCGGTGACCTGCTTGACATAAATGTGCACAGCTGATTGGGAGACACCACAAAGATCACCCATCGAGCCCTGGAAGGAGCCAGAGGCATAGAAGTTGAGGGCAGTTGTTACCTTTAGAGCCACTGGCATGGAGTGTCCACCCACACAGTTAGCGGAGATCTCAGGCCCTATCATCTGACAGATGTAACTGACTGTCTCCCTTGGCAGTCGGAGCCTCCTTCCGCACTGCACCCCAGACACATTGAGGTAGCTGCTTTGACGCCTGTATACCCTGACAGCAGGATAGTGGTGTCTTCTGCGGCCCCTTCTGCCTTGGACTACCTCTTGGTCCTGCACCCCTTGTGCCTGCGCCTGTCCTCCCAAAGGTGGCTCCCCTGGAGGCTGAATGTACACTCTTGGCCTCCTCCCCCTTCTAGCCTTCCCTTCCTCCTCAGAGGAGGTGCCTCCAGCGGAGAGTTCAGCTCCTGTTCCCAGGCTATGGGAAGGCTTCCTGAAACCTGCAGGCTCAAGAAAGATTCCTCACTGCAGAGTGCTGACCTGAAGGTTGTGATTCCAGTTCAAGCAGCTGGTATGCGTTTTGAAGTATTGCAGCTCACACAGGCAAGTATCAGTAACTTTGAAAAATAAATATTTGACAGAGCACACTCGCGACCCCACTGAGCCTTCTTATCCTGCCCATGGATTAGGTTTATACAAACGTGTCCTACCCACTTGCCCATTGTGCCCGTGCAACAACCTGAAGATCGGAGGGCGCCGAAAAATCGCCATCGATTGGCGCCTCAAGGGCCTTAAGTGGCCTATAAATTAATGGCGGGCGCGCATCAGATGTCATTGCGCGCCGGCCCAACAAAATATAGCAATGACACGCAGTGACGTCAGGACACCTGCCCGACATCACCGCGCATCATTTTACGCATCAGCATGCGGGTCCCACCCCCACACGCCAACGGGAAAATTCTGCCCATGAAGTAAGAGAGAGCATCGCCTTCTCTAGACTGCATTGAAAATTCATGCTTAAAGAATCTTTTGGTTAGTTCTGGTCCTCTTTGTGCCTATTATGATGAGCTAAATATCCAAACTTTGCAATTCATGATTTCCCATAAGGGAAAGTGAGACACGCTGCCGAGCAACCCATCAAAATTTCTGAATCGTTTATTGCTCAAATGCCTCTGGGCCAAAACTGATTAAATGATGGTGAGCAGTTTGAAGAACTCAAGTCACCACTGGAGCCCATACAACCGGACAGATTCTTCTCATTAATGACAACCATGAGCCAGTTATTATAATGAATGCAGTAAAACTCCATGTTGGAAAATTATCCTGCTAAAACCCTTTAATTGCTGCATTGTTGAATTCACTTCAACTAAATTGGTTATTTTAATTTGCCCCCTCCTCACCACTCCAACAGTAAACTGCTGCATCTTTCTCTAAAAGCTGGTTCACAAGGCAGAAGATAACGAGTGAAAATGGAAAAAAGAATAAATGGCACAAGCTCAATTTTAACGCCTCAATTTTAAAATTCTCATTCTTTCAAATCCCTCCATGGTCTAGCCCCTCCCTATTTCTGTCATTGTCTCGAGCTCCACAACCTTATGAGATTTTTGAATTCTGCCATTTCTGGGCCTGATTTAACCGGCCCATTATAGGTGGCCATGCTTTTAGTTGCCTGGGCCCCAAACTCAAATTCTCTTCCTTAAGCTCGCTCTCTATCTTTCTCTCTCTCTCTGTCTATAAGATGTTCCTTGAAACCTACCTTTGTGACCAAACTTTTGATCATCTGTGTAATATCTCCTTACATGACTCAGTGTCAAATATTGTTTGTTAATACACCTGTGAAGCAACTTGGGAAAAGCACTAGTTGTTGTTCCACCTTCCAGAGTTTCTGCTCATCTCAGCTACTGTTCTCATTAACCAAATACAGAAAATATTCTCTGTAGTCATTTCACTCTGCCTTCATTTCATGCACAATGTGAACAAGGCTTTCAAAACTCAATGGGCAGAATTTTACGGCCCTGTTTCGGCAGGGACAGGGCCATAAAATGCGGCGAGCCATTATAAACCCCTTTGACTTTAGCGGGAACGTAAAATCCCGCTGCCATAAAATTCTGCCCAATGAGTTTGGTCCAGAGCTAAAGTAATAAAATGTACTCAATTCTGGCAATTGGTTAAAACGTAGCTCTAAAAACTATGACAAAGAAATGTAACGATCACACAACTGGGTCAGGCATCACATAGCCCAGAAATAAATTTAGTTTATTCTAATCATTAAAATGTGGAAGGTACGAAGTCAATATTTGTCATACCTGTTAAATCTAAGAGGATTTATCCTCTTAACTCTCATTGTGCAGTTTCTTTTTATCCTTATTTAGTCATCAAGAAGGAATGAGCTGCGATGGACGAGGTTACCCAATTTAGAGAGCTGGAGAATAGGTGTCAAATCTAAAGGTGCAATGCTTCAGGGAGTTTCCTGTTTTGATATTATCTCTTTGGTTCAGGGTTAAAAGTATGAAGCTTGCCTCATACATTTGTCTGGTGTGGGCACCATTTGTAACTAATAGCAAGTTTCCAGCCTTTCTGTTTTGATTTTCCCTCCCCTTTCTTCTTCCAAACATATCAAATGACTGATGAGATTACTACATAACAATTGGAAGATTGTAGGTAACAGGACCCATTAAATGTTGGGCCATGACCCTCATGTGTCCTGCTAAGCCTGCTCTTTAATCAGGGATACCTGGAGGGACAGAGGAGAAGGTAATTACAGTACAGCAGCTGAGATTCCTTAGAAAAAGGCAAAAATGTTCAGCTGCCAGTTCCAAAGTGATCAGAGCAGATTTCCCAGCCAGATAAGAATTCTAGCTTGAGCAGCAGTGCAAACAACTGGAATGATTTATTTCAGCTCCACGTTACTGCATTGCAATTATGTGAAACATTTATTGGGTCTTTCGATACACTGGAAGCTGTTCATTTACATTATGCATGAAACGAAGGTCCAGCAAAGTGGTTATGGATGCGCAAGATTGCATTTGCACTGTTAGAACCGTTCAACTTTACAGCCACTCATATGCACAGTGGCACTGTGTCAATAGAAACCCAGAACTAATCGTGCCCTCCTGTCATCCAATAGCCCTCCATCTTCCTCGGTTTTCAATATTTATTTACTCTTCCTAAAAAGAAAGATGCAATGGTCTCTGCCTTAATTATTCCCTATGGCAAAACATTCCATGCAATGACATGTATCCTAATCACTCTCCTTGCACTCAGTGATTCTCCTAAATTGACAATTTCCCAGAACTAACTCCACAAAGCAAAGAAAATAGTCTGTACCTAAACCCTTCAAAATTGTCCCACGCATCTCTAAATTGTCAGTAATATGACCTTGCATTATGGATTCCAATTTAGCCCACAGAATGAAGTTTACCATAACCATCTGGTCTACAGCCCCCTTGCTTATCCTTCCCCCTTTCTTGAACATTTGTGGGCCTCTACTAACTCCTCTTTAGCTTCCTTCATCAGCCCAAGATACATGCTGTCATGACCTGGTGACTTACACATTGTTGGTTGAGAATTGAAACAATATTGAGGTGGCAAAAAGCTTGGTCAAAGTGGTAACTTTTAAGTAGTGATTTAATGGGTGAGGTAGACAAGCCGAGAGGCTGAGGGGAGCAGATTCCAGAGCTTAGAGTCTATGCAGCTGAAGGTACGGACAGCAGTGGGGGAGTGAAGAAAATCAGATGTGCAAGAGGTCAAAATTGGAGGAATGCAGGAGATCCCAGATTGGTTATAGAGCCAGAGGAGGTTATACAGAGATAGAAAGGGGCTAGGCCAGGGAGGGATCTGAAAACAGGGACATGAATTTTAAAAAGCGAGGAGCTGCCAGGAACTAAAACTAAAATAGGTCAGTGCAACACAGGGGTGATGGGCGAACAGGACTTGGTACAAGTTAAGATACAGACAGAAGAGTTTTGGGTGAGCTTAAGTTTAACAAGGCTCCAAGGTTCCTCTCCGCAGATGCTGCCAGACCTGCTGAGTTTTTCCAGGTATTTTTATTTTTATTTTTGTCCAAGGTAGGAAACTGGACAGGACAGCATTGAAATAGTCAAATTTGAATAGCATCTTTAACATAACAAAATGTACGAAGGCATTTTACAGAGGTATCAGAAAAAGTAGCTTTACTTTTCAAAATCAGAAAGAAAACTCTTTATAAAATATAAAATAATTTTTGTGAAGTGAACCACTGTATTAAAACAAGTTCATCTTCAGAGAAAGCAATGACAGTGCTCACTTAGCAATTAGAGCTTGCAGGTTCCAAAGCCAAACAGCAGCATGACACTATCCTATTCCATTATGTAAGGGATGAGCCTTTATCAGTTACTAATCACTCTAGGAACTAAATCAGTTCTCTTCCCCACCACCCCTCCACCCACTCCCAACCCTATTCCCAACAAAATTTGCCCCTTCACCTTTATCATGCTACTTGCCAGCCAGATAAATTTGCATTAGTGCCAAGTGTTGTGCAGGAGTCTGGAGTCTATTTCCTTCAACTGCTAAAGGCAATGAGAAAGGGAAAAAAATGAAGGAAGAACATTTAAAGATAAAGGTGTACATTAACTCTGATTTAAGTAATCTGCCTGAAAAGTCACCAAAAATTTATTCTCTTATTCAATATTAAACAAGAAAATTCTATTTCTATATACATACACACATATATACATATAGGCAAATGAGGTTGTATTCTAGCACCTGTTCAAAGTGCGTCATTTGACTGAAGCTGCAGCGCACAATGACCCTGTGTGCATCTCTTCAGCTGAACAAACATTTTCAGGGTTGAAAGACTGAAGACAGTCCTCTGACTTCTGCCCTTCTAGATTCCTACATTTTTAAGGGCTAAATGAGCATCTCACTTACAAAGTACTTGGCAAAACTACAATCTGCAAAATGTCAGAGTATAAATATTGACATTACATCCCTTACACAATTGTTGTTTGTTCACTACTTTGACAGAATTGCTGGCTTACACTGTTAGGTACCAAAGGAATATTTTGGAATTAAAACGGCGACAGATAAATAAAAGGTACTGGCGTAGTGGTGAATGTCTGTTTGTTTAGTTTATAACCTGTGCTATTTCCTGTGCAGACCCTGCTTTCAAGAACATTATTGACCCATTCAGGGATTAAGACGCTTGCTATTTCTGCTGTCTGAAAAGATGATGGCGTAGGCAAGACTGCGTTATGTAGAAAGCTTTCCTGTTTCTGCAAATACGGTCACAGCTGTCAGTTGTTTTCACTCATTCTCCTTCAATTTGCACATTAAGGACATGAGGAAGCTGCAAAGGGACATAGATAAGTTAAGTGAATGGGCAAAGACCTGGCAAATGGAGTTAATGAGGGCAAATGTGAAATTGTCCATTTTGGCAGGAGGTAAAAAAAAGAAGCATGTTACCTAAATGGCAGGAGGTTGCAGAGCTCTGTGATTCAGAGGGATCTGGGTGTCCTGGTGCATGAATTACAAAAGGCTAGTATACAGATACAGCAAGTAATTAGGAAAGTTTATGAATGTTAGGCCAGAAGACCGTAAGACGTAGGAGCAGAAGCAGGCCATTCGGCCCATCAAGTCTGCTCTGCCATCCAATGAGATCATGGTTGATCTGATAATCCTCAACTCCACTTTCCTGTCTTTTCTCCATAACCCTTGATTCTCTTACTGATTAAAAATCTGTCTGTCTTAGCCTTGAATATACTTATCAGCCAAGCCTCTACAGCCCTCTGCGGTAAAGAATTCCATAGACTCACCACACTCAAAGAAGAAATTCCTCCTCATCTCTTTTGTAAATGGGCGACTCCTTACTCTGAGATTATGCCCTCTGGTCCTAGACTCTCCCACAAGAGGAAACAACCTCTCAACATCTACCCTGTCAAGCCCCCTAAGAAGCTTATATTTTTCAATAAGGTCACCTCTCATTCTTCTAAACGCCAATGAGTACAGGCCCAACCTACTCAACGTCTCCTCATAAGAAAACCGCTCCATACCTGGGATCAACCTAGTGACCATTTTCTGGACCGCCTCCAATGCCAGTATGTCTTTCCTTAGATAAGGGGGCCAAAATTGTTCACAGTATTCTAAGTGTGGTCTAACTAGTGCCTTACATAGATTTAGCAAGACTTCCCTATTTTTATACTCGATTCCCTTTGAAATAAAGGCCAACATTCCATTTGCCTTTCCTATTACCTACTGAACTTGTATGTTAGCTTGTTGGGATTCATGCACGAGGACTCCCAAATCCCTCTGTGCTAGAGTTTTCTGCAGTCTTTCTCTATTTAAAAAATATTCAGCTCCTCTACTCTTCCTGCCAAAGTGCATAACCTCACATTTTCCCACATCATATTCCATCTGCCAAGTTTTTGCCCATTCATAGTTACCCTGTCTATATCCCTCTGTAGACTCTGTGTCATCCTCACCACTTGTCTTCCCACCTATTTTTATGTCATCCGTAAACTTGGTGATAATACATTCACTTCCCTCAGCTAAGGTCATTAATATATATTGTAAATAATAGTGGCCCCAGTTATCATTTATTGCGAGGGGAATTGAATACAAAAGTAGGGAGGTTATGCTTCAGTTATACAGGGCATTGGTGAGACCACATTTGGAGTATTGTGTACCGTATTGGCCTCCTTATTTAAAAAAGATGTAAATGCGTCAGAAGCAGTTTGGAGAAAGTTTACTAGGCCAATACCAGGAATGGACAGGTTGTCTTATGAGGAAAGGTTGGTTAGGTTAGGCTTGCATCCACTGGAGTTTAGAAGAGTAAGAGGCGACTTGATCAAAAACTTCAAGGTCCTGAGGGGTCTTGACAGGGTGGATATGGAGAAGATGTTTCCTCTCATGGGAGAATCTAGAACTAGGGGTCACTGTTTAAAAATAAGGGGCCGCTCATTTAAGACAGAGGTGAGGAGAAAATATTTCCTCTGAGGGTTGAGAATCTTTCTCTTGCTCAAAAGACAGTGGAAGCAGAGTCTTTGAATATTTTTAAGGCAGAGCTAGATAGGTTCTTGATTAACAAGGGATGAAAGGTTATTGGGGGTAAGCTGGAGGTTACAAATCAGATCAGCCATGATTTTATTAAATGGCAGAGCAGACTTGAAGGGCCGAGAGGCCTACTCCTGCTCCTAGTTCGTATGTTCGTATTAACATATTTATGGATCATCAGGCCCCTTCATCATTCAAAAGCAGCATAGATAGAAGCATAAATTAACAATGAGATACTAGCAGGTTAAGTGAACGGGCAAAACTGTGGCAAATGGATTTCCAATGTAGGCATGTGTGAGGTTATCTACTTTGGACCTACAAGGGATAGAAGAGGGTCTTTCTAAATAGTGAAAGGCTAGAAACAGTGGAGGTTCAAAGAAACTTGGGAGTCCAATTACACAATTATTAAGTCATGAACAGGTACAAATATAATCAGAAAGGGTAATAGAATGCCAGCCTTTATATCTGGAAGACTAGAATACAAGGGGGTAAAGTTACCCTTCAGCTGTACAATGCCCTGCTTAGACCACAGCTGGAGTACTGAGAGTAGTTCTGGGCACCAAACCTTAGGGAGGACATATTGACCACATGGTAGTGATGCTGAGATCCACATCACCTCCATAAAACTCCCCCACCCCCTGTTTTCTATCATTCAGCTAATTTCCTAACCAGGTTAATAATTTGCCTTCGCACCTGCAGGCTGCAACTTTAACTAACAGTTTCTGAATTAAAAAAAGAAAAAAAAGCACAGTGTCAGCAGTGGCTCACTTGGTAGCACTCTCACCTCCTGAGTTGCAGGGTTACAGGTTCATGCCAGGGCTTGAGCACAGAAACCAAGTCTGACACTCCATTGTAGTCTGCACTTTTGGAAATGCCATTAAACTGAGGTCCCATCTGCCTGCTCAGATGGATGTAAAAGTTCCCAGGGCACCATTTCAAAGAACAGCACAGGAATTATCCTCAGTGTCCTGGCAATATTTATCTCTCAACCAATATCATAAAAAACTGATCATATGGTCATTAAATTGCTGTTTGTGGGAGCATACTGAGCACAAACTGGCCACCATGTTTCCTACATTATAAGTACTTCATTCAAAAGTACTTCATCAATTGTAAGTGTTTATGAGAGATTCCGTGTTCATGATAGATGCTATATCAATGCTACTCTTTCTTTTTCAGTTTCTTATTAGGGACTTCATCAAATGCCTTCTGGAAGTCTTTATAAATAACATTGATGGACATCCCCTGCCCACGAGTTTATCAGTCATGTCTTCAAAAAAAGTTGAATCAGCTATGACCTATCCTTTACAAACACAAGCTGGGTCTCTGATCAGCTGAAAATTTTCAAGGTGCTTCAGTCACTTTATCCTTAATTATTGCCTCTAGTACTTTCCCAGCAATAGATGTTAGTTAGGCGTATGGTCTAAAATGCCCTAGTTTTCCTGCTCACCCTCATAGGAGAGTGATGGGTACAACTTTCCAGCCCAAAGGGATGATACTCAAATCTAAAGAACTTTGGAGATTATGGTTCAGGCATCTGCAATCTTCAGTTATATAGGGCATTGCTGAGATCACATCTTGAATGCTGTGTGCAGTTTTGGTCTCCTTATTTAAGGAAGGATGTAAATGCATTGGAGGCGGTTTAGACGATGTTAACTAGATTAACACCTGGAATGAGTGGGCTGTCTTATGAGGAAAGGTTAGACAGACTGGGCTTGTTTCCACTAGAGTTAAGAAGAGTGAGGGGTGACTAGACTGACATACATAATGTCCTTAACGGTACTGACAAGGTGGACATGGAAAGGATGTTTCCTCTTGTGGGTGAGTCCAGCAATAGGAGGCACTGTTTTAATATTAGGGACCGCCCTTTTAGGACAGAGTAGAGGAGAAATTTTTCTCAGAGGGTTGTGTGACTTTGAAATTCTGTGCCTCAGAAGGCTGTGGAGGTGGGGTAATTGAATATTTTTAAGGCGGAAGTAGATAGATTCTTGTTTGGCAAGGGAATTGAAGCATATCGGAGGTAGCTGGAAATGTGGAATTCGAAACACAAACAGGATAGCCATGATCTTGTACAATGGCGCACTGAGCTCGAGGGGCCGAATGGCCTGCTTCTGCTCCTATTTTTGTATGTACATATGCTTGTTACCACTAGTTTTCTAAAAAAAACCTGTTTTCCTTTCAGATTTCTAGCATTTGCAGCACTTGGCTTTTTAACTCCACTTCTGCAAAGCCAGTTCACTGAAGTGCCAAAATCAATGGCATTATTTAATCTCTATGTATTTCACATCTTGCACACTTGCACGAGGTACCAAATCCAAAAGAAAATCACCGGGGATTAGAAAATTGGTGCCACCTGACACCATTTGGAATCAGAGCATCAGCAGTGGTTTACCACACATTCACTCCAACAGTTAACAATGAGGAAGGTCATTTGGTGAAGGCAACCAAGGGAAACAATGACAGGTCAAGTACAGTGTTACATTCTACACTCATTTCAGTATTTGCAGAGCACTAGGGGCTCCCAATTTAAATTCAACAGAAATTCTAGGGAGAAAAATCCCAAATAAACTGAATCTGGACAGTTTGAATTCAAATCCTATTACTTTTCTTTAAGTCCACAACATGATTGCGTGATACTTAAATCTGAGAGTGCCTGTGCCAGCAGTAGGACCTCTCCACAAATAAAACCCCTCATCTGCCGAAAAAAATCAAAAGACTGCATCACTCTGGCCGCAGGAGGGCAGCAACATTACCACTTTGCCTTGGTCGGCAATGGCAGTGGTGATCAGTGCCAATGCTTCACAGAAGAGGTTGACCATCCAATGCTGATAGAGGGTGAATGATCTCATCTGTGCAGCCAGAGGATGGCAACTATCTCATCACCCAAAGCTCACACACTCAAGGTCACCACACATTCAATGGTACCTCACTCACTGCCAGCTCAAGGGACATCACCACCCATTCTCACACACACCCACACACTCACATCTCCATCTGGCCTCAACTCCTCTGGGGACCGCCTCCTCAGCCCTCACCATCTTGAGACAACTTCACAGATCAACATGTGTCCCGCACACACCCTGAGATACCCTCCTTCTGCAGTACATTTCTTGTCCTACAGCCTCTTCCCTTGTGTGAGGCCATTTCTCCCCTTCCCCAAGCAAGCCCAGCCCCGCAGCCATTGAAAAGCCACCCATATATGGCTGATCTGGTAGGTAGAGACCTGCTGTGTGCCTCCTTAAGAGTGATGTGATGCTGTAAAGCCTGGCACTGATGACTGCGAGTGTTGACTGAAGCAAAGTAGGCAAACAAACCTCGAAGTCCTGAGCGAAGTGCAGCCAGCCAAGTTCATGCCTTATATATGCTGTTGTGGCCCATGTCAGCATGTTTTCCTGTTGACATGGGCAGACAATCCAGTGGGGTGGGGGGACTATTCTGGTAATAATGATATACAGATGTATTATTATGGAGGTCCCCGATGTCCAATGGTGGGAAACTTGGCCTGCCATCAATGGGCTGAGCGGCCGATCGCAAACTGGTTTCACGATCGCGCCATATTATCCGCTCACGCCACCGAACACGCCCAATGCCAGCAGGCACGGAAAATCCCGGCCCATGTATTGCTCCCTCAGTCATTACACTGACCTGTCAGTCTAGAGAATGAGCTCGAGTCCTGGAGCGAAGATTAAACACAGCCTTCTGATTCAAGACGTGTGCTATTAACCAAGCCAAGCTAACTCATAAAGGAGGTGTTACCTTCAATAAGGCATTGTCAGTCACAGAATCCCATCATTAGCAATCCATCAACAACTTGGTAAGTAAAACCATGTTTTAAAACTACGAGTGAAGGAGCACCATGGCCAGGACTGAAGGAACTATAAGTGCACAATCCATTTCCCAGGGCTGTACAGCGATGGATATAATAGGTTCACTATCGTATATGCTGCTTTATTTGACCTGGAGACAGGGTGTGAGAAAAAGGTGGAGGTAGGGTATCAATTCCCTAATCCTCAAATTTAATTTTCTTTTTCAAATACCCTCCGGTGGAGCAAACTGCATAATAGAAATAAAGCACACGGGTTCCTCAGCTTAAACTATAACATTCCTCTGGCGATCAAATGTTATAATCCTTTCAATCTCAAATAACCATCACAACTAAACACCATTTGGGGTGCTTGAGTTAACTTAGACACGTGATCCTTAGTCATTTATTTTAATTATGAAATCTGGTACCAACATTTGGTATTAATAAATGAAGTGGGTCAGCCCTTCAATGTGCAAAGCTATTCCATGGATTTTCTCTAATCCTTGTTGAACTGTACTCCTGTTGTGCACTATTACTTTGGCCACCAGATCTTTCCAGCACGTTGCCCCAGTAGCTATCCTTCTCAGCAAATTTAGATAGTGGGTCTGGGCAGATTAATTGATCAATAAAGGCATTAATTTGAGCCCAAATCTGTCTGTACCTGATATCTGCATAGCATATTTGCTAGCAAGAGTAATTATAAGGAACAGAGCTTGTAGTAATTATGCTTTTATTTAGTGTGCAATTTACCTTTAAGAATAATACTTGCCTAACAAGATCACATGATCTGTAGTAACCAATAGGAGAGTAGCGCGGGCTGCCTCAGCCGTCAGTGTAGAGATGGAGTTGGAGTCGAAAGCATATGTGTAGTTGCTGCTGAGTATATTGTAAATAAAATTAATGATTCCACCCAAGAAGTGTCTGCTGATCAACTCCATCACTAATAGTACAACTTAGCCACCCTACAACAAACCGGCAACAAGGATAAAACAGGATTGAACAGAAGGAATCAAGTTAAAATAAATCAGCACTGTACCTCACCCAGTGATTGTAAGTAGCAAGTTCCGTTAGAATTGAAGAAGTTATCCTCTCTCAAATGCTACAATTTGGGAGAATTGATCCTTTTGAACCAGCCATAGATGACTGGTCTCAATACATAGAACGCCTCAAGTTCTTTTTTCAAGCAAATTAGATTATGGGGGAAGAGAAGAGGCAAGCGATCCTCTTGAGTACTAATGGGATTAAAACCTATAGTCTCGATTCAAAGTTTGATGGCACCCAGTGCCCCAGATTCAAAGAATTTTGATGAATTGGTGGATCTCGTGAAGGGTCACTTTCAACCAAGTCCTCAGTCATGATGCAGAGGTTCAGAATTATTTCATGAAATAGAGATCCGGGGTGAGACAGTTGCATGCTACGTGGAAAATCTGAAGCAGCTAACAGAAGATTCGGAGTCTGGTTCGACTCTGAATGACACGCTCAGAAATCGTTTACTGTATGGTGTGAAAGAGGACATTATTCAGAAAAGACTATTGTTCAAAAAGTGAGTCTGGATTTCAAGAAGGTGCTAGAGGTAGCGCTGGCCATGGAAAGTGCTGTAAGGGATTTGAAAGCAATACAGTGTGCGCAAAATGACGTTGTCCTCCACATCAGGTGGGAAACCCCAGCCGAAAGTGGTGCGATAAAGCGAGACTCTGCCGAGAAGTGGGAAAGAGCCCCCGCTAGCCAAGGAATAAAGAAAAATAACTTAGCAGCAAAATCAAAGAATAATTTTAATAGAGGTGAAAATAATCAGTCTTTTAGCGATTGGTAGTTTAAAAAAATTGAACAATTGAATGCTTCTATTGTCACTGAAATGGAGATACAATGAGGCAATGCAAGGAAAGATTCAAGCAGGCTTGTAAACTAAAGAAGAAGCCCAACAAAATCTACAACGTAGAAGAGCCTGAAACAACAAATTCAGACATTTACTCATTACTTAAGCTGAAAGTTAGAAAGACAGAACCAATATTTGTCGCAATGAAAGTAAATGGCAAACCTGTTAGCATGGAAGTAGACATGGGAGCTTCCACTCCAGTGATTGGGGAACATAACTTCAGATATTTGAATAATGGTGAACATCAATTAAGTTTAGAAGAAACAGCCGCCGAGCTAAAAACATATACGGGTGAAGACATTCAAGTAAAAGGCATAAGCAGAGTAACTGTCTATTTTTGAAGCCAATCAGCAAAGCTACCCTTGATGGTGGTCACAGTTGAAGGGTCAAGCCTCCTGAGGCGAGATTGGTTAAAGGAGATTAAGTTAGAATAGGCTGAAATTTTCCAGTTGAGAACAAGTGGGCTACCAGAGCTACTTAGAAAGTACGCCACTGCCTTAAAGGACAAACTGGGGAAAATCCAGGGCCTGCAGGCCAAGGTCCACATAAATCTTGAAGTAGCCCCTTGCCTCATGAAGGTGAGACTGGTGCCATATGCCCTGCAAGAAAAAGTCGACATTGAACTGGACAGACTAGAGAAACTGGGCATTATACAACCTGTTCAGTTCTCAGAATGGGCAGCACCCATTGCCTCCAACCTTAAACCCGACCAAAGCGTCCAAATTTGTGGAGACTACAAACTGACAGTTAATAAAGTAGCTAAGTAAGACAGGCACCCCAGTCCAAAAATCGAAGACCTATATGCCAAGCTCAAACCATTGCTAGGATTGTTTAGTGAGGCTATACCACCCATAACCTCAGCAAGAATACAATGATGGGCTTTAATTCTGGCAGCATACTTTTGTACATAAGCCTGGCAATCAAATCACAAACATCAATGCCCTTAGTGGTTTGCCTTTACAAGAAAATGATGAGCACCATCCCAGTTCCGCAGGAACTTGTTTAACTGTTAAATTTTTTAGGTCCCTCGCTGGTATGTGCTCAATAGATCAGAGACTGGACAAGTCAGGACCCAGTCCTATCTCAGGTATGAAATGACCAGCCAGGATGACATCTATTGTGGAGAGCACAAATGATAGTTCCTTCAAAGGGAAGGGAGCCACTTTTAATTGAACTACACAGGCCCATCCAGGAATTTCCCAAATGAAGACCATAGCACGCAGCTATATACGGTGGCCTGGGATGGATGGCAAAATAGAGAATTTAGTAAAGCACTGTGTGCAATGTCAGCAACTGCAAATGTTGCCAACGACAGCTCCATTAAACCCATGGGAGTGACCAGGTAGACCCTGGGTGCAGTTACACATTGGACCTTTCCTGGGAACAACGTTTCTTCTCATTGTCAATGCCCATTACAGTGGTTGGACGTATATGAGGTGATGTCACCAACGTCGGGCATTACAATTGAGAAACTACGTCAGAGTTTTCCCATTCATGGCCTACCAGAAGTAGTAATTTATGATAACGGCATGGCATTTACAAGTGAGTTTCAACCGTTTATCAGTCTCAGCGGTATCACTTGTGAAAACTGCACCATATCACCCTTCCTCAAACGGGCTGGCTGAAAAGGCAGTTCAAAAGTTCAAGGCAGGCATGAGAAAGCTAACTGGTGATTCCTTGGCAACCAAGCTAGCACGCTTTCTTTTTCATTACAGGATTACCCCTCACACAACAACAGGTGTCACACCTGCAGAGTTATTGTTGAAACGCCACTTCAGGATGAGATTGAGCTTAATAATGCAGAACTTAGAGGGGAAAGTGGAAAGGAGTCAGGGAAGCTAGAAAACTAGACACGACTGGTATAGTTACGAGAGGAAATTTACTGTGGGAGAGCCGGCATATGTGAAAAATTTCAGGAAAGGAGCAAAGTGGTTACCGGGTGAAATAAGTGCGGTGACTGGAGCTCAAACTTACCACGTGGAGGTGGGAGGCCGGATCATCTGGAAACATGTGGACCATTTAAGGAAGCGAGAGACAAATCACCAAGATTTGGTTCCACCAGTGACCGTGACTGGGTCTGCATTTCCTGTTGAGAATACTCAATCCAGGACTGACGTGTCTGATGTTCCTGTAAGAGTTGAGGATACAGAACTGCAAGTGCCCACTGAAGCACCTGTTGTTCAGGCAACTCTGGAAAAGGAGGTTCCTGACAAAGAATCTGAAGTTGTGGAGCTGCGACATTCCACAAGTATAAGGAAACCACCTGAAAGACTGAACTTGTAAATTCCTTACCCAGTGTAATTTAATGTTGTCTTGGAAAATACGTACTTGTAAGTACTGTGTATAGCTGAGTTAAATGGGGAGGAATGTAGTAATTATGGTTTTATTTAGTGTGCAATGTACCTTTAAGAGCTACCTCAGCAGTTAGTGTAGATTTAGAGTTGGAGTTGAAAGCACACGTGTAGTTGCTGCTGAGAATAATGTAAATAAACTTAATGTCTCTACCCAAGAAGTGTCTGCAGATCAACTTTATCACTAAAAGTACAACTCGGCCACCCTACAACAGAGCCCCTATTTGATTGCCCTTTCATTGCCATTGACACTGAGGTTAACTGTAGCAGTCTTAACAGCTGCTCCAGCCACTCGGAACGGTTCAAAGATTCAATCACTGGGGGCTTGGGGTTCCAGAGTGCCTCATGCAATAAATTTCTTATAAGTGCAGTCGTTTGTCACATGAGTGAACCTAGCAGCCATTTTGTACGCAGCTGTGTCCCACAAGCAGCAATGAGCTTAATAACCAGTTAATTTGGATTTGGTAGTGTTAATTGAGGAAATTAATAGAGTCAGAACTCTGGCAGAGCATCCCATTCGTCTTTGAATAGTGTCCATAATTTAAATGACAAGATGACAAGAAGTGGACAAAACAAAACAGGAAGATAGCCTTAACCCCACTTAAAGGAGGGGAAGAACAAATTACAGAAATGGTGCTCCAGTGACGCTCACTTACACTCTAACCATATTAACAACCCTCCTACCATGAGCAGGATATTTCCACTTCCATGTATTTCAGCCATAAAAAAGGACATTATAACTTCAAAATTTGCAAATCATGCAGTTTGGAACTCAACATTCTTTATGTGAGTAAATTCAGATTATTGCAAGGGGCTTCAACTCAGTGAAATAAATTTTGTTTTTGTTATGTTATATTGATAGAAGCAAACCATTTTAGCCATTGATAGCCTAAGGTCAACCAAAATTTGACCCTTGATTTCTTACATTTTATCAGTAACTACATTTTAAAGTACTTCACAGACTGTGAAGCGATTCAAAATGTCCCGAGATCATGACATGTCCCCTACAAAAATAAGAGTGGCACTGCCAAATCTAGACCCCCCTGGTTGTCTAGAGGGATACAGGGGAAGATCAAACAGAAAAAGAAAGCGTATGATAGGCACAAAGAACTAAGCAGATAGCCTAGACGAATATAGGAAGTGCAGGGACGAAGTGAAAAAGGAAATAAGGAAATCAAAGAGAGGGCATGAAAAAAGATTAGCAAGTAAAGTTAAAGATAACCCAAAGATGTTTTACCAATACATTAATGTTAAAAAGTTAGTTAAGGAAAAAGTGGGACCTATCAGAAATGAAGATGGAAACTTGTGTGTAGATGCAGAGGCTGTGGGAAGGGTTTTGAATGAATATTTTGTCTCCGTGTTTACAAAGGAAAGGAAGGATGTAGATATAGTAGTCAAACAGTTACAGGGATTACACAATAAATGGGAATATACTAAGAGGGGTAGATGAAGTGAGAGATCTTGGCGTACAAGTACACAGGTCCCTGAAGGCAGCAGTTCAAGTAGACAAGGTTGTAAAGCAGGCATATGGAATGCTCTCCTTCATTGGCAGAGGTATAGAGTATAAAAGTAAGGATATAATGTAGGAATTGTATAAAACACTGGCGAGGCCACAACTGGAGTATTTTGTGCAGTTCTGGTCACCACATTACAGGAAGGACGTAATAGCTCTGGAGAGAGTGCAAAGGAGGTTTACAAGAATGTTGCCAGGGTTAGAAAAATGTAGCCACGAGGAGAGATTGGATAGGTTGAGGTTATTTTCCTTAGAACAAAGAAGGCTGAGAGGGGAATAGATAGAGTGGATGGGATAAAATTGTTTCCCTTGATGGAGAATTCTAGAACCAGGGGATATAGATTCAAGGTAAGTGGCAGAAGGTGTAGGGGGGACATGAGGAAGCCCTTTTTTACGCAGAGGGTTAGTGGGTATCTGGAATTTGCTGCCCAAGTTGGTGGTGGAGGCAGAAATTTTAAACTCTTTTAAAAAGTACCTGGATCTGCACCTAAAGTGCTGTAAGCTGCAAGGCTATGGGCCGGGTGCAGGAAGGTGGGACTAGAAAGGGCACCTGGGTGTCCTCGGGCAGGCATGGACAAGATGAGCCGAATGGCCTCCTTCTGTGCTGTAACTTTTCTATGATTCTACGGTTCTATGAAAGGTACTATATAAATGCAAGTTCTTTATTTCCTTAAAAACTTATTAGTTATTTCGTCATTAAGGACATAGTGACACAGAACACTAATGTCTGGCACTATAGGGCTGAATTTTGCCATCGGTGAGCAGGGGGCAGGACCCCTGATGTCATCCCACCCCATTTAAATTTTCAGGAAGGCAGGGGCACAGCCAAATCAGCTGTGCACCCGCCGACTTGTCAATGGCCAATTGAGGCCATTGACAGGATAATTTAAACAATTGCCCATCCAACCTTAAGGTTGGCAGGTAGGCCAGGAGCCCCGGTGGCAAATAGAGAAAACATGAAACCTCATCCACCGGCGGGATGAGGTTTCATGTAGGGTTTAAAAAAGTGTAATAAAGTTTTTGTGAAATTTATTAACATGTCCCATCTCGTGCGACCTTGTCACATGAGGGGAACATGTTAAGGATTTTTTTTTCTAAATTTTTAATGTGTATACAGATGTCAGTGATCTCCCTGAGGCAGCACTTAGCCTCAGGGAGATGTGAGCTCTTTTGTGCGCTTGCGTGAAAGAGCACACTCTCGCATTTGGGGAATCCCCCCCCACCCCCCCACCCGCACAGGAAGCACATAGCACTTCCTGCCGGACGTCACACTGGGCAGGCCTTAATTGGTCCGCCCACTTAAAATGGTGGCAGGGCCCGCTTCTCCGGCGGTGATTGGCTCCCCGCCCACCGGAGATTGGGTCGGGCCCACCCGCCCAACAGGCAGAAAATTCTGCCCATACTGTGGAGATTTACCATCCTGGATACTAGTTGGTTTTCACAGGGTGGACAAACAAAACTGAAAGAACCACATAATAGCCACTGCCATACATCACCTAGCAACCACTGGCAAAAGTCTGCAATCAGCTTTTCGGTCTGTGGACATTTCAACTGTCACAAGTAGTTTCATGTAAGTTTTTTTTAGTAACAATAATTGATATTGACGTCTCATTTATTTTCCAAGACCAGCCTATTGCTACTCCAGTTCTCAATTTACTAACTAATCTCACCTGCTGGGAGTACCTATTAGGAATTTAACCGTTTAAATCAATAGTCTGTAAATCATGCAAACTTTTGATAAACCTCCCAGCAGAAAAAAAAAATTCTGTTGGGAAATAAAGCCAGGTAATCAGTCGGTAAAACTCTTACTTGAATCAGAAGACACTGGGTTCAAGACTGACTCCAGGACCCAGGCACAAAAATCAAGACTGATACCCCAACGCAGTACTAACAGAGTATGAGATGAACCATTAAAATCGAGGCACAATCTGTTCTCTCAGGTAGATGTAAAAGATTCCACGTTTCAAAGAGAAGCAGTGGAGATATCCCCAGTTTCCTGGCCAATAGTTATCCCTCAATCAACATCACAAAAAGCAGGTTATCTGGTCATTATCACTGTTTCAAGTATAAGGACAGCAGAGTGCCTGATGGCAGAGTTACATGACTATGGTAAGGCAGTTAGTCAGTACAGTATTGCATTTCCAAACCCAAACAATCACATTGCTGTTTGTGATAAGCACAATTTGTGTATCCTATATTACAATATTGAAAAAGGTACTTCATTGACTGTAAAGTTCTATCAGACATCCGGTGGTCATGAAAGGTGCTTTTTAAATGCAAAACTTTTTTTCAAATGCAACCATTGAAGTCTTCCTGGGACCATTCCTCTTTGAAAATGGTGCAAATATCTAGCCATTCATTTCAGGCTGCAAAACATGTCAGTGATAAAACTGTTACTTCCATTTTCAGGCTGTTGAGATTGAACAAAATCACATGTAGGTGTCCACCAACATGTTAGAAAAGGAAGGTATCTTTGAATAACATACTCCAGCAGCTAGAGAAAAATGCATATATTTATACTGTGGTCATTAATTTAAACAAACATCATTGAGATCCACTCAAAAATATTGGTGTCATTTGAATTAGATTTTCACTTAAATCATTCACACTACATGCCAAACTATATATTGCTGGATTCATATGTTCAACTTATATTAACGTAAATAAGAAACTTAACTGGACCAGCCTCATAAATACCTTGACTACAACAGCAAATCAGAGGTTGGGGATTCTGCAGCAAGTAACTCATTTCCTGACTCCCCAAAGTTTCTCCACCATCTACAAGACATAAGCCAAGATGGAATTGCCTAGACGAGTAGGTCTAAAAAGCTCAATGCCATTCATGAAAAAGTAGCCCACTTAGTTAACATGCCACATTCACTTCCTCCAGTGCCAGTGCACAGTGACAGCAATGTGTACTATCTACAAGATGCGCTGCTGGATCTCACCAAGGCTCCTTTGACAGCAGCTTCCAAACTTGTGACCTCTACCACCTGGAAGGACAAGGGCAACAGGTACATGGAAACACCACCAGCTCCAAGTCACACTACCCTAACATGGAAATATATCACCGTTCTTTCATTATTCATAGGTCATAACCCTGCAACTCCATAACTTACAGCACTATGCACCCACAGCACATGAAACGCAACAGTTCAAAAAGGCAGCTCACCACCAACTTCTCAAGGATAATCAGGGATGGGCAATAAATGCTGGCCTCATTAGCGATGTCCACACCCCGTGAGAGAATAAAAAGAAAATTCAAGATCAAGATTTATCGTATTAAACTTATGCTGGCAAGAGTTCCAAGCAATTGGAAGAATGTTTTAGTGCTCATTCAATAAATTGTGATTTAGTACAGTTCTAGTGCCTAAGATAAAAAGTTGGTTTTGTCCAACAAGTGATTATTTATTGGCGCTTGATGATGACTGAACATGATATTGTAACGGTAGCACTGAAAAAAAATCTAAAAAGTAATTAGAACATAAACCAGGAGTTCCCAAATACCCACAACATGTTTATTCAAGTGCTGTAAAGTTTGAGGGGTCGGGCTTTGACCATCATCTCATTTATAAGAATAAAGATACTTCACAGCTTTTCACATTTTGTGCTACTAGGATGTTCTACTGCCAAGACAACATATACAATGCATTATATAAAATGTCAGAAGATCCTAAATGAGAACGGAGAAGGGAAATCTAATGCTGCTTTGCAATTTCTGAAATTTGAGCTCTTTAAAAGGATTAGTTGAAAGCCACTGGCTATGTCTTCTGGTTTACTGAACTGGCAGTTATGTTATACTTTGTTAAACAAATTCTGCAGTTGCCACTTGGTGAGTCAGTTTTCATGAACTGTGCTCTAGTTTATGACCCAGTGAGTATAGAAGGGGAAGGATCAGACACACTTTATTTCACAAGCTTCCACAGCCCACAAGAGGCAAAAATCAAGAATATGTTTATCAGGAATTATAAGCACAGATGAATAAACTATGGGCTAGATGTTTTCCAGCCAGAGCTCCCCCAGCCAATTCCTCACTTGATCTTGGATGGGCAAAGCAGAAAGCTCAAAGATACTGCAAGCAGGACTCCCCCCCTACTCAAGGGAGTACACTAGGCAGCTGCAGGCCTTGGGCCTATCTGTAGCAAGCCTCCACTCCTTGGTGCAACTCCCTGGCAGAGGCTCAGAGACTGTCTCCGGCATGAAATTAAGAAACCATTCCCTTTTTAGAACAGCTTATGCAATTTTCATCTGCTTTTCCATGGGCGTTTCAGACAGCAGAGTGAGGACAGGCAGGGGCAGGTGGACTGTCCATGAATCAGCCCAGCAGAGGGGCCAGCACGAGCTCTGCCACTGCTAATGAGGACAAAGGTACAGAGTTCAGAGGCCCAGCTTTTACTGAATAAATTGCCAATGAGCTTCTGCAATCGGTCGGAAGTCGGAGATGTCCACTGTTCTGGCAGAGGGCATTGAACTCTGTAATCACTGAGTGTGTGGTCACCTCAATGGATGCTGCAGCTGGGCCCACCTATAGAAAACTGTGGCATAAAGGGGCCGTGCAGGCTCTGGGCTGCATCGCCTCCTTCACTTTGTAGTGGCTGGAAGACTGAATAGGTTTGGGCTTCAGTCGCTTCCTTGATGTTGTGCAATCTACTCTTTCCCCGCCAGATCAGTGGGAGTTTTTAAAAATTCTCTCTCAGGACATGGGCATCGCTGGAACTGTGTGCTATTGTCAGACACAATCTGCTCCGGCAATCTAAAAGTAGTGATCACATTCTGGAGAGTATCAGTGGTTTTTGTTGAAGTAACATGAGGCCACTTTGTGCGGGCATCTACCACAATCAGGAACGAGCATTTGGATTTCTTACAGTGGATGCCGTATTTTTCCAGGCTACACAGGACCCTGCCTAGGTTCTGTAAATGAGTTGGGAGGTTTTTTCCAGTGAGGAGGATGTCATCTTGGAAGCAGATTACACAGGGAGACCAGCAGTATTTTGTCCACGGCCTGCTGGAAGAAGGCTGGTGATGACACGATTCCAAATGGTAGTCATTTGTATTGATATAGACCTCTGTGTATGCTGATGGTTGTATACTTCCTGGAATTTTCACTCTGCTGTATTTGCAAAAATGCCTGTGAAAGGTCAAGCTTTGTGAATAATTCACCTCCACTCAGAGGAGTGAACAGGTCCTCAATTTTCGGTAGCAGGTATTAATGCACTTCCAGGAAAGGATTAATGGTGATTTTATAGTCACCACATATTCTGACAGACCTGTCATCCTTCACAACTGGGACTATTGGAGCTGCCCACTCTGCATAATCAACTTTCTCAATTATCTGAACGCTTTCAAGTCGTTCTAGTTCCTGCTCGATTTTCTGTCGCATTGAATAGGAAACTGAATGTGGTTTGAAAAACCTTGGAGGAGCTTCAGCCTTCACAGCAAGTTTGGCTTCAATGTCTTTAAGAACTCCCAAGACCTTGTTTGAAGACATCAGTATGCTTGTTTAACAAAGACTGCAACATGGGGTTGCAAGGCATTTTATTTATTTTATTCCAGTCCAGCCAAATTTCTTTTAGCCATTTTCAGCTCATAAATGATGGATAATCCCCTTTCACAATAATAAGTGTCAACCTTGCTATTTGATCTCCATATTAAGCTTGAACGGACACTTTTCCAAGTATATTCACAGGCTCATCAGTTGCTAAGCTGGAGGAGGGTTTTCTAAAATGGACATTTCTTGAAAATTTTCTCCCATGTCTTCTCTGAAGCAATAGAAACAGATGCTCCAGTGTCAACCTCCATTTCAACCATTTTACCATTTAAGGCAATGTCAAATTTTAGTCCTTCATCTAGTTTCAGATTAAACTGAATGCAATACAATTGCTCTCCTGCATTGTCGCTGTTAGTTTCACTTTCTGTCCCATCTGGACTCTCATTACTTTTGTATTTTGTTTCCAAATACGACTTTTTAAACTGACTGTTTATTTTCAAGCACAACTTGCCTGTGTGCTCCTCAAGATGCCCTTTTCTTGGCAGTACTGCTTTACTGTGATCAGCCTTTGATCTACATGCACGCTGTATGTGTCCTTTTTTCCACAGTAATGACAACGTGTGAGACAGGGAGAGAAAGAGACAGAGAGAGAGAGAGGGAGAGAGAGACCAGAAGAGAGAGACAGGGAGAGAGAGAGAGAGACAGGGAGAGAGAAAGAGAGAGAGATAGAGAGACAAGGAGAGGGAGACAGGGAGAGATTGAGAGAGAGAAATGGGGAGAGAGAGAGAAAAGGGGAGAGAGAGAGAGAGAAACAGGGAGAGAGAGAAAGAGAAACGGGGAGAGAGAGAAAGAGAAATGGGGAGAGAGAAAGAGAAACGGGTAGAGAGAGAAAGACGGAGAGAGAGAGAGAGGCGGGGAGAGAGAGAGAGAGAGGGAGAGAGAAACAGCGAGAGAGAGAGAGAGAGTGAAACGGGAAGAGAGAGAGATGGGAGAGAGAGACAGGGAGAGAGAAAGAGTGAGAGAGAGAGAGACGGGGAGAGAGAGACGGGAGAGGCGGGGGAGAGAGAGAGAGATGGGGGAGAGGGACGGGAGAGAGGGACGAGGAGAAAGAGAGCAAAACAGACAGAGACAGAGAAACAGAGAGAGACAGAGAGATTCCTTAAGATAAAAGCAAAAAACTGCGGATGCTGGAAATCCAAAACAAAAATAAAAATAAAAATACCTGGAAAAATTCAGCAGGTCTGGCAGCATCTGCTGAGAGGAACACAATTAATGTTTCGAGTCCGTATTACTGCAACAGAACTAAGTAAAAATAGAAGAGAGGTAAAATATAAGCTAGTTTAAGGGGAGGTGGGACAAGTAGAGCTGGATAAGGGACCACTGATAGGTGGTGATAGCCAAAAGATGTCATAGACAAAAGGATAAGAGAGATTCTTTATTGCTTTCTTTCAGCAGACCTTTTCCAGATGACTTTGATGGTTTCTCGCGTCTCTGGCTTTGCAAAACCAGGTCTTAAACTTCCTGTTTGTATATTTCCAGGGAGGTATTCAACTAACCTGTCAGTCATTGCTATAAATGTCATTTTCCGTTGTCGTGACAACGTTTGAACTAAGGCTGTAATGAGATCAGATGCAGAGTGGCCCTGACAGAGCCCAAACTGAGGGTCAGTACTGAGCCACAGCCTGATAGTACGGTAGCCTGATTTGCTGACAATACAAAGATAGGCGGGAAGGCAAAAGTAAAATACTGTAGATGCAGGAAATCTGAAATAAAACAGAAAAATGTTGAAAATACTCAGTAGGTCAGGCCACATTTGTGGAGAGAGAAACAGAGTTTATGTTTCAGGTTTGCGCCCTTTCATCTGTGCAGATGCAAGCTTCCTGCTTGTCTGATGTACTCGCCGCCCTTAATGGGACGGGGCTCCCCCGTGGTGGCTTCTTAATTGGCCGCGTCTGGGAAGGTGGCTACCCACCTCCAGCCACACCCACTACAGGGTTTCTGACCCAGTTTGAGGCTGATGTTGGGATCGTGACCCAACCGGTAAAATCCAGAGTGTTAACCCATTGGCCCGGATCTTCTGAGGATCAACAATCATCATTGGATTGCCTCTTCCCTCGAACATTCGCCCGACTCAACACTAGTCCACATTTGTTCTGCGAGCCAGCTTTCATAGAAACATGGAACACAGTTTCCCTTGGAGAGCTCCATCGAAGGGAGTAGTTTCAGTGGGAAGACAGGACATGCCTCTTGAATATGGCACTAGTTGCCGTATGGTAAGTTTAAAGATCCAATGTGAATGCTTGTGACTGGATGGGTGAGTGGATGAATGAATAAATGAATGGCTAGGGGGTGAGATAAGTGGATGATGTGGCAGGTGGGCAGGGTGGCAGGTGGGTTGGGGGTAGTCGGTGGGGTCAGTGACAGTATTGGGGGTTGGTGCAGCTCTGTAGTTATCCAGGTGTTAGACTAGGTTTTAAACAGTCTAACATTTTCAGGGTAACTATCCAGGTAAGTACATTGGAACTGTCCAAAGTCTCCGACTCTAACTTCTAGTCAGAGGTATTTATGCAAGGTCCAGGGAGCAGGTGATTTACTCTTCTGAAGCTGAAACTTTCCAGGCTATTCCCACAGAGGTCAGCGCGACAGGACTTCCACAGAGTCCCGATGCACATCTCCGTTGTGTGTTTGGTCTCTGACGATCCGGAGACCAGAAGATTTGGGCCAGTTTTTCTCCACAGATGCTGCCAGAGCTCCTGACCATTTTCAGCATTGTCTGTCTTCATTTCAGATTTCTAGCGTCCACAGTATTTTGCTTTTGTTGCTTCCAGATGTTTAAAGCTAAAAATAACCTAAAGGAACTGAAATGAAAAATGCTTTAGGTAATTTTAAAATTTGAAAGGCAAAATTTCCGTCAATTTCGAGTTCAATGCCAACTGCTATTAGATCCTTTTTATAATAAATGAAGCAGTGAACACAAAGAAATACTTGGAATGCAATAGAAAATAGTTATCAGATATGTTCAGAACAAACCCTGAACAAGGTTTAAAGGAAAAGCTAAATGATCTGGATTTCTATTAATGCCAATAAATGTCATGTCTTCTGCTTGCAAGAGGTCAGATACTAATGTAAAAAAAAAACTACGGGCAAATTACCCTTAGAAAATTGGTGTAAGGATGATAGATTTCAATCTGGCAAGTTTGCCACATTAGGTTCTTTTTCAGAGGTCTGCATGTTAGCCACCCATAATATAGCACAAGCTTTAACGAACTTCAGAAATGGGGAAATGGGAAAAGATTCCCTGGCTGCACAAGTCTGCGTGTCCGCATAATGCACAGGAAGCCCCACAGCATTGGCAGGGAAAGTGCAACTTCGATTTGAACTTGCTGCCCATACCCGTGGCAACAAATAGAAGCTGATAAATATAAGCTGTTGTCACAAAACAAAAACAAAAATACCTGGAAAAACTCAGCAAGTCTGACAGCATCTGTGGAGAGGAACACAAATAACGGTTCGAGTCCGTATGACTCTTCAGCAGAACTAAGGAAAAATAGAAAAGAGGTGAAATATAAGCTGGTTTAAGGGGATAGAGGGCCAGGCCAGTGATAGGTGGAGATAGCCAAAAGATGTCACAGACAAAAGGACAAAGAGGTGTTGAAGGTGGTGATATTAGCTAAGGAATGTGCTAACAGGTGACATTAAGGGTAGAAAGCAGGACGAGCAAGGTAGAGATAGCCCTGGTGGGGGTGGGGTGGGGGGAAGGGATCGAAATAGGCTAGAAGGTGGAGATAAAACAATGGATTTAAAATACATTTAAAAATAATGGAAATAGGTGGGAAAAGAAAAATCTATATAAATTATTGGAAAAAGGGGGGGATCGGAAAGGGGGTGGAGATGGAGGAGAGAGTTCATGATCTAAAATTGTTGAACTCAATATTCAGTCTGGAAGGCTGTAAAGTGCCTAGTCGGAAGATGAGGTACTGTTCTTCCAGTTTACATTGAGCTTCACTGGAACAATGCAGCAGGCCAAGGACAGACATGTGGGCATGAGAGCAGGGTGGAGTGTTGAAACGGCAAGCAACAGGGAGGTCTGGGTCATGCTTGCGGACGACTGAAGGTGTTTCGCAAAGCGGTCACCCAATCTGCGTTTGGTCTCTCCAATGTAGAGGAAACCACATTGGGAGCAGCAAATGCAGTAGACTAAATTGAGGGAAGTGCAAGTGAAATGCTGCTTCGCTTGAAAGGAGTGTTTGGGCCCTTGGACAGTGAGGAGAGGGGAAGTAAAGGGGCAGGTGTTACACCTTCTGCGGTTGCATGGGAAGGTGCCGTGGGAGGGGGTTGAGGTGTAGGGGTTGATGGAGGAGTGGGCCAGGGTGTCCCAGAGGGAACGATCCCTGCAGAATGCTGCCGGGGTGGGGTGAAGGGAAAATGTGTTTGGTGGCGGCATTATGCTGTTGTCACACGTTGTTATGCTTCGTACACAACAAAGGCAGCGTAAGGGAGTAGTGGCTGTAATTGCAGAAGTCAGCAGCTTCCACTGCAATTCTGGCCACCTGACTCATTTATTAACTATGGAAAGGCACAGATTAGTTTAAAGGAAACCTGAAAGGAGAGCAGATAGGCACCCACTCATCATGGATGCCTTTAAAAAATTGCTTCAAGCCACTCCCTAGAGATGCAATAGGGAATAATTAATCAAGTTTTAATTCATCGTGAGGCAATCAGGAGTCTGTACATCAATAACATTTTTTGTGATGTTCTGTTAGTCCTCTGTCTCCCATTCTCGCTCCTAACAACCCCATATAAATTTGAAGAAAATTAAATACGTGCCTATTGCAACGAGTTATTTGGTGACAGTTTCAGTGTTTTCTTTACACATAGATTGTCAGCTGTGTTCAGTGTTTGCACTGTTATCATTGATAAAGCATTGTGGGTTCAGTCCCTATTGCAGCGCATCAGCATATAATTCCCACCAACATGTCAGTGCAGTAGAGGGAGTGCTGCATTGTCAGAGTGCTGTCTTTTGGACAAGACATTAGCCAGGAGCTCACCTATTCGTTCAGGTGTGCAGAAAAGAAATTCATGGCACTTAAGACGAACAGGGATGACCGAGCTATCAATCATTCCTCAAAGTCACCAAAACAGAATAATTAGTTAGTTAGTTCACTGCGTCTATGGAACCTTGCTGTGCATAAATTGGTTGCTATGTTTGTCTGCCCAATAATAGACCTCAAAACATTATTTCATTGGCTGAAAAGCTCTTTGGGATGTCCTGGGAATATGAAAGGTACTCAGGAACTACAATATTGTTGTTTATTTCTTCCTTTTAAGTTTAATTTGTACAATTGTAGAGGGACGAGCCTATAATAGTTATGACTATTTGAATATTGAAAAATGCTTAAATTGCTTCTGCTAGTATAAGGGCTGGCATTTTAGGCTCATGTCAAGACAAAAATTCAATGCACTACCAGGAAAATTATAACCTTTGGTGTAGAAAATTTGCAATATCTACATCCATAGTTAATAGGATACGGCAGTCTTGGAGAATTTAATAATAGGCTCAGGCCAAAAACGTTTGAGAATTACTGACTTAACTGGTCAGCTTAACATATTAACTTCCTGCTCACTGCCTCCAGCTTTTTGAGTATTCCATTGGCTGGCTGTTCTCAATAGTGGAACATAGTCTGTATGTAAACTGGGCAGATTTATTACTGGCAGTAATTCGACTGCCATTCTGAGAAAAATCTAGGTCTTCATGACCCAGGCCTGAGCAGTTTAATTGGAGCTTTAGTTCAAACGACATGATTTGATAATGGCTAATGTTATTTTCACAAATTATCAGTTAGAATCCAAATTTTATGAGGGCACATTGTCATCATCTGCACCTTATGCATATCAAATATTGTCCTGGATTTGGCAGTCAGTGGCAAATGAATGATGTTCGCCATTTATTATGCTTATGGCTGTCCGCAGATTTTTCATTGGCTTTTGTTCAGTAACTTACAGACATGGATAGTCCAGAGCAGCACAGCAGCCTCTAAGGGCATCAGGGACCTGTGGGAGCAGGGGTTAGCAACATCTCTCATCAGCCAGTCAACCAGTTTGATAAATCCTTACTGAGACATGCAGGGCAGAATGTAATGCTCTCCCCAAAGGTGGGTTTGGCACCAGGGGGCATTTCATCAGGCAGGAGGGTGGCAGACGGCGACCCTGCCGCTTTCCTGCCTCTGCCCTGATTAATTGAGGCCCTTAAGTGGCCCATTTAATTGAACCTGCAGCGGGTGGGGGATTCGCTATGCAGGAAGCCTGAAAAACAAACCTTGTCGGGGGCTTCCAGAGGCTTCCCTCCTGACCGAGAAATCTTGCACCGGGAAGAGGGGGGTGGGTAGTTGGGTCGCTGAGAGCTAGCCTCTGCCCTTGCTGCCGACTACCCACTCCACCAATAGCCCACCCTGTGACCCCCATTCCGCCATCATTTAACTGTGGCCTGGGTCGTTCAGCGATGCTGGGCCTCAGGTGGGTGCACTGCCAGCAGTGACAACTGGTGGCACTGCTGAGCAATGAACAGCTGCTGACTTCTGATTGGCTGGCAGCTCTTCGTAGGGGGGTGGGGGGGTGGGGGGGGGAATGATTTCTGCCACTGGCATCCTTAATCCCAGAAAAGGCCTGTTACTGCCCAGTTAAATGCCTGATTTACATTTATTTCCCAAAAGTAGGCAACACAAGTCTCTTGCCTGCTCTCCAGCCAGTGGGCAAGTTCCCAGTCACCTACACTAAGTTCTGCCTGCAGACTCTAAACCAGGAAGTGTAAATTTAAATATTCAATTCAATGTAAAATCATACACAGAAAATGAAATAAAGAGAGGGAAATAAAGATGTGATTATGAAAAAAAAGAGACAAAGAGTAAAATAATTTTGCTTTCAATAATTAATTTAACATTTTCAATAATAATAAAAATCTGAAGGAGTGAGAGTCCACATTTGAAAAAGTAGATTTCCTGTACCAGGGAAGTTGCTTTGTAGTAATTAATGTTTACCACACT
The DNA here is from genome assembly GCF_017639515.1 of Carcharodon carcharias. Lineage (NCBI taxonomy): Eukaryota > Metazoa > Chordata > Chondrichthyes > Lamniformes > Lamnidae > Carcharodon > Carcharodon carcharias. The sequence goes on from NC_054479.1 coordinate 28,859,596, forward strand.
GTTAAAAATTGACTTACACTTGAATGGACAAGACCCATCATTTTTCAGCATGTTTAATGGGAAACTAACAGGTAAATACCACGACTTCACAGCCTTCATGTGGTCTAATATTGAGACTCTCAGTGAGGTACCGGTGTAGCAATGTTTGTAGAGGAGAAAGTCAACTGACACAACAACTTCCTAATTTCCACATTTAACTGTGTGTGTGCAGGTACTGCAGGTCTTGTCTGACTTATTCCACAAAATGATGAGCATTGTTAGCCTCATCGTTATTCTTAATAGAAAACCTGGGCTCATATTCATTTCTGAAATAGCCAAACTTTTAATTTCAAGAAGGTAACAAATTTAATTGACCTGCAGCCCACTTTAAGAATTGAATGTGCATATTTTACACTTATAAAATACTCCCACTTCAATACGTCTTTGAAATATTTTGACAGTTAGCATTACAATATTAAAAAATATATTTTAGCACTTAATATAAATGGTAACAATGGTACAGATGACAAAAACTTCTGTCCTGTCTATTCTCAATGTAGAATTCCAAAGTTCAAAGCCATATGGTATTGACCCCATATCTTCAAAGTCATTGAGGTATATCATTCCTCGTTTACCCTCAATACATGGTTTTCTCAATCATGAGCCTAGTTCCCCATTACATGAGATTCATTTTTGAGCCCCAGTTTAAAAGATTTTTGTAAAATACAAATAATTCATTTGTACTCTTTCTATAAAAATATGTGAAGAGTTGCTCTTATGGAAGCAGAATTCACCACAACCTTCTTTTTAGAATGTTTTATACAATACAATGCTGACAATGAAACAAATACACTCCAGTCTTGGTGAAAATTTAACACCATACTCATGTGTGATAAGGTGTAGTCAAAAGGTACACAGATTCTACTGAAATCTTTCAACAGGATTAGGCCATTCTGCCCCTCGATCCTGTTCTGTTATTCCATTCATGGATGGACTGTACCTCAATTCCATTCAATGTCTGTTGCTCCTTGTCCTTCGATATGTGTACCTAACAAAACTCTATTTATCTCAGTTCTGGACATTTCAATTGACAGGACATCTAAAGTCTTTTGGAGTAAGAGATTTCCACTGCCATTGTGTGGAAAAAGTGCTTCCAGATTTTACTCATGAATTGCCTGCTCTAATTTTAGGATTACTGCATGAACCTGAACCCTTTCATATCACTACTAATGCAGACAACAAACTGAATATACTAGTTCCCTCCAAAATTTGCAGTGTCAGTTTATACAACCAAATTAAGCGGGAGCAGTGGTAAAGTGGGTTTGGGACAAAAAGGGGAGAATTAATGCACCTCTCTCATGGAGTGTTTGGAGGCAGGGAGGGCTTTTAACCAGTTGGGAGGGCACTGTGCAAGCACCCCACCCCCTTCCCGCCTCCATCAAATTCCAGGGCAGGAAGGCCCATGGTTGAACTTTCTGCCCCACTGCCAATTGAGGCCCTTAAGCGGGCAATTAATGAAAACTTAATGGTCTCACCCTCTGGTATTAACCCAACAACAGGCAGGTCTGTCACCACTCTGGGAGGATGATGAGCAAACTTGTGTGGGCTGCTTGTGGTCTCCTGGGGCAGGCGTGTGGGACGGGTGTGGGGTCCATCATTCAAAGGCACTCCATGTCTGGTTGAAGGACCTGGCATTTGGAAGGGTGGGGGTGAGGCAGCTCCGAGCGAAGCCCCTCCCTTCCTGCCAATTCCCCTCCCCCACAACCCCAATCCCGCAAAACCCCTCTCATAAAATCCCTCAAAAGTGTGCCTAGTAGAAATAAAGTAGTATTAAGTATTAATGAGGTAGAGTTGTTTTAATGCTATTTGATGTGCTCAGAGTTATACTGCATTACAATCAATAACTTGTTGGAATGAGCATCCACAGATCTTCAAAGGACAACAACATTCCTCAGTCCTTTATCTTATAGGTTACACATGTAGCCAGCTTCTTATGCTTTTATGCTTAGCCAAGCAGCCAATGATCCCAACAAGATAAAGAGACAAATTAATGCGCCACCCAGTTGCAGAACTTGTTATATAATATAGATTAAACATTTATTTCTTTTCAAGATTTGAATTTGACTCTTTGAAGTACAAAAAGGGGGATTTGGTTAGCTCAGTTGGCTAGATGGTTAGAGAGTGGTGCAGAATAACGCCAACAACATGGGTTCAATTCGCAGCCGAGATAGTTCTTGGGGGCCTCACTTCTTGCCTTGCCCCATTGTGATATCATGGCATAAGACATGATTAGCAACCCTCGGGCAACATAGAGAGATAGAGGTGTTGTAAAGAATGCCATCATAAAGAGACGTTAAGCTGCACTTGAGTTTGGTCTAACTACACCCCAGGACCATATTGATCGAGGCCTGATACTAACTGATGACAATTGTAATGTCTACATGTTTGTGTAAAAGAATTATGGGTGCTAATGATAAGTACTGATTCAACAGTGCTGTTTTATGGGAGCCCCTGTAACGTACATACACTCATTGAGAAAAATGTCCTGTGATCACACACCCTCCCTGCACCCCCAAGCCAAAAACAAGCTGTGCCAATACTACTTTCAGACATTAGTGGATTTGCTTTTCTGCACAAGCTTTTGTGCCACGCTACATATTCCCCTGCCTTCCCACTTCCTGCTGCTGCTCTACAATTGTCTGGGTGACATAGGACAGCCAATTTGGGAAGAATCAGCCAATTCATCATAATCAAATTCCTCACTCACCAGTCCAGAGCAGCTCATGGGCTGACTTCACAGAGAGTGGAAAATTTAGTGTTCGAACATTGCCCCCACTTCAAGGAGGCCAACTGAGGAGCAACTAATTAGAAAGAGCATGGAGGGGGAAGGGCTAAAACAGAGTTTAAAAGGGACACTTTAGAGTGAGTATGTGTGTGTGTGTTTTGGGGGGTGGTGAGGGGAGAAAGATGTGGTTGGTGGTGATGTTGGGAGGTAAGGTTAATGAAAATGAAAAATTAAAAAAAAAAAGGAGGCACATCAAATTAACCCACCACAACCCTAAATTTCTGCTCATGTTGGGTGGAATCTTATCAGGTCAGCAGAGGTGACTTTGGGGACGGGGAATTTTTGGAAGTTGCGCGCCCAGTCGTCTGCTCGTGTTCCCGCCTCTGCTCATCTTGCTGGAGGTGAACTGCCACAAGGACGAGCAGCCTGCTCCATGGAGACACAAAGCCGATTAGGGCAATTAAGGCCCCAGTTAGGGGCCATTTCCATAATCCATTGGCATCTTCCCAGTGTCAGCTGGGCCCCTGCTGAGGCTGGAGTCTTGCAGCTAGCTGGAGGCAGCCTCCCGGCAGCAGGCCTGAGGCCCATCGGAGCCTTCAATCCAGCAATCACGGAATCACTGGGCCACGAGCAATCTTTTGAAGGGGTTCCCCGTCCACACTGATGGCCCTGACAGCTGTGGCAATTGTTATTTTTAAACTACCATCGCATTTTGAGAGCACCCCAATTTTGAGCCACTCTCTGGTTCCCCTACCTGCCATAGACAGCCTAGAAGTACCAGGCAGGTATTGCAGAAGTCCCCCGAGTCCATCTCGCTCACTAACCAGTTTTCCAATTTGGATGCTGGTGAGCGCAATGGTTCCTCAAAGGAGTGTAGCAAGACCCAAGTTCATGGCACCATGAGTGGCTCAGCTACACAGGCTGGGGAGAAAGCAGAGTAGAAGAGCAACAGTTGTTGGAGATTTGACAGTTAGGGGAGCTGACATGTGTTTCTACGGCTGTAGATGTGACTCCAGGATGGTGTGTTGCCTCCCTGGTGCCAAGGTCAGGGATGTCACTGAGCAGGATAATCTTTTGGGGGAGAGTGAACAGCCAGAGGTTGTGGTCCACATAGGTACCTACGAATAGGTAACAAAAGGGAAGAGGTTCTGAAAGCAGATTTTAGGGAGCTAGGAAAGGGATTGAGAAGCAGGACATCTAAAGCAGTATTCTCAGGATTAGTCCCAATACCACGTGCAAGCAAATATAGAAATAGGAGACTGGAGCAAATGAATATATAGCTGGAGATATGTCGGAGGGAAGGCTTTAGATTTTTGGGAGGTGGGACCTGTACAAGGGTTGCACTGTGGCAGGACCAGGCCTAATATCCTCATGGGGGGTTATGTTAATGCTGTTGGGGAGGGTTTAAACTAGTTCATCAGAAGATGCAGGGTAGATGCAGAAAGGATGCTTGCCCTGGCTGGTTGGGGGTTTGGGAGGGTGGGGGTTTGGGGGTGGGGGGGGGTTGCGTGCAGAACCTGAGGACAACAGAGACTCAGAATAAGGGACAGGCCATTTAGAACTGAGAGGAGGAGGAATTTCTTCACTCAGAGGGTAGTGAATTTTTGGAATTTTCTATAACAGAAGGCTATGGAAGCTCAGTCATTGAGTATGCTCAAGACAGAAATAGATTTCTAGATATCAATGACATTAAGGGATATGGGGATAGCGTGGGAAAAAGGCACTGAGGTAGATGACCTAGCTGAATGGTGGAGCAGGCTCAAGGGGCTGAATAGGCTACTTCTGCTCCCATGTTACTATGTTCCGCAACACTCAGCTCTCGCAGGCGACCATCCAGTGCTGTGGACCCTCTGATTGGGATCATGAATCTGCTCACCATCTTTAATTGGATGACAAATGCAGGGCAGCCAATTCCAGAAGATTCCAACTGTTGGCACACCTTTGCCCCCTGTGCGATCGGGACCTAGATATGGTCCAGGTGCCATAAATTTTTTATAGCTCAGGAGATTCAGCCCATTGTCAATACATATAGGTTTATCCAACAACCCACCCCACCCCCCACACCATTGATTAAACTGACATCTTGTTTACTGATTTCTGCAGTAAATATTTGAGCTCCCCCCAGGTACACTCCTATAGATGTTTGCCACTTCTCCCTACCATCAATTCGTTTCTTTCTCGAGGGATTACCATGAAAGGGTGGCACCTTTAAGGAAGCTGGTGACCACCCCTGCACTTGGCAGTTTTAGAAAATGGCACATAATGATCTAGTAGTCAGCCAGTAGTATGGCCAATTGACCAAGAGGATCCAAATTATTTCTCATAATCCTGGTGATGAACCCCAATTTCATCCTGTTAAAACATTGGGAGGAATATAAATATCGTCTTCAACCCTATCCCAAATTCCGTTTCCTTGTCAACAATTCTTTTCCTTTCTTCCAGCCACGGCTTCAGCTTGAACCAAATTGTTGGCAACCCAAACATCCAACTTAATCCAAGCTGAGCACATCCAAACACACATCCTCTTCCTCGCCTACGTCTAAATCCATAACGTCGTCCATTTCAGTCCCATCCCATTCCATCAGAAGTCGGCACTGTATGGGGAAATGGTCACTCAATGTGATTTTCCCCATAGAAGCCAATTAATGGCCTGAGGGTGGGCTCACCGTCCAATTAAGGTTGGGGATTCAGGGCTGGAGGAGCAAATACAAGCCTTCCAGCTTGAAAACAGCAGCAGGATGCTATGGCAGCTAATTGAAGGAGATGGTGCTTTAAAGCAGTCCATGTTCAAATGCAGCAAAACCTGGACAATATCCAGGCTTGGGTTGACAAGTGTTGAGTAAATGCGCGCCACACAAATGCCAGGCAATGACCATCTCCAACAAGAGAGAAACTAACCATGGCCTCTTGACATTCAATAGCATTGCCATCGTTGAATCCCCCACTATCATCACCCTGGGGGTTACCACTGACCAGAAACTCAAGTGGACTAGCTATATAAATACTGTGGCTACAAGAGCAGGTCAGGGGAACCAACAAGAAGGAAAAACATACTTGACCTCATCCTCACCAACTTCCCTGCCATAGACGCATCTGTCCATGACAGTATTTGTTGGAGTGATCACTGCAAATTCCTTATGGAGACAAAATCCCATCTTCACATTGTGGATACCCTCCATTGTGTTGTGTGGCACTACCAACATGCTAAATGGGATACATTTCGAACAGATCTTGACCTCATTACAGCCTTGGTTCAAACATGGACAATAGAACTGAACTCCCGAAGTGAGGTGAGAGTGACTGTCCTTGACATCAAGGCAGCATTTGACCGAGTGTGGCATCAACGAGCCTAGCAAAACTGGAGTCAATGAGAATCAAGGAGAAAGCTCACCACTGGTTGGAGCTATACCTAGCACAAAGGAAGATGTTTGTGGTATTTGGAGGGCAATCATCTCAGTTCCAGTACATCACTGCAGGAGCTCCTCAGGGTAGTGTGTCTTAGGCCCAACCATCTTCAGCTGCTTCATCAATGACTTTCTTAAGGTCAGAGTGGGAATGTTTGTGAGTAATTGCAAAATGTTCATCACCATTCACAACTCCTCAGATACTGAAGCAGTTCACGTCCAAATGCAGCAAGACCTGGACAATATCCAGGCTTGGGCTGACAAGTGTCAAGTAAGATTTGCACCACACAAGTGCTAGGCAATGACCACCTCCAACAAGTGGGAATCTAACCATCGTCCTTTACATTCAATGGCATTATCATTGCTGAATCCCCCCATCAACATCCTGGGGGTTACCATTGATCAGAAACTGAACTGGACAAGCCATATAAATACTGTGCCTACATGAGCAAGTCAGAGGCTAGGGATCCTTTGGTGGTAACCCATCTCCTGACTCCCCAAAGCCTGTCCACCATCTACAAGGCACAAGTCAGGAGTGTGATGGAATACTCTCCACTTGCCTGGATAAGTGCAGCTCCAACACTCTAGAAGCTTGACACCATCCACTTGAATGACACCCACTTGAATAACACACCCTCCACAAACATTCACTTCCTCCACCATCAAAGGTGGCAGCAGTGTGTACCATCTACAAAATGCACTGCAGAAACTCACCAAGGCTCCTTAGGCAGCACTTTCCATACCCACGACTGCTACCATCTAGAAGGCCAAGGGCAGCAGATAGATGGGAACACCACCAACTGGAAGTTCCCCTCCAAGTCACCCACCATCCTGACTTGGAAATAGATCGCTATTCCTTCACTGTCGCTGGGTCAAAACCCTGGAACTCCCTTCCTAACAGCACTGCGGGTGTACCTATACCATGTGGACTGCAGTGGTTCAAGGAGACAGCTCACCACCACCTTCTCAAAGGCAATAGACATGGGCAATAAATGCTGGCCCAGCCAGTGACGCCCAACTTCCTTGAAAAAATATTTTTTAAAAAAGGAGGGGCCCTCACTCCAAATTCTGCGCCTGTCCTCCTCAGTCCCTGGCTGCGGCAGGGGCTGAAAATCAAATCCTTCACTTGTCTCGGGACATCGTTCCATGTTAAAGGCACTTTACAAATGCTGACTGACGTTGTTCTGTTCTCCTGAAGATGTTGACTTCTCAACGAAGTGTGGTTCCATAAACATTAAATGCTCTTTGGTATCTCATCAAGTGGTCACTGTTTTGGGTGAATTCAGGCATTGAATGCCAAGAGGCTACTTCAGCCTGACTCTGTCCTAACCCAAGGTCCACACATGTAGACTTCAAGCAGGGTTCACTAGGTGATGATCAAGAATAGCTATATGACTTATTTTCTCCTCCCTAACTTAAGGGCACTGAAGTCAATTGTAGAACAGCCTCTTGGAGAACATCAGCTAACTCAACACTGGCTTACGACAGGGCATTTTCCCCCCACAGGCTTCAGGACTCCAACTTCAAGGGTTAACTGGCTGGGAGGTGGGGTCGGCATCAGATGTCCATTCTGTGCGGGAAACAGTCGACTGATTGTGATTTTCCCGGAGGGCACGATTGTCATTCAATTAAGGAGCACAGCCATACTCCTGTGAGCTGGGAGGACATTCCAGGTAACCTTTCAGCACTGAGGAAGCAGCAGGCTGCCTTTCCTGGTAAGGAAGAGAGAGCAGCCACCTCAACTTTGCGAAGTTTTAAATTTAAAAATAGACTGAGTGTCCGCGCCACCATTATGGGTGAAACCCCTCCTTAGGGTGGTCTATGGCTGCAGCTGAAAGCAGGCTGATGGGGAGGGTCTCTAAGCCTGCATGGAGTGCTGACCCCCTGGTATGCCGCTGGGAGCTGCCCCCAGGGCATTGGGCTGCTCCCCGATGCCATCAGTTACCTGGAGGCCGACTGGAAAATTTCCACAGCTTCTGACAATCGGCCTTAATACAGACCTTTAAACAGCCTTAATTGGTTACCTGCTGCTTGTGGATGGGTATCCCTGCTGCCTCCATCACCACCCCACCCCACCCCCCACCCCCCCAATCCTGCCTCCAGGAAATTGGCCCGGCCATGAAGCGACATGAAATTCAACGCCTGCCTGCCTCTGTAGCTCCACTATCGAAGCCTAAAAGTTCAATCCTTAGTATCAAACCTCGGCTCTGGTACATATGGCTCAGTGACTCATTAGACAGACTCACTGAGCCCAAGGAAGGCATTAAACATGGCAACGCTTATATTATAGATACCATTTCCAAAAAAAATGCATTTTTTCCTATAAATAAAGCAGCCCAAATTCCAATGCTTAGAGAGAAATATCCACAAATGTTCACGCATGTCAATTTGCTTTCCTGCAGACATAGAACATATGCTGAGCCACATCATTTCTGGGACTGTTTCATTTCTGAACAAAAAGGCCTGGAAACAGCAGTTAGTATGTGAACACGAAGCATGCGTAAACGTGCATTAACTGTTCATTCCAGTAGCCCCCAGGGAACTACTAGCAGGTCAGAGTAACTTACTTCTGAAATGCAAATTGTCTGTAAATGGTCCCCAAAGAGGAGTACATTTCGGCTTGGTAAACAAAAGCCAAGCATAAAGTGCTTTTGAAAAGAAAAAAAAAACCAAAAAGCCCAGGACAAAATCTCCACGACCTCTGCTAACTGCATGTCGCCACGGCAACAGATTTAAGGGCCTGCTTTTTGGTGCTGGGTAGTAAGTCATTGACACGCCAGAGAATTTATTGACACACCTCATTGTGAAGGTCACTGGCAGCAGTATAATATGCAGAGGAATGAAACAATGTAGGACTTGGGTAATGATCTATCCAAAGCCTAATCCTGAATTAACTACTTCAGCTGTACAAGTGCCAGCTCAAAGTATAATTTAGTGTTCCTGAGGTCTTGTGCTGCAAGAAAGTTTTATTCCTTAGATAGTGTTAGAAATTTGCTTTGTTAAATGAGACCCAGAACAAATGATCACTGTGAACATAGGCACTTGATTCTTGAAGATTTAGCTGCAGCAGCCCCTCAGAGAATTATACTGTTAGATTTTGTTTTTCCTCAACAAGACACATTTATTTTCCTTGCAATTCTTTTAATTAAGTGATCAGACAAAATAAAAGTTTAAATCTTTTATTTTGGCTACATTAAATTGGAAGAGACAATGATTTGTCTCCTGTTCACTATAGTTAACATTGCAGACTATAAAACTTGATTGGTTTCTTCACAATGCCCAGTGGGGTTTTACTGTGCATTTTAATCTCTGCCGCAGTAATCAAAGCATTTGTTGTGTAAATTTATCATGTCTGAAATCTTACCAGCATGGAAGCAGTTTAGTCTGTAATGTCAAGACCTTCTCCTGTACTACTGAATGAAGTATAAACTGCAGAATTCTGGAGCATGGGGCAATGCAAAAAAATCAAATAACTGAAAGAACCTCTGACAAGAAAGAAAAAGAGAGAGGAAAGAAAATAATTTACATTTATGACGTCTTCCATGATCTCAGAATGTCCCAAAGTACCAACAAAATACTTGTGAAATGATCTGCGGCTACAGCGATTTGGCAACAGGCATCAACACCGAAAGCAACCCACAACGACACCTGATAACCACTTCATATGTGACACTTGTGGCAGAACCTGCCTCTCACAGATTGGTCCCTTCAGCCCTCAGCAAAAAAATACACCATTTGAAGGTTACCCCATCCCCAACGGATTTGATTTGCTGCATGTCCATCATCCAATGCAAACTGAAAGATGTTGATTGATGACTTGTGAAAAGTAATCAGTTATAATGCAGAAAATGCACCAGCCAATTGCGCACAGCAAGGCTCCTTAAACAGGAAATGGGATAAATGACTAGAAAACTCTGCTTTTCTTAAATAATGTTGGCCAAGGAATAAATGTTGACCAGTGCTTCTTTTTGAACAGGGATGTGGGAACTTTTAGAACAGCCAGAGAGAGCAGGTGGGCCTCTGTTTAACGTCTCATCGAAAAGATGTAATCTCTGGTAGTGAAGTACTCCCTCAGTACTGCACAGAAGTGTTAGCTGAGCTTGTGTATACAATACTCCAGGATGGGGCTGGCCACAACTTTTTGACTCAGCCGAAATTGTTACTGTTGAGTCAAGGATGACACCAATTTAATTATAAATTGGAAGTTATTCAGGTTTTTGGGTTAAATCTAATAAAAATGTAGCTTTCACAGTTTCATCGCTCCATTCAATGTGCACCCTCTGCTCATTTCCTTCGGATCTTTTCCATTATATTTACTAGTGCAATTTTCACTTTGTGGATTCAGTAAACAAATGTAAACTGTCTGTGCCATTATATACATTTTTTTTCTCCACATACGACCTTGTGCACATGAAAGGACATGAAAATACCATGGGCTTTTGTCAGCCATGTCTCAGTTGGTAGCACTCTTAAATTTGATTCAGAAGGTTGCAGGTTCGGGTTCCGCTCCAGAGACTGGGCTGACACGTACTCCAGGGCAGCAAGGAAGTGCTGCACTGTTGAAGGTGATGTCTTTCGGATGGGACATTAAACCGAGGCCATGCCTGCTCTCTCGGGTGGACATAAAATATCTATATTGAAGAAGAGCAGGGGAACAATCCCTGGTGTCCTGGTCAATATTTATCCCTCAATCAGAAAAACAGATTGCCTGGTCATTATCATATTGTGGGGGCTTGCTGGGTGAAAATTGGCTGCTGCATTTCCTACATTACAACAGTGACTGCCCTTTAAAAATACAGGTATTTATTTGGTTGTAAACAGCTTTGGGGTGTTCTGAAGTCACGAAAGGTGCTGTATAAATGCAAGTCCATCTTGGATTGACTCTCCGTCAGAGGTGAACTTTTGAAAGCAACTCTTCAAACAGCTAAGATCAAGAACTAGGTAGCATGGCCTGCATTCCTCCAGAATGGTGATGCACAATGCAGTAGGCCACTATACCGTAACTACCTCCATTTCTAATACTGCTCCTGCAATGTAATTTAGTTAAGGTCTTAATAATTGTAAAATAGCTGAGAATATCATATGTACTGCCCTACAAAACTAAACAGACAATTTACCTTTGTTATAATAGATCCAAAGTCTATGATAATTATACGTGGCTTTTGTAAGAATGAACAGTCATGCATACAAGCAATTAAATTTACGCTCTGAAGATATGCAGAGAAATTAAATATAATTGTGGATGGAACAAAGTCAAAGATAACTTGGAGAAATTTAGAGGTTGGACAAATGACATCTGATCTTTATCCTTGTTTAACACTTGAAGCTCGATAATGTGTCTAGCTGCTCCGGTGGTTAGAAACAATGCCATTTCTAATGAAAGAAATGTTCGATCACACATCACAGCCAGTTCAAATAGACTTAACGTTGCTTGGATAACACAGAGTTTACATTACATGCCTGAAGGATGAGTTTAATTGATGAAAGAGCGCCTTTAATGAAATGGATCAGAAGGTCAGCTTCTGCTTAAATGCCACCCAAGGCTTAGTTAAAACAGGCAGGTAGAATTTGATCCATTTTCTGAGATAAATTTAGAGAAATGAAACCCACCACATGGAATAAACTGACATTTTGTGTTTTGTTAATTGAACAATATAATAACCCATTAAAGGTCAATACTTTAAGCAATGTATATTTCATATAAAATTCATCTTCGGGCATATACATAAAAATCACTTAAAATTCCTTCATGTTTTTATTTGATGGCAATTTGGTGAATGCTCTGTGAACCTTTAAATAGGTGACCCAGAAAATCTGTTTCCTTGCAAAACACAGATTCCATTTCATCCTCATTTAATTATCAGGCCAGTTCAATCAAGTGTAGTAAATTGTATCTTGTGACGCCTCAATACAATCAGTTTCTGTATTTTAATGCTGTTATCAAGATGTTTTATAATCTATTTTCCAAAAATTGTAGGTATGCCTCTATCCTTGGGTTACTCTGAATGGCTTGGCAGATGCTTGCATCATACGCAGTGGTGCTGACAACATTAATCGAGGAAGCCCTAGGTACAACTCCCCATTTGTGTTGAGTTTATTGTCAGTTTGGGTGAGAGGCAAGGGGAATAAAATTGTCATCTTTCAGCCCACAAAGGACAAATAGAAGTCGGCCAGTGTTCCCACTTTCAGCATATATGGAAATCAGGAGTGACAGAATGAAACCCAGCTATGATACCCCTTAAGCGCTTCTCTTGCACCCACTGGGCAGAATTTAATGTAAGCGACAGGGGTCTCACCTGCTGGCTAGAGCTTTGAGTCACCTCTTTTCAGCATGGCCCTCTGAATTAAGTGCTAATCTGGCACTTAACTGGGTAGCATCAGGTCTTCCCCAGGATCATGGACTGAGGGGCAGAAGTCCCACTTGCCAATAGCTGCCAGCCACTCAGCTCTTTATTGCTCAGCAATGCCACCAGGGAGGCAGTGACTGTTGCCAGTACTGCACCCAGCCATGGCCCAGGATCACTGAGGGATCCAGGGGCTGAATTTCCCCCCTTTGGGGGGGGGGTTGTGCGGGGGCAGGCAGGAGCGAGCGTGAACCCAATCGCCGCCATTTTATGTGGGCGGGCCAATTAAGGCCCGCCTAGCGTGACGCACGCCCAGAAACGCTCCTGTGCAGGTGAGGGGGGTAATTCCCTGAGTCAGAGCCTGAGCGCAGAAATCTGCCTGAGGCACAGAGAGATTAGTTTGAGTTCTGGAAAATTTAATAACGGTGAAAACAAATTTTAAGGACATGTCCCCTCACGTGAAACTGTTACATGAGTTGGGATAGGTCCATTAATTTTTTTCAAAATTTTTTATTTAATTAATAAATCCTTCATGAAACCTCATCCCGCCCGTGGATGAGGTTTCGTGAAAAATGTGAAGGCCGCCTGGGCTTTTCGCCTGCCTGCCAAGCTAGAGGTTGGATGGGCAGCATTCTTAACAACTTTAATTACTTTCTTAATGGCCTGAATAGGCCTTTGACAGTTCGACAGGCGCCGAGCTGACAATCTAAGTGATGCATGGTCAGGTTGGGACACCCGCCGGTGTCACCGCGCATCATTTTACGCGTTGGCAAGTGGGCCCCGTCCCTGCTCGCCGGCCGTAAAATTCTTCCCCAGGTGTCTGATGGTGAGAGGGGGGATCATGGGGTGGGGGTTCGAAGGGGGAGGGGGCAAGCAAGGGTGGTGGGGGGGTGGGGGTGGCTGGCTCTCTGCAGGTCCCCACTTGCTGATGCCTCAATCAGGCACGAGTGCCTTTGATTGAGGGGCCCTCTGGAGGCCCGCAAGCAAACTCGGCAGGCTTTGTTTAATGGGTTGCCTGCATACAGCGAGTCCCCTACTGCTGGGTGAATACCAGTGGTGGCAGGAAAGCCATTCACAAGCTTTCCTGCCATGGACTTAATCAGGGCAGAGGCAGGAAGCTGGTAGTGTCCCCTCCTGCCACCCTCCAATTAAATGCCCCTCGCCACCAAACGCACCATGGGGTGGATATTAAATTCCACCCAACAAAAGGGAAAGGGGGAATTGCTGATCATAGTTTAAGCGCAACAAAGAGTTTAAACCTGCAGCTTTCAACTTTTTGACCCTCCTTTCTCACCTGCACACACATGCAGGTGCACAAAACCCTGGAGAGATTTAGTCGTGACCTGCTCTTAATACTGCAATATATCAAAATTTTGGTCAATCCCACTCATACTGAACATCGAGTTTAACATCCCCCTTCCCATGCAGGTCTACCACAAATATTTCCTTAAAATTCTTATAAGGTAATAAGAGCTTAAGGCAGCAATTTATTTTGCTTTCCAGTTGCAGGCCCTGAGGAAGAGAAAAAAAAAACTGAGAGTTTCAAGCATAGCAGAGAAGGGGGCAACAGAACAGGAAGACCTTAGCAGAAATAAAAAGTAAAACTTAAACATAGTAAGGAATCTGATATAATGGAAGCATGTCTGCCAGAGAAAAGATGGGTAAACTTTTCCAACGTAAACCACTCATCAGAATTCAGTAGATAAAGGACAATGAAGAAGGTTCTATAGGTCATCTTCACCTATGTTAAAAGTAAAAACAGTGGTTAAAAATGGTACCACATTTATCTGTACAATGCATGGATGACAGATGTCAGAGGTTTCCCAATACAATGGGTGTGAGGTGTTTATGGAATGTCAAACTGGGGAAAAAGAAGGACTTGCATTTATATAGCGCCTTTCATGACCATCAGATCTCTTAAAGCACTTCACAGACAGTGAAGTACTTTTGAAGCTTAATCGCTTGTAATGTAGGAAACATGGCAGCCAAGTTGCGCACAGCAAACTCCGAGAAACAGCAGATGATAATGATTATTATTTACACCCTACCGAGAAACAACATCAAAGCTTGACTCATTATTTTAACCTATCATCTCATTGTCTTTTTTAAAATTTGTGTGAATATACTATGCTTTAAAACATAGCATTTAAATATAACTGTTTTCCCAAATTCTTTTTGCAGAAAACTGACCAAAAAATCCTAAAAAAAGTGACAAGCAGTGATGATAAAAACAACAATAACATTTATTCCATAAAAAGAAATGAGGAATTCAAAGCCACTTCATGATAAAAAAAAGGTCTATGCAGTCAATCATGCACAAATAACCCTAATGTGGCTTTAAATGTCCCTTGGACAGTTAACTCAAGCAGTTAGTCTCCACATGACCCCCAAACCATTAAAATGTGCTGGTTACTTGGCCACTGGGAGATGACACTGCAGAGAAACCTGGTTCTGTTCTCTGTCAACTTACATATGGGCATTTGCTGTCACCTGATCAGCAGCAAGCCCCAGATCCCTGGCTGATCTTTACTCTCCCTGCTCTTGAACACCAAGGCGAATTGCAGCAACCCGGCTGAGATCAGCGAACTCACCACAGTCCGGGGGTAAAAACAGGGATATTTTAATAATCAAGATCCAGCACTTTACCCTACTGGACCATCCAGGAAACCCCCAGCAGGAATATTTTTATGTAACTTGAGTGCAAATGGTTTACAATGAGTGCAGAAAACTCTTGATTCTAAAATTTAAATTAAAAGGTCCCAAAACAAAATATCAAGTGATTGGGAGAGTGTCAAGAATGTCTAGCATGTCAGTTA
The DNA here is from genome assembly GCF_017639515.1 of Carcharodon carcharias. Classification (NCBI taxonomy): domain Eukaryota; kingdom Metazoa; phylum Chordata; class Chondrichthyes; order Lamniformes; family Lamnidae; genus Carcharodon; species Carcharodon carcharias. The sequence goes on from NC_054479.1 coordinate 28,874,924, forward strand.
TTTGAGCTGTCCTTGCCCAACAGTATTAACACAACAACATTTGTACATCATCTCTTACATTTTGACAAAACCCCATAGATATTGCCTGTAGAGATCCGTGTCAATCTTTTATTCAATTTGCAAAGACAGAATTTTCATCAAAGGATTTGCTCTCCTTTTGTGTATAATTACATGTTTTTACAGAGCAGCAATGAGCAATAATTCATCATTTAGAGAAGCTTGGTATGGAGCTAAATAACTATATAATAACAGCAACATGGTCTTACAGGAGCTTAATCAAGTCTTGACATTGCTGTCTTCAGCCTGAAACAAACAGCCCATTATAACATTTTTGCATCGCATCCAGCAAAACATAGAATGCATAATTCAGGAAATACTAAATCAGTTCTGTGCTTTATTCTATTCTTTTGTGCTGCTTGCATCTACATTCGAACAAGGTCATACATCAGAGGATGTAAATGGGGTGACCCTGCTGTGAATTCTTTTGCATTTTTTAATGCTCGACGTAATCTTGTATATAAGAGAACTATCACTAGAAAAATCGTCGTTTCTCTTTGCTTTTGATTTGTTCATCAAACAATCATTGCAATCACATGTAAAGATTTAACAATTAGAATTATATTTACATACTGAACCATTAAAAAGTGAAAATGTAATCTAAAATTCCAATCAAAAACACTGAATACTGCATTTCAAGAACAAAAGCTGGGATAAATAAACTCTGGTCTATACAGATTAATAAGCTGAAAGAAAAATCAAGGCTTCAGCTAATGGAAGTACAGCCGCTGATTTTGCTGCCAAATATGCTCAATGCCCTGGCATCAGCTCTGGGTTGCCATTACATCCAAATCTGCTAAATGCCTAACCCTCTAATTATTATTGACAGTGGGAAATCACATTCTTACGAATACTCTTGTAAAATTACCCTTAGTTAGCTTTGCCAAATGTTATTGTGTTCTTTGGATTTTTTGGGGGATGAAATTCAGCCAGAGATGTGTCTGATGCGAAAACGTTTGGAAATGACCTTTGCTGGCCAATTCCGCCTCCAACTTCTTTTTAAAATGCCTGGCTACTGTTGGGGTTTATTCTGGGACTTGATTATAGAATAGCTTTTGGAGACAAGCTTAATGTCGAAAATGGGATATCTTTACAACTTCAGACATTTATTAAACCATTTTCTCACTCAACAACAGAATTAACAAGTGGATCATATCCTTTCTGATGTGCAAGCCAGCATTATTTCAAACTCTGCCATCATTATTGATGAGTGACGAGCAAGAATCTGTTAACAATCTGACAGTAAGGAAACATCGTGCGAATACTGACCATAATATGATCAAATTTAATGTTAAGTTTGAGAGGGGACAGGGAGAGCCACAAAAGACTAAACATTCCATCAATATTGACAACCTCATTCTAGAGATTGTCTACAGCTTCAAATACCTTGAATCAACAATTACTGACAACCTGTCCCTTGATGCTGAAATCAGCACCAGGATTGCCAAGACCGCAGCGATCACGCCAAAGTTGAGAAGCCAAGTGTGGACTAAGAGTAAACTAACTGAAAAAACAAAGATCTATGTGTACCAGGCATGTGCTCTCAGCACCTTCCTTTACAGTAATGAGGCATGGTCAACTTATACAAGCCAAAGAAAGCAAGTCAACAACCTCCACCTCTGCTGCCCCATATTTGGCAGATCCTGGAAAGATAGAGTCCCAGATATTGAAGTACACTTGTCTGCATTGGATCCCCAGCATGTTTGTCTTCTTGTGTCAGCGGCAACTCCATTGGCTGGGTCATGTGAGCCAAATAGATGACAGCCACATCCCCAAAGACATGCTCTATGGCAAGCTTGCTATTGGCAGGGGATCAACAGGTCACACACATGTGCGATACAGGGATGTCTGCAAGCGAGACATAAAGTTGACTGGGATCGGAGTCGATGTATGGGAAATCTTCACTCATGACCAGAGTTCCTGGAGACAAACAGTCAGGAAGAGCATGGGAAAAGCAGAGGGCAAAAGAAATGACCAGATGACAGAAAAGAGAGCCTGCTGGAAGAAAAAAAATCAGTTGATCTCAGGTCAACACTACTCATCTGTGTCAGCTACGGAAGGGTCTGTCACTCACGAATCAGCCTCTAAAGCCAAAACAGATGACGTTCGATCCAGAAGTGACAAGTACCCTAGCCACAGTTCATCATTTTCCTGAGATGGATGGATGCCATCAAGGCTGAATTTAAAATAATGAAACAGAAAGTGGTTACAGTAAACTGGGTTAAGTTGTTAACGGGTAAACCTACAAGCAAGTATATTATTCAAAGAAGTATTTGTACATACCCCTAAAAGGCAAAGACTCCACTCTGTAATTAAGGATAGGCAAGGTACAATGTCAAGCTAAAAAAGGCTACTCAATATAAGGAAAGTTGAAATCCAGAAGGGTGGAAGAACTATAAAAAGCAACAAAGGGACACATAAAAAGTATTATGGGTTGCATTAGGGAACACAGAAAAGCCTTGCAAGAGATTTCAAGGCCAACAGTTAATATTCTTTTGGAATATATTGAGAAAAAGAGTGGTAAAGGAGAATCAGGGCCATTAAACAAAACAGACTCAGATGACACTATAATTAAACATAATTATATATTTATAATTATAATATAATTAAATATAAGACTTGTTAAATGAATACTGTGTGTCAACCTTCACAGTAGAGGAAGAAAAGAAAATACCAGTAGTACAAGGGAAACTATAAATAAGGTGAGGAATTTATTGGATTTATTGCAAGTTAAAAAATGGTGATGGAGAAAATAATGGGACTTAAGTTACACTGATCTGCGGGGCCTGATGTTTCTTTTAATACCTTGTTTGGAAACCAAATGAGAAAATTGCAGATGAGTTAGTGTAATTTCCTTTACCTGTTCCAGGTTAGGCCTTGTCTTGTACATTTGCATCGAATAATTTGATATCTAATTGAGGTGGATGTTAAATATAAAATAATTAATTATTTGATTGAAAGGATATTCAGACAGGGAGGCATACCGAAAGAAGATGGGAGAAAATGCATATGAGGCATTCAAATAAGAATGTCAAAATATTCAAAAGAGGAAAGTAAAGATTTACAGAAAAAAAATCACAAGACAGCTATGGATGAGGAAGACCATTTAACTTATTTTAGTTCATTCCTCCATAAAGAACCTACAGCCTCCCCATTGTCGTCTTTTCATAAATAATCCTTGAGTTTTCACCTCTGCTGTTCTATCTGGAAGTCCATGCTATGTGGTGACCACTCTGAGATGAAGAACTTCCAACGTCATGCCTAAATCTGCCTTTAACTACGTTGAATTAACATCTTCTTGCCCAATTTATGAAAAAGACTTGAAAGGCTTTTCACAATCACCGGATATCTCAAAACACTTTACTGTCAATGAAATGCCTTTTGAGTTGTAGCTACTGTTGTGATGTAGGAAACAGAGCACCAATTGGTGCACAGCAAACTCCCACAAACAGCAATGAGATACTTACTAGTTAATCTGTTTTTGTGATGTTGATTCAAGGATAAATATTGGTCAGGACACCGGAGATAATTCCCCTGCTCTTCTTCACATCCATCTAAGCAGGCTGATGGGGTGTCGGTTTAACATCACATCCAGAAGAAAGCACCTCCAACAGTGCAGCTCTCCCTCAGTACTGCAATAGAGCGTTAAGGTTTGATTTTCTTGTACACTTGCCCTGGCTTAGGACTTGAACCCAGAACCTTTTGACTGAAGAGGCAAGAGTGCTACCCACTGAGCCACAGCTGATACACAATATAATTTAGCATAAGGTAATTTTTTTAGCTCCATTTCTTTTACATAATTTATTTTGACAATTCTCTAGAAGGTCACTCCTTAATTGCCTCCTCTTGATCCTGAAAAGCCCAGTTTCTCCAGCTCTTCCTCGTACCTCAATTTGCTGACACTAAGGTTTAGTTTTTTGGCTATTCTCTGTAGTACTGGAATATCTCTGTGCCTTTGTGATCAGGTAGCTCTGATCAAAGTATTAAACAGCCTGAGCATGACCATGGCTTCCTCTGACTTATCACTTCCTGTTCTGGCTTTTCAGTTCAACACTCAATTTGCTTTGGTGATATTTCTCTGCGGTGACTGAATATGTTGAATCTCAAGTCTACCAGGGCCTCTAGCTCATTTTCAACTTCATCATTAGCTATTTCAACACACAAGCATTTGCCCATTTTTTTTCTCCCTAAAGGAGGAAGAGAGAAAGAAAGTGAGGAAAGAGAAAGTGATAAGTCCAAGATACAGTGACAATATCAAATAAAAAGCAAATAAAATACAGGGTTGGCAACAAGTACAGACAGCAGTGGAGACAGTAAAGGATGCAATGTATTCCTTTGTTAGAAACAATATGGCAGATCATCTTAGTACAAAGATACTTAAAAATCAGTGTGTAGTTTCACACCTACACAGTCCAAACTCTGTTTAACTCTAAAGACAAAACAGATTATGGGCAACAAAAAGAAAGTTAAGGGCTGGATTTTTAGCCTGCATAGGAGCAAGGGTTGAAGGCGGGTGGTGGCTGCGATATTCCTGGATGCAGGATGTGGGGGTGCCACTTAAGGCCAAAGGAAGCTGACTGAGATTTTCCAGTTGGCCTCCAGGTTCCTGCAGGCAGTAGGGGCCAGTTTAGATACCTTGAAGTGGCCTCACACTGGCAGACATGGTGGAAGTTGGGTGTGGTGCCAAAACTCTAGACAGACCTAGATGCCCTCTCCATCTACCTGGGTGCCATTGGCCACCCTGCAGAATGTTGACCCCAACCTCATCCTGACAGTGATGGCCTGGCTGCAAAATATAAACTTTAAAAACTTGGAAAGGGTGCCTCCATTTTAAAGTGCCCTCTCCTCAGTTACCTAATTCCATTGCATCCTGCTGCTGTTTTCAAGCCTGAAGGTCTCTGATTGGCCCTCCAGCTTAGTGAACCCACCCACTCACCTAATTGGACAGCAAGCCCAGCTTCTGGCCATTAATTGGCCGCACCAGGGAAAATCACAATGAGTGACTGTTACCCACACAGTGCAGGCCTCTGGCCCTCATACAAGCCTGACAGCGAGATTCAGAATCCCCAACAGAAAATCCTGTCCTATATTTTTAAAGGAGTAAATATACTCCAGGCCACAGCTCTACAGTGACTTCAACATGTTTTTAATTCATTCACAGGATATGGTCATCTCCGGCAAGACTACCATTTATTGCCCATCCCCTGGAGAAGGTGATGGGGAGCCACCTCCTTGATTACATTTGAGTGGCTTACAAAGCCATGTCAGAGGGCAATTAAGAGTCAACCACATTTCTATGGATCTGAAGTCACACATAGGCCAGTCAGACTATCAGGATGACAGATTCCCTTCTCTATTTAGTGAACCAGTTAGTTTCATGGTCATCAAGACTGATACTAACTTCTTATTCCACATTTATTTAATTGATGAATTTAATTTCCTCAGCAGCCCGGGGTGGGATTTGAACTCATGTCTCTGGGTCACTAGTCCAGTAACAAAACCGCTATGCTACTGTAACCTGCAGCAATGTTCCCTCTAAGCTGTGCTGCATCCTGAAAGTTCCTGTGCAGGCCACGCACAAGTTGACACCTTTAAATTATTGCATAAGCACGACCGTGCGAAATGATTTAAAGGGGTCGCACAGTGGAGTCAAGTATTCATTTGGCAAGAAGCTAAATATAACTTTTCATAAGGTGTTTACAAGTTACCTCCCATCAATTGGAACCAAAGACGATGTAATAGATTATAATAATAATTCTGTGCTATTTTTGTAGATTTATAAAAATAATGTAGCTTCTGTTCGATGGTCCACGAGTGCTATCTGTCTGTAGCGCATAATTTGTTTTTGTCTCATAATCTAATTTTTCAAGTTGGGAAAGGGGGATGCTGGAGATCAAGATGGCTCAGTCTTGCACACAGACAGACAGACACGCACACACACATACATGCACTGCGGAGAGATGGTGTCATAGTGGTAATGTCACTGAATTAATAATCCAGTAAAAACCCATCTGTTTCACTAATGTCCTTTAGGGAAGGAAATCCGCCATCATAACCTGGTCTGGCCAACATGTGACTTCAGGGTCACAGCAGTGTGCTTGACTCTTAACTGGCCTCTGATGATATTACAGTTATGCTTTCTTACACTCCACTATTTGTCAGAAGCATCGCACAGAGAATTTTATCACACCAAAAACAATCTAGTCAGTAATCCTATTGTCATGGTATCACTGTCACACTGTGGTGAGATCTTATAATAACAAAATGGATTCACTCTGTGAGGTTTCCTCAGTGGCTCCTGGCCTATTAGTGCAAAGGAGGACCATGTGAACAGGCAAGAGGAGGTTGTACAGAAAAGCACTCACCAATAGTTAAAAAAATATCTTGACTATCAAAGAGGTGTTTTGGCATTAAGTTGCCACTAATTCCTCTGAGTGGCCCATGTCCTATCATGCCTATCATTTAACCAGAACTTATAGTTATATAGTGCCTTTGACATAGTAAAATGTTCCTAGGCACTTTACAGGAATGTCCTCAAGCAAAATTTGACACCAGTACATGCAAGGAGATATTGGGACAGATAAATCAAAGAGGTAGGTTTCAAGAGGAATCTTAAAGGACGAGAGGTAGAGAGCTGGAGGGGTTTAGGGAGGTAAATTCAGAATTAAGGGCCTAGGGAGCTAAAAGCAGAGACAGTAATAGCGGAGTGATTAAAATCAAGAAGCCAGGATTGGAGAAGAGATGTGACATTTTAAACAAAACTCCCTAAACTTGATGTTAATAGCTGTTCCTTTACCACAAAATATTTTTCCCCCACAGAACTCAGGCAACTGAAAGATAATAAACAAAGAGTAAGAGCTAGGCCTTCTGATTTCCGATGCTGGCATGAAGTTATCTTTGGGTCCATCAGCAAAGTGCACAAAATAACTATTTTACCTTAATAAAATGTCACTTTATAAGAGGAAAAAGGCACATGCCCTTCTACAAAATTATAATTGGGCCTTGTAGTGGCAGCAAACATTTCTACTCCAGAACGAAAACATGCCTGTCATCTGCCTCAGAAGTTTTAACTAGAATATAACTGAAACCAAGCAAATGATAGAGAAGAAGTCCAGTGGGGAATACATAGAGTGTGGTGATTGAGATTCTGTCAGAAAAAAACAGTACCACATTAACAACAAAAGCAGGTGTGTCTGTGTGTGTCCGCTTACGTGTGTGCATGCATTTTTTAAAAATTCTTTCATGGGATGTGAGCAACGCTGACAAGGCCAGCACTTATTGCTCATTCCTAATTGCTTTTGAACTGAGTGGCTTGCTAGGCCATTTCAGAGGCCAGTTAAGAGTCAACCACACTGCTGTGAGCCTGGAGTCACATATAGGCCAGACCAGTTTATGATGGCAGATTTCCTTTCCTAAAGGACATTAGTGCAGCAAATGGGTTTTTACTGGATTATTAATTCAATGACATTACCAATATGCCACTATCTCCCCTGCAGTGCATGTACGTGTGTGTGCGTGTCTATCTGTCTGTGTGCCATCTTGATCACCAGCATCCCCCCTTTCCCATCTTGAAAAATTAGAATATGAGACAAAAACAAATTATTCGCTGCAGACAGATACCACTCATGGACCATAGAACAGAAGCTACATTATTTTTGTAAATCTACAAAAATAGCACAGAATTATTATTATAATCTATTACATCCTCTGACGAACTGGAAGGAAATGACCTCCAGGTTCCCAAGGAAATACAACCAAACTCGGAGTTGTGGAAGTTGAAACAATGGACTGAATGTTGCCAATCAGCTGCTAGCATGAATAATCTCCCAGAAAACAGTAACCTGTTAAATACATATCACAGCAAAGGGTGGGGTAGCAAATTCTTTTGTTTGGCTTCTTTGCAATTAAAATAAAGAGAAAATAATTTCAGAGCATTTCCTTTTTATGAGTTTATTAATTAGTTAATTTGAATAAAGAGAAATATATGGCTGAGTAGATGAGGTTTAGATATGTGCATCTGAATAGCCAAGAGACTGCAGTCTAACCTATGATGATGAATGTGATCTTTTTCTGCTATAAAGGATTCTAGTTAATTAGTTTAGGCAATAACTGGCCCCATTTGTACAGGTTCACAATGTAACAAAGATGTACAAATTGACAGTCTTAATCAAGGGAAGCTGGTTTACGAGGGGTAGAAGATTAATTTAGAATTAATTTATTAAGCAGGATAGAGGGAGTTACATTCTGCATCACTGCTATATCTGATTTAGGTGTTTTTGACAAAACATAAACCTCTGAAAGTGAACTAACATGTAGTGTAAGCATCAGCATCCTGTTTATCATGCTTTATCCTCTACTAGCTTGAATTATATTATTGTCGACTGTGATAAGAAAGGCATTTATTTAGAGAAACATCACCCATCCTAAGTATTAAAGAAATTCAACTAACCAACATACAGAGCATACTGGATTTAAGTTTTTTTTTACACCTGCAGAAGTTATCAAACATAAAACCTATATTTAAAAATGATTTATATATTTTCTTGACAACCGTAACCAACTCTACTGGATCAAGTTTGCCACTACAGAATCTAGATATAGGAGGCTCCAAGCTGACCTTTGTCCCCATTTTTCCTGACACTACTGTATGTGTCTGATAAGATCCAGAGAATGCAAAAGGCTCCATTCACACTTCAGTGATCAAAAACAAGAGGCCACCGTGGCTTTCTGCACCTAGTGAGAAAAATAAAAATGGACTAAACAAGGAATTTACAGAGTTAATTAAATCTCTCCGTCTGTTAACATTCTAATAATGATCTAATTTGTAACAAGCTCCAGTTGGTACCTCAAAGCCCTGGAGACACTTGGCTGAAGTAAATCAATCCCTCCTGAGATATTTTCTCATTAAACAGCCAGTTTCACGTCGGCCAATTCTGCTGCTGCGTATCTGGTAAGGCTAAACATATGTATAAGCCATGTATTTTGAATAGTTGCGTTTGTAAACCAGATTGTCAATGGAACTCCCATCGAGGAAATCATATTAAAAAAAACTTCTGAAGATGTCAATAGGATTTTCACACTGCGCTACCAAATATCATACGTTCCATTTTATTTGGAGTGTGCCAAACAAACAGAAAACAGATTATCAGAATTGTACAGGCATCAATCCACACGTGTTTGCTTTTTAAACAAAAAATAAAACTCTTGATCCAATGGAATTCTGCTGGATTTGCTGCATTTTCTAACAAAGGTAGAAAACTGTTGCCCAACTTTTACTAAATTGCCCTTGGTGCACAGAAGTGTCCCTCAGTGCCATTTGTGATTACATTTTGTTTATTAGAAAAACTTAGGAGAAGTGATAGAGCATTTACTCAGTGATGAGCCAATACATTTGGTCCTCAGTGAGTTCTTCCTTCTATAATGGGACTATAAAGACACACCGGAAGATTTGAGTAGCAGTCAATTGCTTTTGCAGCTATATTTCTTTTCAGTGTACAAGGAGAGTGAAGTGGTTGGCATTAACAGAACTCTCTGATCCTGAAAAGCAGATACAAAAGAAAAGTTTCAGCATCAGATTACCGTTGTTTGAAAACTGCTGAAGGCAGCTTTTGGGTTACAGGGTATGTAGCATTAGAAAATGCAGCAAATCCAGCAGAATTCCATTGGATTAAGAGTTTATTTTTTGTTTAAAAAGTAAACACTTGTGGATTGATGCCTGTACAATTCTGATAATTGTTTTCTGTCTTTGGCGCACTCCAAATAAAATTGAAAGTATGACATTCGGTGGCGCAGTGTGAAAACCCTATAGAAATCTTCAAAAGATTTTTCTTAAACTGTGATTTCCTTAGTGGGAGTTCCATTGAAAATCTGGGCTACAAATGCAACCATTCAACATATTTGGCTTATACATATTTTTAGCCTTACCAGATATGCAGCAGCCAAATTTGTTGACGTGAAACTGGCTGTTTAATGAGAGCTACAAGAGAGAACAGCCCACAGGGGATTGATTTTCTTCAGCTGACCTTCATTGTTTGAGACAGAGAGAGAGGGGAGGGGGAGAGAGAGAGCTCCTCGCAATTACCGCAGAATGTTAAAATTCTGGTAGTCTCATCATGTTTCTGTAGCTGCCACTACATGGTGATTTGATATGGACAGCCAATCATGCACACTGCATGGTGAAACAAAACTTGCCTCCATTATCATTTCATCATGGAGTGAAGAGTGAGTTAAAGAAGGAAAATGTCCAATGTCATTTATTCAGAAGGCTTGCCTAAGGCAAATGCACAGTTTATGGTTTCAGTAACATTGTGAGGCATTAACAATTTCATTGCAAAAGTAAACCAAAGCCTCTATTTTGGTTTTAAAACAATAACTTAGAAACTGGACAATTATGAATGTACAAACTAACCTTTTCACAACGCACAATGTGAATGGATCCAAGGCATACTGGAGTCTAGGCTTGGGTGGAACAGGATTGGGGACAATAAGCTCAGTGACAGATTTTGTCACCAAGGAGAAATTAACTGCAAGTTATGAACTGAAATGGGTTAAAAGGAGCAATATCATTTTGCGAGGAATAGAATGTGACAGCAGTAAAATGGGGAATCTTAAAATTCCACCACTAAATCTGAAGAGAGGAGGTGAAATTGGCTAGGTGCAGAGCAGGAGAGACTTTTCACCCCTTTCCTAAAGCTTAAAGAAAGGGTAGAAGTGATTAGAGATGCAATAAGAAATTTTCTCTGTAAGGATGAAAGAGTGGCACAGGTTCCAAATGAGCACTTGTTCTTTGTTTTCATTAAAGCATGACTGTGGGAATGAAAAGATATAAGAGCAAGATAAACTGTTAGAAAGGAAAGCCATGGATAAGGAATTAGTACTGAAAAAAATTAGTAGAATGCCAAATGGTGAAGAAACCAGGTCCCGATGACACACATCCTAGAATGTTGACCAGAATCTTTCAAACATTCTGAGATAGATAAGTTGTGCCAGCAGATTTTAAGGCTACTGCTTTAACACTGTAGATGGACAGCACATTAAGCAATAAACCCAATCAGACTAACATGTACTGTGCTTAAGCTTCTAGAGGCCATAATATTGAATGAAATTAATTTTCACTCAAAGTCAGCGGCAGGAATTTTCCAGCCCCTCACACTGACAGGATCTTCTGATGCTGCCGATATGAACGGGGATTCCAATAGGGAGAATTTTCTCCCTATCAGAAGGGCCGGTCAGGAGGCCTGCCCAATGTGACGCACACCCAGTAGTGCTCAGCGCTGCATCTGCAGGCGGGGGGAGGAGGGAGAATCGGGGCCTGCGCTCTTTCACGCATGTGCACGAAGGAGCGCAGAAATCTCCCCGAGGCAGCTCTGTGCCTCAGGGAGATTAAGTTCAGTTCTGAAGTTGGAATAAATTAAAAAATGAAATCATTCAGCCATGTCCCCTCAGGTGACAGCATCACATGAGCTGGGACATGTTTATGAATTTTCATTAAAATTTTTACTTTGTTATTTATTTTGTTATTGTCAGGGCAGCCCTGACAATGAAGTTAATTAGTTTATTAATGGCCTTAACAGGCCTTTGACAGTTTGGCGTTGGGGTGCACGCCCGATGTCACCACGCGTCATTTTACCCGTTGACATGCAGGGCCCGCCCCTTCACACACCAAACAGAAGATTCTGGCCAATGGCTCCCTGGCCTCCACTGTGGGAGAACCAACCACAGGGAGGGGGGGGCGGGGGGGCTGGAAAATTCCAGCCAGCAAGCAGGGATTTCTAGAATAAATGATTATACTAGTGATGATGATAGGCTGGAGAAGCTGAGCCTCCTTTCATCAGAACAGAAAAGGTTAAGAGATCAAAAAGAGGCATTCAAAATTCTGAAGGATTTCTACAAGGCAAATAGGGAAAAATCTATTTCCATTGGTTGTTGAGTCAGTAACTAATGGCACAAAGGATCATCAATAAAAGAACAAAGGGAGTGGCCAGGAGATTTTTTTCAATAAACAGGATTGTTAGAACATGGAACATCCTATCAGAAATAATGGTGGGAAAGAATTAATAACAACTTTTAAAAGAGAAATAGATCAATATTAGAAAGTGTAAATGGTGAGAGAGAGAAAAAGGTAGAGGAACAGGAATAAGTGGGGAGCGCTTTTAAAAAGCTAAATGGGCCAAATGGTGTCCTCTGTGCTGTAAAATTCTAATATTCTACATACCACAAGCTCTTGCTCCCAGCTACAGCAGAAGCAACTATCCAGTTCTGCTCCGCTTCAAAGGAACAAGAGGAGGCCATTCAGGCCCTCGAGCCTATTCACCATTTAATTAGATCATGGCTGACCTGTACTTTGACTCCATATTCTTATCCTGGTTCCACTATCCTTAATATCTTTGCTTAACAAAAACAGTCAGGAAAAATCTCCTAATCCCTTTGTTTTTAAAGATGTTCACTCAAAATCAGTAGTAGCTAATGGTTATCACTAATCCACCTTCAATTAAAATAAAATGCCGAAGCAGTATTAAGCCTTGTGGATAAAAGCAAAATACTGCGGATACTGGAAATCTGAAACAAAAACAAGAACAGCTGGAAAAATTCAGCAAGTGTGACAGCGTCTGTGGGGAGGAGTCATTCAGACTCGAAACGTTAACTCTGTGTTCCTCTCCACAGATGCTGTCAGACCTGCTGAGTTTTTCCAGCTATTTTTGTCTTTGTTTAAGCCTTGTGGGTGCTGAACAGTAACTGGGATGAAGCATGTCTTGATGATAATGGGATATTAAGGTCAGTGACCACTTCAGTAACCATTACAGATGGCCTCTTCACAGTCTAAAAGGCAACTAGTACACTTTTAGCATGAATCTGACAATACACATATTTCTGCTGGGCTGCAGTGAGCATAGGTCAGGGATTTCCCTAAATGGAAGGGAAACGTGTGACACTGAACAAATCTTGCACAGTTGTTCTGTTGAGGAGTCATACGGACTCGAAACGTTAACTGTGTTCCTCTCCGCAGATGTTGTCAGACTTGCTGAGTTTTTCCAGGTATTTTTATTTTTGTTTTGGATTTCCAGCATCCGCAATTTTTTGCTTAAATCTTGCACAGTGTTTATTAACCAGTTCAAGTGGCATGTACTCTGTAGAAGGTTGGCCTTCTGCCTGCATGGCAAGAGTGTGGCATGAGATGGTTAAAAAAGTAAGAAACTTATCTCGATAAAGCAAAGGAATATATGTAACATTTAAGGCTCATTCCTCATATGAACATAACCAGATGTTGATTACAAGATTAAAGTGGCCTGTGTACAATTTTTAAAAATATTAAAAGGATTATAATTAGCAGGAACATCCTCTTGTTTTATCTACCACATTGTTTTACATTATTTTAATAATGAGTGTTGATGTAAACCCAGGGGGCTTGCTTGAAAGAGTTACTAAAACAGACTTTTGTAAAGGAGATGAATTAACACTGGTTGAAATGTTTTCACAGCTGATGCATGCATCTTCACCTCCTTCACACTGCTCAGGCTCCATCACTTCTCTGATCCACAATTGTCTGTAATATCACCATTCCATACAGCTTAAACAAAAACAGGGCTAACAAAAATTATGTTAAATATGCCTGTGGCTGATTTACATGGGACAGGGACACTCTTAACGTAATACAACTAACTGACACAAGTAACAATCTGATAAATCAGAAAGTATTTTTATATAAGGCTGGAAAAGACTTGCCCAAAGTATTATAGCCAGATGTACAGTTTGAGAGAGCTCAAGCTGACTACTGCCAATAAATGTTTAAATACCATGCAGTACAGCACTTAGTCACATCATGCTATGCCTTTCAATACAGATTTCTTTTCTTCAAGACTAGAACCCTAACGATACTGGAAGGAAAATGCCACAATGCTTCCCTCAAAGAAAATATATATTATTCTGCAAGAAAGTTAAATACAACATTTAACAAAATCAACATGCGCAGCAAATAAAAATTGAAACCCAGGAAACAGAACATTAGCAATTATATTGAATGTTGGCTACTGTCCCAACCAACTAAATTAAATTACTGTGCTTGCGTCTTAAAAGAAATCAGTGTACAGATAAGTAAACCAACCAAGACACCAAAAGATCACATACCCTTGAGACTGCAGATAATGCATTAATGCTTTAAACACCAGCATCTGTCTCTAGACTTAGAGGTCCTTTATCTCCAGACTGAAATAGCACCATTCGTTATCATTAAGAGTAGTTTATTCATGGATAATGAGAAAGGTTTTTTAAAAAAATCAAGCAAGTTTATTTTATCAAGAGTGCCCTGTGTACACAAATTCTTCTTTGTGTAACAGTAAAATTATATCCAAAAGAACTTTATGAACGCCCTATTTCTTCCCCACTAGTTTTTCTAGGATGTAAGCATTTGTCTATAGATGTACTGCCTACCTATTTGCTTAAATGTGAAAGATTTAAGGAAAGTTTGTTTGTAGGCATTTGCATGTTTTCACAGAATCATATAGCATAAGAAACCATTCAGCCCATTGTGAAAGAGCTATCCAATTATTCCCACTCCCCTGCTATTCATCCATAATTATGCCAACTTTGCCTTTTCAAGTACATAGCCAACTCATTTTTGAAAGTGACAGCACGTTCCAGATCATAAAAATTCACATTCCACCCCTGCTAAATTCTTTACCATTTATCTTAAATCTGTGCCCTCTGCTTATTGACCCTCCTTCCAGTGGAAGTTGTTTCACACCATCTACTCTATCAAAACCCCTCATAATTTTGAACGTCTTTTTCAAATCCCTCTTTAATCTATATCCAAGCTTGTCTAATCTCACTTCTTTTGTTTAAGAAGATTAATCCAAATTAAAATTAAACTTTGAATTAACTCAAAAGTGTACCTAGACACCTACTGTTCTTTTTTTAAACAAAATGTTATGATTGGATGAGAGAAATGAGCAGTGTGTCTAGCCCCACTACTGCACAGGTCGCACCATTAGTTTAAAAGTTTAATTCAATCACCAAAAAGACCAATTATTTACCTTGGTTACTGTTAGACCTCAGAATAAAATAGACTTTAACCAGGCTTCTTTCAATAAACTCAGAATGATTGATTTATTATGAAACTTGTTTTTAAAACTAGTTGCAGGAACTGGTTAACACATAATTTGTAATCTGGAAGTATAACTATCTTTTAAAATTCCTCAGAGTGCACACGCACAAAGGACAGATAGGGTCTCGGCAGAGATGGGCAGTCAATGACAGAACTTTATAAGACAAAGGATAAAGTTCACAGGATTTTTGATGCTGTTGATCTGGAGCTCCCTTATGTGAAGACAGATCACTAATCCCAGTAGATGTCTGGAAGTTCTCACCAACAGAGCTTTGAGGAAAATAGAGCTGGATCAATCCTTCTCAGCTCAGTCTCTTGGGTTTCCAATGACAGGCGAGTGCTACTGAGATGAGGATTCCTAGCTGGATACTGATAACCGCTCTATTTTAGGAAAGGCGAGTGCAAGCTGGGCAGCTTCACTTTCTCAGTTCATTCCCAACTGAGATCAAAACAACAAGTTCAAAACATAAAGCTCCTCCATCAGGTAATTTCCAGTAAATCACCAGGCTTTTCCTCTAAAATGGTTTTTTTCTCCCATCAATTAAAGTGATTGTAGTTCAACTAGGCAAACAGCTCTCCTCCTCAAGTGCCATGCACGTCAGGTGATTTCTTGAAAAAGGCATGCTTGATCACATAGGTAAACATGATCTTTTTTTAAAAAAAATCCAAGCGTCCACATAATGCAATGCAAGTTTTAAAATAAAATACAGTTCTTGAAGGTATAGTTTTAACACAAAAACAGAATTCGATATTTAGCAATAAAATTGAAAGGAGAAATGAACCCTAATGATTTTTCTTAGATCTTTATAAAAATGGTGCCTGCAAAGGAACTATTCACCACACTAGATGCTGCATGGTACATATGAAAAAATGCCTCAAAAGTATTACAGTCAGCCTTGCTGCTTTACTGCACAGGATGTCCAAGATATGTCATGTCTAATAAATTTGCAGGAGAACTTGAGCAACACCCAGGTCATGCAGAACAAAACTCTCCAACAGGGGAAGGATGCGACCATCATACCTCCCAAGCTATATAGATCAGACTGAATCTGGTGATTAGGTAACCCAGTAAATGCCAGATATCAAACATTAGACCATCTAGCCTTTTGACTCTGCTGCTAAACCAAGTGGTTCCTTTATCCACAAAGCCACAAGTTTTTGTCTAAACGCATGGGAGCAACACTAATATAACTGGTGACTACAATGGGAAAAACAATGAAAGAAACATCATGTAGGAGCAACATATCTTGGGACATTATAATGAAACTTGTTTAGCACAGAAAGAAATCTCTTAAACAGACCAGGGATTTCCAGGTTTACTCATTGTTGTATAAAATGACAAATGGAGAACGTTTTTGTTAACATTCAAACAAAAGAAGCACTGTTCTTTTTTGTCAATATGGAGCAAACCAATACCCTAGTTTGCAAGTTTTACAAAAGCAAGTAAGTACATGGAATTCATGCCTGTGGGCTCTGAAAAATTGGATCATGAACCTAAATCCAAAATGCAATGGGACTGTGTCTGCTTGTGTGATAACTCAAATCAAAGTTCTCTCATGACTGCAGAAACTGGCTTGGAGCATTAATAGAGAAAGATTAAATAATTGGAAATTTATTTTATGAAAAAACAAACAGAAGAAAACATTTTGCTTTTAAAGTGATAATTCACATGCAAGTGCTTCTTCTGTGTTATTAATGCCACTATATTCAAATAGGTCACATGTACAAGGAACTTATACAGTTATCCTTTTAATTACTTGCAAGAAAGCTGGCCGATGTGAAGCATTTGGGTTGTACTCATTTTGAAATGTTTACAACATGTTAGACAGCATGAATTTTCTTAAACGCTCTAGTGTAAGACAATAATACAAGTTAAAATTCACCGTAAGAGATTTCCCCCTTTAAAATTCTTCTGTCCCATATATTACAGCTGAATGCCCTCGCTCTCCAGGGTGACCAAAGTTAAATAGAAGTGGTCTATGCTATTGGAAATGACACAGGCCATGATCAGGCTGAGAAAGCTCCAGCTGATCTTGCAAAAAACGTCACATAAATCAGTCATATCTCAGTGGGCTGCACAAGAATGAATCAGTAGATGCAAGTGCACATACCTACATAACTTTTCCCGATACAAGTGATAAAGACAAAACACAGGTTATAAAGAATGTTTGTTTAAAATTTGAGCTCTGGAGAATAAAATACACACCTTTAATGGATTTTCAAAATTAGCACATACACTAACACTAGCTGAACATCATGCAATGATGCGGACACTAACCAAGAAGTCTCCATCAACTGGATAAATGCCAAGCACAAGTCACATCCCGCTTACTGATGCTCAGTTTGGGTTCTGCCAGGGTCAATCAGCTCCTGACCTCATTACAGCCTTGGTTCAAACATGAACAAAAGAGCTGAACTCCAGAGGTGGGCTGAGAGTGGCTGCCCTTGAAATCAAGGCAGCATTTGACCAAGTGTGGCATCAAGGAGCCCTAGCAAAACTGAGGTCAATGGGAATCAAGGGAAAAACTCACCACTGGTTGAAGTCATAGCTAGCATAAAGGGAAGATGGTTGTGGTTGTTAGAGGTCAATCATCTCAGTTCCGGGACATCACTGCAGGAGCTCCTCAGGACAGTGTCCTAGGCCCAGCCATCTTCAGATGCTTCATCAATGACGTTTCTTCCATAAGGTCAGAGGTGGGGATGTTCACTGATAATTGCACAATGTTTAGCACAACTCGTGACTCCTCAGATACTAAGGCAGTCCATGTCCAAATGCAGCAAGACCTGGACAATAACCAGGCTTGGGTTGACAAGTGGCAAGTAAGATTCGTGCCACACAAGTGCCAGACAATGACCATCTCCAACAAGAGAAAATCTAACCATCACCCCTTGTCATTCAGTCTAACCATCGTTAAATCCCCCACTATCAACTTCTGGGGGTTACCATTGATCAAAACTGAACTGATCTAGCCGTATAAATACTGTGGCTACAAAAGCAGGTCAGAGACTAGGAATCCTATGACATGTAACTCACCTCCTGACTCCCCAAATCCTGTCCACCATCTACAAGGCACAAGTCAGGAGTGTGATGGAATACTCACCACTTGCCTGGATGAGTACATCTCCCACAACACTCAAGAAGCTTGGCACCATTCAGGACAATGTAGCCCACTTGATTGGCACACCATCCACAAATATTCACTCCCTCCATCATCGACACACAGTAGCAGCAGTGTGTATCATCTACAAGATGCATTGCAGAAACCTACCAAGGCTCCTTAAACAGAGCCTTCCAAACCCACAAACGCTATCATCTAGAAGGACAAGGGTAGCAGACACATGGGAACACCGCCTTCTGGAAGTTCCTCCCCAAGCCACTCACTATCCTGACTTGGAAATACATCGCCATTCTTCACTGTTGCTAGGTCAAAATCCTGAAACTCCCTTCCTGACAGCACTGCTGGTGTACCTACACCACATGGAATGCAGCAGTTCAAGAAGGCAGCTCACCACCAACTTCAAGGGTAATTAAGGATGGGCAATAAATGCTGGCCTTACAATATACACAGCAGCAACTGCACGTGTGCTTTCAACTCTAACTCCATCCCTACATTGACTGATGAGGTAGCCCACATACTCTCCTTTTGGTTACCACAGATCATGTGATCTTCCTTAACACGTATTATTCTTAAAGGTACATTGCACACTAAATAAAACCATAATTACTAAAGCTTTTGAATGGCAAAGGTGCTATATAAATGCAATTTCTAATCAGCAACAGGCCAATTCAATTAATTGCTGATTCTGGTTGTGCAAGGAATGTGACTCGAATCTCAAAAGATGTTCCACTGCACGTAGATCCAGTTATTTTAATTTGATACAAAACCGCCTCTTTCAATACTTGTTTTAGAAAAAAACCCTTTAATTTAACTAATAGATTTATCCTGAAATGAAAGCCTGGTTACTTATTTGACTAAATATATTTCAAGCACTACAATCGATTAGTCTATCTATAGCAATGTGTCGCATCAATACACTAACATTTGAGAATTGATTGGCAATGAATTCTCTCAAGTAGTCATAGCAAGATATTATTTCCTCAATAGAAGAGGAAACTGAAGTGGAGCAATAAGAGTCAGAGTACAGTCATATAATGGAGGACTCAACAGTCCTAAACCTTAGGGGCAATTACTAAGGATAACAACTGAGTCCAACAATAGTGTCAGTATACAAGGAAAAGCATAGCAATCGAACTTGAGTGAAATGCTCCAATTGTGGATGAAATTATCAGAGAGACAATTAGATCTTTCAAAAGGTACATCTGAAATCTAAATGGTGTCGGCTGGATCTCAGTGATCCGAGCCACTACATTTCCAATTCATGTTGGTTTAAGGCGAAACAAGATCTAATGTTCAGTAGGCCTTCAGAAGCAGAAATAATTCAAGTTACTCAAGGAATTCCAGGCACTTTGAATTCAAGCAACAATTTGTTACATGTAGCAATCCATACAAAATATGGCACAGCCTTTGCACTGTTTGTACAAGAATCTTAAGTATGAATTTGGTAAAGAACAGTCTATTTCCGACGAATCTTGGTGAATGGCAGTGTCACCAGATCCCAAAAAGATCAACACAACCCACAATTCACTGTTCAAAATAACATTGAAAATCTGTAATCGTTCAGACTGTTAGTGTTCCCATTTTAGTCAAGTTTGGCTACAATTAAAGAACCATTGTGAGAACTTGCAGCTAAGTGCGTTCAAGGGCTATACCAAGCATGTCAATGGCCTCATTTAGATCAAGCAACTATTGTCCGAACATACAATGATAGGTTATTTTGATATTAATCGTTGGCATCCTTCCATCCACGGAAGACGATGGACTCGCAGCAAACAAATCCATTTCAGCCTGCATATGGCGCACCTTTGCTGATGGCTGAAGAGGTCAATCCTTGAGAGGCAGGTTCTGCCACAAGTGCTGCACATGAAGCTACCGAGTGCATTGTGGGTTGTTGTATTTGGTGTTAGCGTCTGTTGCCAATCCACTGTGGCCACTGGACATGGGGGTGGGGCAAGCCAGCCCACAGGAGGTGTCGCCATTTTCTTTTGTTGTCAGCTATGATCCCCAGCTGCAATAATTGATGTCCAGGGCCTTTATGTGACGCTTTCAAGCTCTGGTCATCCTACAAATCACCTGGCTCCAGTTGCCTCACCATACAGAAAGTCCTTGCACATGCGACCGTCTTCAATCCTGCTGACATGCCTGATTCACCAAAGCTGCCTCTGTTTCATACTGCTAACAAACCTGGGAGCTCTGTCCTTGAGATGGCTGCCACATTTGTGATTTTTGTCCTGCCAGTATATACCCACAAAGCACTACATACCTTGGAAATTATTGAGCTACTTTTCCTGATAGCTATAAGTCTTCCATGCTTCACAGCCATACAGCAAGGTACTAAGAACATAGGCCTCATAAACCATCAGCTTTGTGCTATACCATGCGTGTTTAGGGAGTCAGCCAAATGTGGTAGCTGTTTTCCTTTGTTTGTCTATCAAGTACTGCATCAGGGGTCAGATTATCTGTCACTGTGGACCCAAGGTAGCAGAATTTGCTAAGCACTTCCAGTGGGGTGATACTTAGTGTGATCAGGGGGCAGAGATGTCCTTGTTCCATGACCATGGTTTTCTTTACCCTTATAGTCAGAGAGATCAAGGGCAGCGCATGAGCACAGATCAGTTTAAGGTTTTAAAATTTAAATAAAGGAAAAAAAACCTTATAAAGCTTGTCCCCTCATGTGACACTGTCACATGAACTGGGACATGTCAATGAATTTTTATTGAATTTTAAAACACTCCACGAAACCTCATTCCGCCAGTGGAAGAGGTTTCATGAAAAATGCAAAGGTCGCCTGGCTTATTCACCCACTCACCAACCTTAAGGCTGGACAGGCAGCTCATTTAACTGTTTTAATTAGTTTTTAACAGGCCTTAGTAGGCCTTTGACAGTTCGGTGGGCCCGCAGCTGACTCGGCTGTGCGCCCGCCAAACTGAAAATTTAAATGACGTGCGGTGACGTTGAGACGTGTTGGTGAGTGGGCCCCGCCCCCATTCACCGACCAGAAAATATTTCCCATAGAGTCAGAATTATACAGCACAGAAACAGGCTCTTTGGCCCATTGTGTCCATGCCGGCCTTCAAGCATCTATCTATTCTAATCCCATTTTCCAGCACTTGGCCCCTAGCCATGTGTGCTATGGCATTTCAAGTGCTCATTCAAATATGTCTTAAATGTTGTGAAGAAACCTACCTATACACCCCCTCAGGCAGTGTGTTTCAGAATCCAGCCACCCTCTGGGTGAAAAAATCTTTCCTCAACTCCCCTCTAAACCTTCTGCCCCTACCTTAAACCATGCCCCCGGTTATTGACACCTCTGCCAAGGGAAAAAGTTTCTTCCTATCCATGCCCCTCATAATTTTGTATACCTCTATCGGGTCCTCCCTCAGCCTTCTCTGCTCTAAGTAAAACAACCCTAACCTATCCAATCTCTTTTCATAGCTGAAACGCTCCAGCCCAGGAAACATCCTGGTGAATCTCCTCTGCACCTCTCCAGTGCAATCACATCCTTCCTATAGTGTGGCAATCAGAACTGCACACAGTATTCCAGCTACAGCCTAACTAGCGTTTTATACAGTTCCAACATAATTTCCCTGCTCTTCTATTCTATGCCTCAGCAAATAAAGGCAAGTATCCCATGTGCCTTCTTAACCACCTTATCTAGCTGTGCTGCTGCCTTCAGGATTCTATGGACATGTACACCAAGGTCCCTCTGATCCTCTATACTTCCTAGGGTCCTACCATGAATAATATGTATTCCTTTGCCATGTTAGTCCTCCCAAAATGCATCACCTCACACTTCTCAGGATTCCTCACCATTTACGACACCACCAATTTTCATGTAATCTGCGAACCTACTGATCAAACCCCCTATATTCATGTCTAAATCGTTAATGTACACTACTAACAGCAAGGGTCCCAGCACCAGTCCCTGTGGTACAGCGCTCATTACAGGCTTCCAATCTATCATGAAGCTATTAATGTATATATTATTGGAAAATATTTTTATTTTAAATTAGAGGTTCAGTCTGTGGGTGTGTCTTAATTGGATTAAAGCCAGCTAGTCTGGGTGCTTTGAGGTGTACTAATTGTAAGAGAAGTAAAGTGCATTTGCGTCTTTTGAATAGAGTATTCAAGAAGTAGGGTGAAATCTGGCACCTAGCGAGCAGAGACCAAGCAGTATGTTTATATTGCTAATAAAATTGGTACTATGAAAGGTGCTTTATTGTTAGAAGAGGTGGGTTCAAAGAGGTTGGTGATACAATGAAAATTTACATTCAATGAGCTGGTTTAGGTATAACTTCAGCAGTTTTGCATGTGCAGGGCAGAGGCAATGTAAGATCAAAGTAGCTGTAAGCCTACAACTGTCTCCACAGGAACCAAAGTGAAAGGAACCTCATTTTGAATGTGTAAGGTGAAAATGCTTTGCCTGGTGTCTGGTAGAGTCTATGGGTTGCTGTTGCCTTAATGGAGATTAGTTTGGGAATTTGTTAAAAGTTAAGATAGTAGTAATTTGTAGCCAGATGTATATATTTAACTTATGTAAATTAATATAATGTTTCATTTAGTTTAATATAAAATCCCTGGAGAACTAGTGGTCTGATTCCTGAATTTAGAGTTGCATACCACACATACCACATAAAAATATAGGTTATGACAGTTGTTTAAAGTTTCCCTCTGGGATTTTTAAATAACTCAGCTTTACCAAAAGATTGTCTCATAACAAATCACAAAAAACAACCTTCAACCATCACCTTCTGCCTCCTGCCACTAAGCCAATTTTGGATCCAATTTACCAAATTGCCCTGGTCCTTACCTTCTTGACCATTCTTCCATGTGGGACCTTGTCAAAAGCCTAACTGAAGTCTATGGAGACTACATCAACTACACTACCCTCATCTACACAACTAGTCACCTCTTCAAAAAATTCAATGAAATTTGTTAGACATGATCTCCCCCTGAAAAAACTATGCAGACTATCCCAGATTAATCCCTGTTTCTCCAAGTGGAAATTAATGCTGTCCCTCAGAATTTTTTCCAATAGTTTCCCACCACTGATGTTAGACTCACTGGCCTGTAATTACCTGGTTTTTCCTACTACCCTTCCTGAATAATGGTACCACATTCGCTGTCCTCCAGTTCTATGGCACCTCTCCTGTGGCCAGAGAGGATTTGAAAATTAATGTCAGAGCCCCTGCAATCTCCTCCCTTGCCTCACATAGCAGACTGGGATACATCTCATCTGGGCCTGGGGATTTATCCACTTTTAAGCCCACTAAAACTGCTAATACCTCCTCCCTTTCAATGCTAATTTGTTCAAGTATATCACAGTCCCCTTCCAAGACTTCTACACCTATATCGTCCTTCTCCATAGTGAACACAGATGAATAGTAATCATTTAAAACCTCACCTACGTCCCCCGGCTCCACGCATAAATTGGCACTTTGGTCCCTAATGGGCCCTACTCTTTCCCTTTAGTATCCTCTTGTCCTTAATATATTTATAAATGCCTTGGGGTTTTCTTTTATCTTGCCCGCCAGTGTTTTTCCATGTCCCCCTTTGCTCTCCTAATTACTTATTAAAGTACCCCCTACACTTTCTATACTCCTTCAGGGCTTTTGCTGTTTTCAGCTCTCTGTACCTGCCATAAACCTCCTTTTTCCTTATCCAATTCTCTATACCCCATGACATCCAGGGTTCCCTGGACTTGTAGGTCCTACCCTCCACCTTCACAGGAACATTTTGGCCCTGAGCTCTCACTATTTCCTTTTGAATGATTTCCACTGGTCTGCTGTAGACTTTCCCAGAAGTAACTGCTCCCAGTCCACTTTGGCCACATCCTGTCTTATCATATTGAAATCAGCCTTCCCCCAATTCAGGACCTTTATTCCCGATCCATCATTGTCCTTTTCCATAACTACCTTACATCTTACAGAGTTATGGTCACTATCTCCGAAATGCTCCCCCCACTGACACTTCTACCATTTGACTGAGGGAATACTGAACTCAGGGAGGAGGTAACTTGAAAAGATTTGTTGTTAAGTCACAACATTCCCTCCCTTGGTGCAGTATAGCAGGTGCTGGGGTATGTACAGGTAGGGATGGGGAATGTCTCCCTCATGACGCTAAGGAGTAAGTTGCCCCTGCAGCTGTTGCAGTCTCCTCTGTTCTTGTACAGTGTAATGCATCTCTTGTGGAATGTAGCTAATTTTCCAGCAGAGAAGGACAAGGTCATAAAGTTGTTGCAATAGGTGGGACTTTCAGAACTTGAGCAGTTTGGCTGGGATTCCCTCCTTACTGGGTGCCTTTCTGTTTGCTAAGTAGTCTATGGCCTTCTTGAGCTCAAGTGATGAGGGTTCTCCATCTAATGCATCTATGACAGGAAGCTGTGGAAGAGCATCAAGCGCAGGCTGGGAGATGTCCATCTCATAGGAGTGCAGCTTACAGTACTGTTCAGCCCAGCAGGACATTTGTTTACTTCTGTCGGCGAACACTTCATGATCAAGCGCCCACTTGATGCCTTCATACATAGCTCATAGAGCCGTTTGGATTTCTTGACACAAGTCGATCCAGTGTTTTTTTGGACAGCATTACCCTATCTTTTGTAGCTGTCTTGGCTACTTTCAGGTTGTGCAGCATTTTAGTTGTTGGATTTATGTTGTGCATCATGTTGGCTTTGTTTTTTGCATCAATGGCAGGTGTCAGCTCAGCTGAAAAGGTCTTTAACTGATCCTTGCTATGGGTCCCACCTTTACCAAATAATGCTTCTGCTCCTTCATAGATGATTGTACTTAAGTGACTTCCAAGCTTCATCAATACCAGCATTGACGCTTCTTGGTAAACCTTTGGTAGGTAGCAATCATTCTAGCAACAGTCCAAATTGCTGATATTTGGCATCTTTACTAGGGATGTTGATGCATGGTGGGCCGTTATTTATGGATATTAGCAGATCAATGGAAATTGATGTTGATGCTAGTTAAAAATTAAGAGCCCTGGTTCAATTATATAAACATTTATGCCAGTTGCTAGTTGGTTCTGCAGAGCAGTGCGAGGGCCAGATTAACTAGGAAGCATTGGAAATTATTTAGTCTGTACAACAATTATACCACATTCCAGACTTTTCTAATGGTTAGCAACTTTGGTGATACTTGGTTACAAAAAGTACCCTATTCACAGCCTTTGACCTCAAGTGAAAAGCAAAACTAGTTTTAAATTTAGAGGCCAATAAGTCGCCTTTTTGATTGTCCCAAATCTGAACCCCAAATGGAATGATAAGACTTTTCTTGATGGTTATTTAGTGGGGGTGGGGGGAATAGAAGGAGAATAAGTCATTTCTTTTCTCCCGATTGCTTTCTCATATTCTGGATTCATTACTTGAACACAGAACTCCAAAACAGGGAGAGAGAGCATGACACCATTGCTTCTACATGGCACCTTCCAAATGAATCCAACTGCATGTCAAAAATTGTACATGTAAAAAACATATACCAGAATTTTCAAAAGCCAGAAATGAATTAAGCCATTATCTCAGTACACACTCAACTAATTTCTTTGCCTTTTTGAAAGCTTTCTTCCTCCCACAAGGAGGGTAAAAATATATATATATATATAAAGAAAATTGGTTTTAACCTGAAAAAATAGAAATCTTGAATACACAATAAAATAATGATATTCATGAGCTTTAATCTACCAATATCTGTTTGTTTTCTTTTTGTACTCCATTACTGACCATTATTTGACCATGAAACACTGTGAATATAATACCAAAACTCCAGTCAACATTGCTGAGTGTTTATAAAGATTGTCACAGTAATGACTCGAAATATCCTAATGTCAAGAGATTGTCATGTAGGGACAGATGGTGAGCAAGTTCAGCCAGTTAGCTTTTTAATTTTATTTTGAGTGCATTGTAACTTGACATGATCACCTCTGCTCCCTACCCTATTCATCTCTACTAAGAGGTTATACTTCTATAAACCTCTGGTAAATACTTATGATTGAAAATTAAATTAACAAACTTCACACTCTAAATAGCGTGCACTAAAATGAAACAAGTCCAGAATCAAGCAACTTCAAACAATATTCTTCATAAAAGAAAAAGTATATAACAAAAATGAAAAAGTGTTCACTACATAATTGATGTTATTGCATCTTGAGAAATAAAGTAAAAATATGAACAGTAATGAGTTGGATTAAAATTGGGCATGTCAAGATTGGCAGCCATCCAAAAGCAATATTTGGAAGTTCTCCAATTTTCCTTATGGCCCCAGGTGTCCTTGCCTGCAAATTTCTAATTCCCCATTCTCAGACTAAACTGCATATTACTGGCAGCTTCCCAAATTTAGAGCTGCTGGTACTATGAAAATTGAATGGAAACGGTGTCTGATCAGTTAATTCATTTGTAAATCTTCTCAACTTTTGAAGCTCTCCCAAATTATTCCTTAGCTCGACTACTCACAAAATTCATTCATCGCGTGTTAACCAGTGTTGCTGCGCTATGCCAACAGCCTGTCAGAGGTCATACTGAAAGTATTGACATCAACTCTTTCAATTCTGGCAAACTCTCACCCCGCCTGTGAAATGCTGTGCCTGCAATTACTCTTAGAAACACATTTCCAACAGGTAGCATTTTCCAGATTATTTGACAGACCACATCTTGATCATATCTCATCAGCACAGATATTGAGAAATTTGGCAGATGGGTACTGACAGTCTGACTTTGCATTAATAACTCCAGCTTGTATTAAAGCACCATATCGCACAGCTCTAAACAGCATTTTCTTTCCAGCTGATTCATTAAACAACACGCTTGTGTAGATATCATTCAAGGAAATAACCCCTCATTCGATACTGTGTGTTAACGTGGTTTGGCAATCAATAAAATACTTAGAAATTTTTCTTGACAAAACGTTGAGACAATTTAGCAATTTCAATATTTACCAGCTTTCAATTTACCATGACACAAAATATACTCTGGCTGTAATAACTATTTCATCAGAGCCTCCAGATACAAGAGGCTTCACACTTGGATCCACTTTTTTACTGTTCAATGTTCTATTTGTGTTACGCATGACCAGGTAAGAAGAGGTCTGAACTTGGTGGATTCTCTGGACAGCTAGGCTAAGCCTTTGGCGAAGTAAGGCACCTCTTTGGCTAGGGGTCCGGGATGCCTCTGGGAGAGGTAAGGCACCTTTGGGATTGTTAGAATTAAACATGATTTTTATGCACAAACTCGGTGGAACTGTTAAGCCGTCCAGGAAGTGTCCAGCTGTTGAACTGTCCAAGGGGCATCAAAGGATACTAGGTGAGTTGATGTGGAGGGGGTAAGGGCAAAGGGTGGTGAGTGGGGTTTATGGGGTGGCATAAGTTGGCACTGAGTTGACATGGGATATGAGGGGGAAAGGGGTGGTTAAGGGGCATGGGTTGACATAGGTTGGCATGGATGGGGCATAAGGAGCGAATGGGGGCTGAAGGCTGCTTTTTGTTTTATTATTTTTAAAATTTAAATGCAGTGCTGGAATACAGAGGCAGGCCTTACACCCAGCCCACCTCCGCACTTGGCAGCCTCCACACTTGTTCTGGGTTCACCCACCCCGACGCCTATTTCAGCCCACTCCCCCACGGAAAATCTGACATGCAGGCGGCCGTTTTTAAAGAAGAGGTTTGTCGAGCCAGGAAATCTCCCAGTTCTGTGAATCCAAACCGGGGATGAAAATTTGGGCCTTCATCAATGTGTTTTTAAACATCTAGCATGAACTTACAGGAAAATGTCATAAAAAATTGACACAACAGGATTTCGGAAGAGTCAGCTGTGGCTCAGTTGGTAGCAGTCTTGCCTCAGAGTCAGATGGTTGTGGATTCAAGGCCCACGACAGGACTTGAACAATCAAGGCCAACAACCTGCTGCAGTACTGAGGGAGTGCTGCAGCGCCGGAGTTGCTATCTTTGTATTAGGTGTTAAACTGATGCTTCATCTACCTTCTCAGGTGGATGTAATAGATCCCATGGCACCATTTCAAAAAAAGCAATAGAGTTATCCTCGTTGTCTTTACCAATATTTATCCCTCAATCAACATCACAAAAACAGGTTATCTAGTCATTATGTTGCTGTTTGTGGGAACTTATTGTCCATCAGTTGATTGCTGTGTTTCCTACATTATCACAGTGACTACATTTTAAAGGTATTTCATTGGCTGTAAAATGCTTTTGGACATCGAGTGGTCTTGAAAGGCACTATATAAATACAAGTCTTTCTTTCTATTGCTTGGAAAGGGGACTAATACAACTGTTTTAGGTTTATTCACCTCCTACTGTTTACTTGAGGTTCCAGGTAGAATTCATTAACTTTTCTCTGAACAGTCGATACCCTGTTCTATTACAAAGAACAAGAGTAATGGATAGCAGCTCTGAAATAAATTGAATAGTGAGTTCAATTGACAAAATCACAAAGAGGGGAAATAATTTCCTTAGTAGTAACTACTTGTCCATCTTTTGAAATCATTTACTCAAGTTTGTGGAGATGACATAGTTCTTTTTTCCTATTACTTGCTCCTTCACTATTAGTAGAGATTACCAGAGATGGGGACAGATGCACTGACATGTGATCATCACCTCATTAAAAGATCGCATTCATGATCCTTTTGAAAGATGCAATTTAGTTTTTACTTAAGCTGATTAATGGGAAATAAAATATTAGTAATTTAATATCAACTTTCTTGTCCCAGTACCTTGACATCATACAACAATTTTACTTCCCTGACAGTGGTTTCCATTGTGTTGTTGAACAAAGCTTCGCAAACCCTATTGTAGCAGATGACAAAACACACCACTTGGCAGACTGGTGGGCTTTCAATTCCCACAGACACTATGGAAGAATGCTTTCATCATGGGTAGTCTAGCCAGTTGCGGTTTGGGAGGGGAAGAAAAAGATGAATTTTTCCAAAGCACAGTTTTCCTCCAACCTCTAGTGGCAGTGGGGATGTGAACGCATTGGGCAATCTATCCAATCCAGCCTCCTGATTCAGGGCGGTGGCTGCAATTATCACAAGTTTTTATTAGCATAGATGAAACCACCCAATTTTCTTAGTGCCTCCAGTTAAAATTGCAGTCAGACCCGATGATGTTTCCATCAAATGTGAAATGTTAAAATTGCTCCTATGATCAATGACAAACTGCCAATGTTTATAAAAGCAGTAAGAGACTGAACCACACCAATGTAAATAAGCAACAAAAGTCAGAGCCAGCAGAGAACTTGCTTCATAAGCCACTGGCACTGTCTTTCGAGGCTGAATGGCCTATTTTTTCAAAAATAAGAACCATCAGCATATTAAATTGTATCAATATTTGTATCAATAATTGTATCAAATTGTATCAATATTTGAATTTCAAACCCTCTGAATACAAAACAACATGCAAAATTTTATAACTTTTATTTCAGTTTGATTTAACTATCTAACAAAGTTTTAAGTGATAAATTTTGACAATAGAAGAATCTTTTAAGTTTAACAAGCTATTCAAAAAATTCTTCCACACAAAATGTACTTGCACAAGTTACTGCATATGCATATCCTAGGTAGCAGTAATGTTAAATGAAGAGCATTGTCCTTTTAAGTAGCCACTTGGAAGACAAAATGAAAAGAAAAATCCATTGATACTTTTGCACTTTCCTTATCAAGCTGAAAAGAGTCAAAAGATTGCTACACTCTAAGTAAAGTTCTTTCTACATCTTTGATTTATCTTGATCCAATGATTATATGAAGTTAACTTAGGGAGATGATCTTAGCAATCAAACCAAAAGTATATTAAATGTGCAGAGCAGCAAATTTGGCAGACTTCTTGCTAGCTTGACTATGGATAACACAATCAATTTTACAGTGCCTGTAATTATCTAAGTCAGAAACAGATAGGGATCTCATTGACATCGTACTGCAGATGGTTTCAGGCTGTCTGATGGGATAAAGACAATAAAGGCAGTGTTTCCAAAATTTTAAAAAGGACAAAATACATACACTAGTACATTGTTTTCTTTGCCATTAGATTTGCAGTGGAATACCACAGCTGTTCAAAATTTATTAGGATGGCAAATAGTGTACAATTTTAAAGAGGCTGTGAAATGTGCAGTAAGCCCTTGCTTTATGATGACATTTTTACTTTTAGTTTTGTCAGTTCAAAAAAAACAGTGCAGGATGGTCTCTAATTACAGGAAAGATGCTGCTGGACTTTATACTGCTAAGCCTACAGGCATGCTGTGAAGGTACACTCAGTGGCTGGATGAAAAACATTCACCATGACTAAAGTCAATGGAAAAGGGTGACTATCTATATGACCAGATCTGAATGGACTTTTGCCAGGATTTGTAATTACACTTCTATTAATGAAGAACTGAAATTGGATTAGCCAATGCCAACATCTTTGCCTTTTCCACCCTTTCTGAACAACTACAATTTTTATGGAGAAATTTTTGGACACTAAAGGTATGAGGCGATATAGGAACAGGGCAGGAAAATGGAGTTGGGATAGAAAGCTAGGCCATGATCTTACTGAACAGGCTCAAGAGACTGCACGGCCCACTCCTGCTCCTAAGTCTAATGCAGTGCAGTACTACAGGTTCCCACCAAGGTTGAGAAGAATGAAAACAGGCGAGGTTAAATCAGGAAGTTTTAATGCCAAGAAGGAATAAGAAAGGGAATTTGAAAAGAGTACTGACAGTAGCATCATCAATTAAATTGTAAATGGCTTCATGCAAGAGAGCAAGACATTGGAAGTGATGGATACTGAAAGGGGTGGGCTGAAGAGAGAGAATAAGTGTTCGGTAGAGAATAAAACCAACCTGCTTGGGATCCACTTTAAATCTTTAAGATTGAATTCAGAAAAGATAATAAGGGTGTGAGTGTCGACTGAACAAACAAGAATGGCACAATTGTAAAGAAGTGTTAGCTGTTGACTAGAATTGAAAAATACAAAAAGAAATTCTGTCTTTTAAAAAACGAATGCAACAAACTGTTTTTGCTCCATTAAGGAGTATCGAGATGCATCACTGAAAGAGAACTAGGGGTTTTGTGCTCTGAGGGCATACAGTCTGAAGGACATTGAGAAATGTAGAGTGGAATCATCAACAAAAGAATGGATAGGTTGGATAATGAGTGGAGGAGGTCATCAATATTTAGCAGAAACAGAGTAGGAGCAAGGACAAAGCTTTGGGGAATCCCTGAATTAATTGAAGGAGTCAGAGGATGAAACACTATCAATTACAGCACAGTGATTTGAGAGGAAATTGCACAACTTAAGAGGGAGGTCAGACGATGGTAACTTGCTTAGAAGTGTAAGATAAACTCTTTGGAGATGTCCAAGGTAATGACAGGTGATTCATCAAAGTCAGAATTCACAAAAACCTCCCCAACATAGGCAACAGAATTACCAGCGAGACAGTTCTTGAGGTCATTTACAAAAATCAGAATTTTCAAGATGAATAAACAAAGAGCTATCAGCAGCTTTCATAACTTTAGAGTATACAAGAGCAAGAAGGTGTCAGTTTTAATGGCAGGAGGCAACTTTCCTAGGATACTGCAAGCAAACCAATTATTAAGTAATAGGAATGATGGACTAGAAGTAAGATATTCAAGAAGTGGTGTAAGAAAGGAGTGAGTTTGCAGGTACACACTTGGAGGACAGAAGGGAGAGCCTTATCTTGACTGGAGTCCAGAGGAGCCTTCCAGAGACACATTTGATGGTGATTCTAATGGGAGACAGAATTGAGCTATGGAACAAGATCAGAATTGGACAAGAAATGGGGGTTGCCAAGGCCAGAGAGTGAACAACAGTCCCATCAGGACAAAAAAGGAGCATTCATTAAACTCTGAAGCACTGCTTTTTCAAGTGACAAAAAAGGACTGGAAACTGCAGCAGCAAGAATACATCAGTTGATGCCTTTTCAACAAAGTTGCGCTTGGAGCTCTAATAGTTGACCTCGAGAGGTCACAAGCAGAGATAAAGTTAGTTAAGTATTCAGGCTGCTTAAGGCAGATGTGATAGGCAGAATTTTTAACAAGACAGCAGAAACATCAGGCATGGTTAAACCAAGGGTGTAACAGAAGGGGAAGAAAAAAAATTTGAAGCCTTTCACACCAGCAAGAATATCGGTTACTTCATTAGCACAAATAGAAGGATGAAAAGAGTAGCAGCAGCTGGGTCAGGGAAGAACAGCAAAGAATCCTCCAGCACTCTCTCAACTAACTGTCTTGTGGTGCCAAATTTCTGGCCTATTCAAGTGATGTCTTACTTGTGTTTAAAAATTACAAGCATAACTGGGTAGCAAATCCCTCTCCTGTATGCATTTAACAGAATACAAGAAGTGTTCTGTATGATATGTAAAGAGATGCCAATGTAATCATGAATGCACAATTACTTTTTTTAAACTTTTGTAATTGCACTCCCTCCTCCAAAAGTAGGGGAAAAATAGTTGTTTGGGAGCCAGAGGTCATTCATTTCGTAATAAACTAACAAAATCAGTGCATAACTCATACTTTTACCAAGATTTTATGAGTGTGGAGTGATTCTTGATCTGATGCAAGGGACCATTCAGAACTGAACTACTAGTTGTAAACGCTGGATTTATGGTACATGGTGGGCTGCCACCATCCTTTCACCCCCCAAAATGTTTCCATGATTTTACTTTAATTTTTTTTTGCTAGTTTAATTATACTGCATTCCTGAGTTTTGCATTTCACGCTCATCCAATTTTTTTTCTACCATTGCACTTTTCATTCCTGACTTTCCTTCCCCATTTTCCCCTCATTTTAGTCCTTTGTTAAATCATACATAAGTTCTGCTCAGACTTAACTGGCTTCAGACATATTTTATTGCTCTTCCACTCCTTTCCCTTTTTTAGTTCTTTGTTCTATGCAATTTCTATTACACCCGATTTCCTGATTGTTTTGTTCCTCATTACTTTTAACAACATTTGCAGTTCAAGCTGCATGAATTAAATTTACTGTCACCAGGGTGATTCCATTTCCTTCGATGGTTGTAGGACTGTCCACCAGATGATAAAATGGTCATTAAAAGTTCTGCTGGAGTATTTAATGTTTGTTTAAAGTACATATTTAAGTACAGCGCATTCCAGCAGGCCTTAATAATGCCTGTTGTAAGGAAGAGGTTGGGGGTTGTAAGAATTAAGATAGTCATACATTTTCTTTCACTACCATCAAAAGCTGCTCTGAACCCCATTTATGCAAACTGAAAGATGACCTGGGGCCCCGTAAGCATTGTGTGAGTAAGGATTAATTTAATGAAATGATTAATGACGCAAAACAAAAACAGAATTACCTGGAAAAACTCAGCAGGTCTGGCAACATCGGCGGCGAAGAAAAGAGTTGACGTTTCGAGTCCTCATGACCCTTCGACAGAACTTCGTCAGTTTTTCCAGGTAATTCTGTTTTTGTTTTGGATTTCCAGCATCTGCAGTTTTTTGTTTTTATTTTTGTTTTTATATCTATATGATTAATGACGCATGCTGTTATGGTGTGGAGTTATGATATCACAAATTTTTAGAAAAACTGTTTTAAAGGTTACATCTTTTTAAAAGAAACCTTGGACTGAATTTAAAGACAGTTTCAAAATGGCTTCAAGCTACCAGACAGAATTGCGGATTTCAGACTGGGTCCCCTCTTCTGAGAGGGCAAAGGACAATGCTTTATTTAACTTTGGTTCACTGTGCCTCCAGGAGATAACGAAGTTTTTTGATGCTTCATTATAAGAATTTAAATTATGTCTTGACCAGGACAAAAGCTAAGAATCCCAGGTGGCAGAAGGGCCGTTTGAAGTGTTGATGCCTTATATGGACGGGGACTCGGTGTTATTGTACAGGTCACACAATAATGATGGCCCAACTTGCCATAACTGCAAAAAAGCATTGAGGGCAAGAAAAAGGCAGATCCACAGAGATTCATCTTGAGTCATCTTCAGAGAAGCAGACAAGAGCTTCAACACAGGGAGAGAGATACAAAAGAAGCACAGCCATCGGACTGCTGGGTCAACCAGGCTAAAAAAGGGCCACACCACACTTCCTTGAAAGAGAAATAAGGAAGCTCTTCTTTTCCCTCCTACCTGATTCCATTTTCTAAGATACCTGTTAAAGCACCCTCTGGCAATTTGAAGTGGAAGACAATCCTACAATCTCAAAACCTTCACTTTAGATAACATAACACTGACTTCAAAAACTACCAGGCCTGCAAATGCTGAATACTGAACTCATTCTGTTTTTCTAAGTATTATTTTAATCTTCATTTGTAACTAATCTTTGTGTGTGCGTTAGTAACTTTATCTTTTCTTAAGAATTTCCAGAAGAATAGTGCGAAATAAACTAACCCTTTTCCTTTTTAATTAAAAAGGCTTTGCTGCTCAGTTATTTTAAATTGAATTTTTCACTCCACAGGTAAAAATCAACACACACGCACATAAACAATGCATTGTTAATGGATGCCTTTGGGGAAACACCTTTCAAAGCATCTGTGACAATTTTATTGGCAGCAATACACGGCCAGTTTATGAATTATTCACTTATCTGAACTTCCTACAGATGACAGTGACTACGTGAAGAGGATGTCATTGGCTATGGAAAGTTTTGTAAAGCACTTGAGGACTAAAATCCAAGCTGGCTCCATTAATAAATCCATGTGTAGCTTTGCCTTATGGACCAGACAACTCCAGGTTCCATTACAGTCTGCAGTGAATTAGCCACAGCAGCAGTAGAGGGGTAGTTACATTTGGCCTCTGCTAACCTGGCTAGGCAGGGAAATATCAAACAGGTATCTTATTCCCCATTGTTATCCAGCAACTCTGCTGGTAAGAGAACATGATTAGGTGTCTTAAACTATAACGTTGGGCTCCATCTGGAGCACAAATGATCTAACAGCGATTTGACATCTAGGTTCACACATGAAACGTTAGTTATCACCTGGAAGAGATGCCAAATGATGCCTGTTTAGTGGAGCAATACCTCAGGGAGTCAGTAGCTTTGAGGATGGGGACAGAAGAAAGAAAGGGGAAAAAGATTTGCAATGAAGTAGCCAATGACTAACAGTGAACTCTAGTCAAGGAAATAAAGCAAGCAGGAACTTTATTAAAGAGACAATTAGCAGCAAGACCACCAGTAACAGTTATAAAAAATTACTATTATGCATTTGGGAGTTTTATCAGTTAAATTCAAAATTAAACATTGGGACTACTGGTACCATAGCTTTGGCTCCCACAACAAACTCCATCCAATTGCCATCGAGGCCATCCCCCTGTCTTCAGGTTGAAACAGACTATTTGCAATTTCAGCAGCCTATTTGACCCCGAGCTTAGATCCCAGCATCCATATCCTCTTCTTCACTTTATGACCCAGTTCACGCCCTCTGTTTCTGACTTAGATTTCTCCACTATCAGAAGCTAATTATTCAGGGATTGCACCCCAAATCTGGAGCACACTTGCAAACACGCTTCATCCTGTTACTTTACGAAATTCCTTCAAAAGTCTCTTTAAAATCTCTCTCTTGGATCTGGTCTGTGGCCTTAACTTCCCTTAAAGTTCATTCCAACCCACTTAATATTTACAAGGAGAGGGGTTAACAAATCCAAGGCATAAGATGAGAGAAGCATTATAAAAGGCTCATTTTTATTGTCAAAATTTTCCTTCATTCAATTATACAGAAGCCTGTTCTGTGAATATAAAATTATTCTAATTTACATTTAATGCAGTTTTTCAGTTCATCTCAATTCTATCAATTATGAATCAATAATTAATCAAGCTGCATGTACAACTGTTTACCAAGTGTAAACAATGGAGTTAAACTTCCCGATTTCCCATGGGTTTTTTTGGGTTTAAATATTCATTTCTAGTGATTTTTAGGCTTCACCAATTCATGAATAAACTGGTTTAATTATTTTCATTTAAAAACCTGAAACATGGTCATAAAATTAGATTTTAAAAATTCCAGCCATGGCCCCAATACATTTATTTCTTTTTTAGTACCAGTAAGTGGAAGCAATAAGCACCAATTCACTGAAGAAAATGTGTACCTGGACCTCTTGGCAATATGCAAGTTCCCTAACACAATCATGTTGCAGAGGTTCTAGTGAAAATTTCACTGTGAGATATTTTAATCAATGTTTAAGTTAATCAGTATTACTCTAATCAGTGTTCTCAAAGTAAATTGAGAGAAAAAACCCATTATGCATTTGGGAGTTTTATCAGTTAAAATTCAAAATCTGAGAATCCAAATGCAAGTTTAAGCCTTGGAAGCATTACTATCAATTATATTCGTAAATTTTGTATACCTAGAGATTTATTGCTGCTATAATTGCCATAGGCATCAGTAAACCAAAACAACCAAATTTACCCAATGGCCCTCTCCAAAAAGTGGATAGATTATCGGACAAGATTTCACTTTTTGTAAGTTTTACTTTAAGGCAAGTCAGAATTAACATAAATTAAAATATAGAGTAACAGGCAAATTATGGACTTAATGAACTATAAGTTACACATGGAATAGCAGAGACAAAGAGGGACTATCTCATGGAATTAGTGGACAGCCCACTCCACCTGTATAGTCCCAGTTTCAGCCACACAGTTCTTCCAAACAGAACTCTAGTCCCTTTCCTTCAAGGATTTAGCGAATTCTCCACAGGCAGCAGCTTCCACGTAAATGGGGTTCTGCTTGTGCAATCTTCTTTCCGGAACCTTCTCAACACTCAGCTCCCATCAGTCGTGATGGCATGGATCTACCAAAACCACATTTACACTCATACTGTGTGGCTGATTCTGGGCATTAAATCAATTGGAAGCGAAAGAAACAGTGGCAGCAGCTCTAAATTGTGCTTTCCGGCTGCTCAGGAATCCAGCTCTCCAACTCAGCTTGTTGACCACATCTCCTTTCCAACTCATCTGTTTTCTCTTTGTATGCCACATGGTCTCCATACTTTAACTTGTTCTCTGTTGGTACTGCTTCCAGCTCAATTCCAGTGCAAGGCTCGCCAGGTCACATAGACCAGCATTTCTTATTATCCAAAAAATATAATTAATCCCTCTACACGTGATATAAACTCTGAAAAGTCCCTTTTCAAACTTTTTTTAAAAAAAATTACGGATTCCCCAAACATTTTAAAATAATTGCACATTTTTCTTACTATTACTGCTTCCAGGTAAAAGGTCGTCACAGTATCCCATTCTTATAGATTTATGGGCATGACATGTGTTCCACTGTAGTGTAAGGGTGTTAAGGCAGAGCAAGGGTTAATATGGGATTGGAGAATAGTCGTAGTGTAGAGAGTCACATGATGGTAGCCAGAGTCTGGAGGGAGCCAGCATGGAGACAGCACCCATGCAGGGCTGTACCTTGGAGATGGATATAGTTATGCATTACCAATAAATGGTTTATGTTCAACTGTACAAGCCTCCAGACCTCTTAGTGAGGCACTAAACAACCTTAAAACATGGTGGCAGTAACGGATAGACCCCGAAATCCTAGAAAAACTGGAGAAGGAACCCAGAATCCCAAAGCATGAAAGACTAAAGAAGCTGAAGCCTGATCTGAAAAAAGAGCACCTAAATTGAAGACACGATTGGAGATCACCTAAAACAAAAGCTCCACTGTAGACATTGAGATTGAAGAACGCCACCAGGGCATGTAGAGGCCAATTGCCAGACCTGATCGAATGCACAGTCAATGGACCTAGCTAGATCACAAAAGACTGAGAAAAAATTTTTTAAAAAGGGAAAAAAGTCTGAAAGGCAGCAGAAGGACCCACTCTGCAGATGAAAAGCCAGACCTGATTGGACACATGAGACCTGGCCAGATCATAAATGGTTGAGCAAGATTTAAAAAATAAAATAAAAAGGCTGAAAGGCAGAAGAATAATCGACTGTGCAGAGGGAAAGGAGAATGTGAGTGAACACAGAGTCAAGAGACTTAGCCAGGTCGCAAAAATATAGGAAAAGGCAGAAATGACCTATTAAAATAGGCAGCAATCAGAATCAGCACATCCAGAGTGTAGCTGCAAGGAAGCTGCAGCAACAGGTTCACAGCTAATGACATAATATGTGGTGGCCGAGCTCGACTGAATGAAACAAAAAGGGTTTTAATATGGCAGACAGAGTTTAAAAATAAACCACCTTCCGTTTGATTCCCAGGCTTAAAAAAGCAAGTAGCCGGCCCAAAGTTCTTGTTTTAAAGGTTTCCTGCAGAGTTAATAACTTGAAAAGAAAAATGGCCCCGTCAGCACAACGGGAGCCCTGCCGAAAGCCAACCAGTGCAGGAAGATCAAAGTGGGAAAAAAAACATGGCAGCTGCGGAGCCATCCTGAAGAAGAGAAACCAATCTGAAGGGGTACTCACCTGTTACAAAAAACGGCCATGGATGGTAAAATAAACCTAGCAGACCAATATAGGTTAAGGCAAGGGCCAAACCTGACCTAAAATTGGGTGTCTTGGAAAATAATTTTTTTAGATTACAGGAGTACATCATGATTAAGCGGGAAATCAGAAAAAGTATAAGCTGTATGCTTTTATGCTTGTTTGGGGATATTTGCAGATGAACTAATCCAAGGGTGTAGGGTAAACATGAATTCTCAAACACATTTGGTGAGATATTAAAAGCCTTTGACAAATATTTTAAACTCCAGGTTGTGCAGAAAGCAGACCTTAAAAAAAGGTCTAGAACACCCTCAGTAAAGCACTGAAGGAGTGAGGAGATGCCAGGGTTAGGGAGACAGGAAACCCCTGGCCAGGGGAAACAATACTCAAGTAAAATGCAAGATGGTTGTATACTGTGTCAGCACAATGAAGTGCATGAGCTGAAGAGTTTGGTACAAAAGAAAGAAGAGGCTGAGAAGCAGCCAAAGGCTTTAAAAATAGCGTTTTGAAATTGCTGACACATTACCAGAACCATAACAGCAGGTGGCAGTGCAGAGCAAGCAGCTGGATGTGAATGAAGGAAAGCTATCTGAGGTAATCCAAAAGAAAGAAAACATGCAAAAAGAAAATGAAGCTATTCCACAGGAAATGTTAGTATCAAGGTGAAATAAACCAGAAGTACAGCCAAGCACAACAGCAGATAGAAAAGGTACTCAAAGAAGTCGCTGCCCTGAAAGACTCTGAAGAATTAATACATAGTCCTGGACAAACATCAGGAGCTGAAAGGGATGTTGAATGCTACTTTAGAAAAGGCTGTATTGAAAACTATCAGTACCGATAAAGCAATGCACTGAAGTTTAGCATGAGTTGGCAAGCAGTCAACCAGAACATAAAGTTGAAAGAGCAGCTGATTGCCCTTCAATATCAGTTGCAAAATGGGCATATAACCCTTCAGCAGCATGAAGAAATGGAAACTGGCTTGAACAGCAGAATGGAAAAACAGCAGAACAAAGTTGAGGAGGCTCTGTTGAATTAGAAGAACACGCAAGATGAAGCAATTGAGCTTTGTAAAGAAAAGGAAAGCCTGTTGAAGGACCTTCACAGTTACAAGGATTCCTCAGGTCAAAGTTTGTTCCTCCAAAAAAATTGTGAAGAGAAGCAGAATGAACAAACTGAAGAACCGGTTGGCAAAGACTCAATGTTCTATATCCCAGGAGAAAGCCAAGAGGTACAAGAAAGAGATTGAAGAGCTGAAGAACCAGTTGAATGGAAAAGAGGAGGCATTGAAAGGAAAAGCTGTAAGCGGATATCGAAGCCATGAGTAGCACAATTATGGAACCAAAGCAAGTTAAGACTTCACTGGAGACAGACTTGGCCAACAATGAAATTAAAATGAAGGACAAGGACAAAGTTCTACTGCAGGCAGGGAAAGAAAAGACAAAAATAAGATCAGAAAATGCAAGGCCGAAGCTGAAGCTCAAGGAGCTAGGAGGAAAAGCACTGACTGCCTTAAACGTCCTGAGAACCACTGAGTTGTTGAAAAATGATGGGTGAAATGAAAATCAAGAACCAAGAATGTCAAGAAAAAGTTGAACAGTTACATGGGAAAGTAAAAGTTCTCACAAAGGAGTGTGAAGATTCTCAGAGGCAACTAGCAGAAGTGCAATTACAGAATGTGAGCTTGAAGGATAGCACAATGGAAATTAGGCTTATTTAAGGAAAAACCGTTCAGTGTAGAGAACCATTTTTCACATACAAAAGATGAGTTTGATGAAGTTCATCAAGTTCAAATTTTTCACGTATCAGAAGTACCTAGTAAGCATCATGAAGAGAGCAATGATATTCTTGAACTTTGATCCAATAAGAACATGAGAGCTGAGATGCGCAGTATGGAAGAGCAAATCCAGACTTTAAAAGCAGAAAACTCTGAAACAACGACAACTGAACTCACCAGAGTGGTTGCTGAGCTGAATGAAAATATTCATAAGCTTGAAAAAGGATCAGGAAATGAGAGGGTAAACAGATATTTGGCTAAAACAAGTGGAAATGAAGGTTCCATTTTTGAAACGTCAACTTCCAGGAAGAATATGGCGGACCCCACAGAGAAGGAAAATCTGAGCCCACTTTCGGAATGAACGGAGTGAACATTCCCTTCAGAAGAAATGGGATAAACCCACGGTGTCTGAACAAAGCAGATGGTTGTCGATAAAGAGAAATGCAACTCGAAGAAGTGCAAAAAGCAAATCAAGTTGAGACAACCGAGTGCCAGAAACACAGAGTACAAAAATTTCAATGCTAAATCGACAAATTCAACCCAAAACAACTGAGAATATCATTCCTCCTAACATGACAAGAACGAGGTCTGGAAGAATTGTCAAGCCTCCAGACTGTCTGAATATATAAGGTCACAGACTTTTGGGGAAGGTGGGTGGAGAAGAGGTATCAAGTAAAGAAGATTGTATTCTAAGTAAATTTAGGTAAGGAATTGGGGGAGGTAGTATAAAGGTGTTCAAGCAGA
Organism: Carcharodon carcharias; assembly: GCF_017639515.1. Taxonomy (NCBI): domain Eukaryota; kingdom Metazoa; phylum Chordata; class Chondrichthyes; order Lamniformes; family Lamnidae; genus Carcharodon; species Carcharodon carcharias. The sequence goes on from NC_054479.1 coordinate 28,916,104, forward strand.
GCAATATATATATATTTCACAACTTCAGGACATCCCAAAGCGCTAAACCGTACAACCAATTAAGTACCTTTGAATTGTTGTCACTGTTGTAACACAGGGAAATGTGACAGCCAATTTGTGCACAGCAAGCTCCCACAAACAGCAATGTGCTAATGACCAGGCGTTGCATGACGTATAACTATAGGCCGGAACACGAGGGAAAAGTCCCTCGCTCTTCTTCAAATTATTGTCCTGGGACCATGGGGCCTCAGTTTAACATCTCAACTGAAAAGTGACACCTCCAGTGCAGAATGCCTTCAGTACTGTGCTGAAATGTCAGCCTAGAATTTTATGCTCCAAGCAGGATTTGAACCCAGGACCTTATGACTTCAGAGGTAGCAGTGCTACTCACTGAGCCACAGCTGGTGCAGTTGAACATAGGACACGCCCAAACTTTCTATACAGGAAATTTCCAATCATGCTGCTGGAAAACTGCAGTGAAAAGACAAAGTAGTTCAGAGCACAAGTAAAGCAGGTGGATAGATGGAAGGAACCAAATAAATTGCTTGAATAGGCCTGAAGACGGGCTACAGAATGGTGCCAAGAGCTTGAAAGCAGATCCATACATCTCCTCAGCTGAGTGATGGCACGTGAACTCAGGGTGAAAAAAAATGCTAAATTGCTAATATTGTTTAGCAAGGAATAAAAATTGAAATAAAAACAAAAAAACCGCGAAAGTTGGGTTACAACTTTCCCATAATATTTGATAAGAAAACTACAAGAACGAACAAGCCTTCACCTAAAGACTTTAACTGAGCAGAGCACCCTGAAGCTTCGTATCTCCCCTTTAATTGCATATTTGCAGAACTAAATTCTGCAAATCTGGTCTAAAAAAAATATACAGTAAATGCGGATTCCTCTCATGTGAAAAAATATTATTCCCGCCCTCAGTTCCCTGTTATCACAGGGACTGAAAACAAATTCAAGATTGGCAAGAATTATCTACATTGCCACAGCTTTATGCATTTGAAAATGGTAGAAAGGATCTGTTCTGTTATCCCTCTCACCCAAGTGCACTGTTTGGGTTTTGGTTCAGACAGGAACCTTCTCCTACTTCCCAGAGGGTAATTCCACCAAGGGGATGCGGAATTATTTTCTTACCACCCAGTTTCTGGATGAAAGGATCAACTAACAAAGTCGGAAAAGTAGTTATTTGTATAGCTCAAATGGAAAATTGCTCAGTGTTGGTGAAAGACGCACAGTGAAATTTGGCACTGGCTAAAGTAATAAAAACACATTTAAAATGAAGATATTTGTTTTGTCTGTTGAGTCCCAAATGTCTTTCATGCTTTGTAAAACACAATTTGCACCTTTCCATCACATATAAACATATATAAATTTAACACTACAGGTAGTAAAGTGTTAAATATTACTTTTATTTAACAAGGGCAGATTAATACCATAACTGACCTCTAGTAAGTTGCTGGTATATTACAAGTCATCTGCACTAGTTTAATGAAAGCAATATGTATGGATTAATCTATTAAGATTAAAATCCACACTGCAAAATGGTATTAGTTTAATGGTTCTGCCAAATAGACCATCCATCCTCCTCCCATACATATTTGAAGGAACACATAGGATAAACTGTCCTTTGAACATTTTTTAAAACTAGAATTATAATTTGAAAAGAAATCTAACTGATAACTCCCAAACACTACCACCAAAGGCTTCTTATGAAATCCCCAGTTTGGGATTCCTCTACATTTACTATGTATTTAAAACAAACCACATTCTAACAATGTATTATATTTAAATTTATTTGGTGAACATAAGAATTTCTTTTTATTTCTGTTCCCCTAAGTGCATTTTTTACCTAGTTTCCTCAACAGAGAGATCAAGCAATCTGTTTCCAAATTTGACATTTTGAGCCAGTTTCTGGGAGATGTACAAGTGTATTTTGGTGACAATGATCCCTTCAGTGCTCCCTCTGCTAAGTACAGCCTTGTAATAACACAGCTGAGATGTGAAATTCAATAGTATAGGGGAGGAGGACAAGGTACCCATATCTGCCAATAGGTGGCACTATCCACAGGTACCATATTGTTTAGTAATGACAAGTACTCTGATCCAGTACAATATTTTCCACCCACCTTAGTCGTTTTGACATATTGGTGATTCTCATTTTTGCTTCAATGTTTAATAACCATTGGAAATTTTAAAAGGCAGTGTTTTGCTGGAAAACATTTGAGGGACAATTTATTATTGGGCCCAATCCTGCAGTAACCTTTTAACAATGATTCAAACATTACCAATCTGGGTGAACATACTGTTTCTGGTTAGGAACATGATGTAAAACTGACTGCGTTCTTTTCAAAATAATATAGCAGTCCTGAAACCAATCACCCTACAACTGAACTATAGAAACTGTGTTTTAAAACTTCAGTTTAAGCAGCAGTGGACGATGCAATGGGTGACATAACATATCTCCCTTTCTCTCTGAGCTTGTGCCCAAATCCAGCAGAGACAAGCCATGTGACAGTCTTTTTCTGCTGCCTTGTAAAGTCCTGTGTGAAGAATCGCAGTGGTTATGAGTGTGCAGCGGAGTTTGGGGGCGGGGCTATATGTGAGGGGGTGGGGGTGGGTCATGGGAGGGAGGCTGAATAACAACTATCCAGAATGATTGAGATGGGAAATGGAAAATGGTGCAGTGGGAGAGAATGAACTTCAACTCACAAAATGTTCAAGTTACTATGTGTGTGCAAATTGACAAGTAAATGCAGGCTGTGTAACCGCTTTGGGGAACCCGTTTGCTTAGTCTGCAAGCATGACCCCGACCTTGCAGTCACTTGCCATTTCAAATCACCATCTTGCCCTCATGCCCACATTTCCACCCTTGGCCTGCTGCATTGTTCCAGAGAAGCCCAACGCAAACTGGAGGAACAGCACCTCATCTTCCGATTTGGCACTTTACAATCATCTGGATTTAACACTGAGTTCGACAACCTCAGACTATGAACTTTGTCCTCCATTGTGATTTTTTTCTTCTAATTCCCCCAAACCCCTCTTCCCACAGGGCCATCTGTAACTTGTTCTTACATGTTGCTTTCACAGAGTGCTGACCCTTGTTCTGTTATTAACACATTCTGCTATCTTACCTTAATGCCACTACTTGCACCTTCTTTATTCTTTAACACTACAAACACTCCCTTTGTCCTGTGTCCATGACGTCTTTGTCAAATCTCTCCTGAGCTCCCACCTACCCCGACCTTCTATTTTGCTCCATCTGCTCCATCTCCTCTCCCCCTCCCTTCAACAATATAAAGTCCATCACATTTCTACATCTCTTCAGCTCTGAGGAAAATACGGACTTGAAATGTTAGCTCTGTTTCCCTCTCCACAGATACTGCCAGACTTGCGGAGTTTTTCCAGCATTTTGTTTTCATTTTAAATGTCTTTTCAAATCTGAAATTGATTTCGGTATAGAAATTTAATTCAGCTCTTTATAGTTTACTTCCATGTGTACAATCTACTAATAGGATGTTCTAGAGTATGACAGGTTCTCATTAGTAGTGGCAGAGAAAGTAAAGTAATTCCAGTCTCAAACACACAAACTAACCTTCACACTGGACCCATCAAATAACATGAATAGATCAAATTCAACGTATCAGAATAGATATAAAGTGCAAATATGAAAGCCTCAAAAAAGGAAATAATTATTCTATAAGAATCAAATTATCTGTTAATGATTACATAATCAAAACATAGTTTTAATTGCAATGTGCAGAATCTAAAAAGGCACAATAATGTTCTGGGTTTAAAAAAAAAATTTGTTCTGCTTTTCTATTCCTGGAAGTTAATTTTTTACGTTCCTTTTTTTCCATCAAAATTTTCAATCCCCCACTTGTGAAGGCTTTGACACCTGGCTAGGGTTTGGTCTGTGAGACTTCTGGCACCAAGTATAAGATGCTCATTGTTCATGCATTACCCTGGATAGCAGAAGCACCAAGCAGAAATCTGACACTTTCAATGTTCAGCATCCATGATTAGCCCTGCACAGTGAATTACCGGCCTAACAGTAACATCCAGCCAATTTAGCTGATCTCATCCAAGGTAGCAAGTGAAAGTTCCTGATTCATAGAATTCAGCTGTTTAAGGCAGTGAGTGGCTGAGCGTTTAGGCCCTGTATGCATTTTAAGGTTCTGTATGCTTTTTAAATCCTAAAGCCGAGTCGCAAATCAGAACATATCCAGTCACGATTAAACTTGGTCAAATACACCGGGAGCTTGCTACGACTTACATAAAGCAAGATTAACAGTCATAAAATTTCAATATTTGCATACATGGCCTAGTCTTAGAGCTAATGTCCAGTTATGCCCCGATTCCAGAAATTCACTACACTTCAGGCAATGTATCTGCTTTGCAAACTTTGTTGTTTATTTTGATAGCTTTCTGAACTCCAGTTAATAAAGCAAACTATGCAGATAAAGGGAAAATAATTGATATAAAAACATACAGATTCTCTATAGATAGGCCTGCTACATAAATTTTTATTTAAGGAAAACAGATTTGTATCAAATAAATTTCAAAAACAGTTTCAAATGAACATGAATCCATGTAAATGCCTTTACTCTTGACCCAGATTTAAGGTTCAACTGTGAACCTCATCTTGCAAAAGCATAGCTGGTTTTCTGTGTGTTATCAAATGAAGAGGGCAAAATATTGAAATCACCAAAATTTGTTGTTTAAGTGAAAAAATATTATTGCAAATGACAGCACAAGGAACACAATTGCACAAAAGTATGCAATTAAACTGCAGCTATATGGTGCGTTATACAATATGGTAGATGTTTTCTATACTTAAGACTAAGAATTTTTTCAAAGCTTTACAATCAATATATCTTGCAGGCTGTAGCAGAAGATCAATTTTAACCAATATAAACATATATGGGCCCGAAATGTGTCCAAAGAAAGAAACTTTGTTGGTGTTTAATTATGTGAATCCTGTAACAAGTAGATACAAACCAAGTGAATAAAATGTGTAAACTGGACATCTATCACAAAAAATGGAAGGATTCTAATTTCAAAGACAAATATAATTGAAAATGGTTGCAGGTGGAATGACTCAAAGGAATGAAAGTGCGTTATAATATGTTTGAACAAACATTTGATTCATAGAAGTAAAGGTGAGGAGTTAACACATATATTACACGCATTTGCTCTACACTTCTACTTTCATAAATCAAATGTTTATCTAGCAAATTGGGTGGAAGTTTGCAGTCAGTGGCAAGAATGTTCACCGCTGACCTTGAAGATGACTGTCCACAAATGTATAGGGATCGCTGTAGCGTGGATTTCCCCTTTCCCAATGCCAGCCTAAAGTTGCTGTCAAGTCAAGAAGGTGTCCACATATTCAGCAACATTGATGTCAGCCACCAGGGTGAGCAGCCTGCCCTATTGGAGTCTTCCCACAGGCAGCAAAAACCAGTGAAACTTTCACTTTTAAATTTATAGATGGTAAAAATAAATAATTGGGGCATACACATCAGACTAAAGTAGAAAAAAAATCCAAAAATATTGAAAGCATTATTTTATAAATGTGAAGTTTATAATGAAGGAGAACATTTAGCATGTAGAAAATTCTTTCAGGGTCTGTTTTGTTGTTCAATAGTAATTTTGAACTTAGTGCAACCCAATTACCTCTCATTCAACAAGGTGTAATCTTTTTAAGGGTTTTTTTTTCCCAGCGAGACTAAGAGCGCAAGAGTGAAAGCTTTTGTCCGTTCAGTGATTTCTAATTGATTAGTGTGGCAGGTCCTCAATGACACATGCTCTGGAGAAAGGTAGAACCAATGACAGCAACTTCTGGATTTCCGTTTAGCTGTGCATGTGCGGACTACCAAAGTTGCTGTCAGCTTCAGAGGAGTGAAATCTGCAAAATCAGTGCCATTGTAATTCATTCCAATTAGATCATTTTGTGGTGGATAACCATAATTCAGGCAGTATAGTGTTCTTTAAGACATTAAACTGGGTCACCTGTTCTGAACCAAATTAAAAAAGGAATTCAAGATTAGAGAAAGTAGCATTGGCCTATTTTTTCAAAACATTGTGCACATTTTTGCTGTCTTACAGTGGATGGATTATTAAAATGAAACTATTGCCTATAAAGGTACCAAATAGTATCAATTTATCTGAAGTTACACAGATTATGGAGGGTCATGAGGTGGGGAAATATCTCTGATTAAAGCGTATTCCCACTTTTGCATTTGTATGTTGCATTGAAATGTTTTAAAAGAAGATTTTCTTTTAATGCGTTCTAAGTTAGTTATCTTAAAATAAAGGCACAGCATTTTCTTTACCTGCTTCTTATAAATAAATGGAAATGACCCATAAACAAATTGAAGTACTGACCACTATTTTTTTCACCTATAAACCAAGAAGTCAGAGGTTCCGTAAGCAAAAGATGTGTAAGATTTGGGGCAACTTTATTTGTGAAAGCAAAGCTCAGTTTCCACACATGGCCTCTGACATTCAAGTTGATCACAACTAGGCTCCACTGACCACATGGCACCAGCCATAACCTTGGCACACCAACAAACTAACAAGGGGGGGCCAAGGCTCCTCCAGGTCAGTAGGGGTCAGTTGCAGAACTTTGCAGCCAACTTGCAACATAGGATGTGTAGGTCTTTTCTGTCATTATCTCTCATGCTTTAGGCTTATTTGAAGCATGCTGCACTGCTGTTCCTTGGAGTGGATGCCCACAATTGCCAGAGAGGGCAATTCTCACCCACGTCTAATGCAGCAAAATGTGCACTTAGTCAGCCAGTGAAATGGGTACGGTTGCTATATCACTGTCACTTGCCACAGAATCCGTATCGTGTCCCCCATGTTGGGTTTTCACTTCACCTTTGCCCGAGGCTGCTCTTTTCTTCAGCTTTGATAAAGGCTACTGAGAAACTGAAAGGCATTTTCAATCCTTAAGGATGTAAAAACAAAATGCTCCCATCTCTGCCAGGTGACAATATATACCTTTTAAGTGGCTGCATCCTTTTAAATTTCACCTGTGTCACAACTTATCTTAAGCTAGCTCCCTGTACAAGGCCAGCACTACTGTGAATGGTTATGAAAAGTTTTCTAACCCAGGGAACTTGTTTCCATTCAGAATACAACACATCTGGTCAGAATTTCACCAGAACTGAGGCAGCATCCAAAAATCCACTCGATTAAGGTGCCAATATTTAAAAAGCTTACTTTCATTCAGCCGAGTATCAGCTGAATGCAAAATACACCCTCATTATTTTGTTCAACAGCTAATTTGTTTTGCTCAACAATTTGAAACAGTATTAAAATGTCACTTTTGGACAGTAGTATCACATTGTACTGGTTGGCTTATTCAGCAGTAAGCAATACACAAAGGCAGATGTCACACATTCAAGTGAGTGACATGGGCCTCACCTTCTTCACAGCTGCTCCCTCTGAACCCGACACAGCATTTCCATTCCACTGCTGTCACCGTTTTGTAAGTCAGTCTATAAGTTGGTCGGATCATCGCCCTGTAACTGGAAAGTGCAGAAACAACTTGTAAGTTCAGAAATAAAAAGCTTCTCTCGGGCACAGTACAGACGAGGGGGAAGTGGGGTCATGCATGCTCACCATCCTTCAGCACTGCCCATGCATACTTTGTCACACATCTGGCCTGTGGCACATGAGCAGGTTCTAAAGCCCAAATTTTAGTTCAACAGATTGCATTTATATAGCATCTTTAGTGTAGCAAAATGTCCCAAGGCCCTTCACAGGAGCATATTCGGGCAACATATGACACTGAGCCACATGAGCTTGGTCAAAGAGGTCGGTTTTGGGGAAATTAATTAAAACAAGAGAGAGATAGTAAGGCAAAAAAGGGAGGGAATTGCACCTGCAATTCCCTATAATCACTATAATCAATCCAAGTTATTTTCTCCTTCACATAAATTAGAATGTTGGTTTACAATCAGCCTCTTCATTGTAGTATAAGGGGTTAATTCTAACAATGTCATATGCTAACGAGACAGTATACATCACAGGAAGTGATCCAACATCACATGGTCTTGATGTCTTGTTGAACCTCAGGGCAAGATGAAGCCAAAGTGCGTCATTTCTTAAAAAATATATTGTGTTCCTTACCTCATCCGACTCTGTGAATACCCTGTATTAGCACAACAAGACCAAGATTATTATATGGTGGCAATGAGTGAAAGAAAAAGCGTGAAAAGTCTCTGCCATTACTGGAAAGCTTTGGGCAGGTCGCAGATCTCAGCCAGACAGAAGTGTTTCTGGATTGGTGCTGACAGATTTACTAGATATCACCTTGCATTGGGCCTCGTGGTGAAGCCAAGCAGTGAGCAGATCAGTACGATATTGTATGTGGTGGGTGGCTGTGCAGACAATATGGCTGTGCAGACGATAGCCTAGTAGGATAAGGAATCAAAGAAAAAGCCACATACGATGAAATAATATAAGCACTTGATGCCTACTTCAATCTGCGAAAGAGTACCTTTGTCAAGTGGGCTACATTTAACAAGCATACCCATCGACAAGGGGCAAGTATCAATACATTTACCAACGATCTGTATAGACTTGCAGAAAACTCTCAATATGGCAGCTTAAAAGATGAACTAATCAAGGACAGAATTGTTGTTAGAGTTTTGGATGAAGCATTGTCTGACTACTTGTAGCCGAGAGATGATTCAGCCTTAACGAAGGCAATTCAACTATGTAGGCAAGCTGAGGTCAGGAAGCAAAAATCAATTGGTGAATCGGGATGACAAGGATGACGATATCCCAAAATTGACTGACTCAATTGAGGATATTAAACTTAAAAGCAGTGAGCTGGCTGTATAAAAGCAGGAGAGACAGGAAGTACTTGCAGCAGCTGCGCCAGCTAACTGTAATCAGTGTGGTGAGAAGAAACATAAGTGTGAAAATTATCCTGCCAAAGAGTTCAAATGCCATTTTTGCAGAAAGAAGGGTCACTTCCGGACTATGTGTTACAGTAAGAAGCCTGTAGAGAATAAGCAAAAAGAGAAGCCTTTGAAAGGCGGCAAGATCCATGAAATAGAAGATATCAATGACATTGAGATGCCTTTCCTTGCAGAGATCCAGGAACCAGGTGGAAGCTCCAAGAGTGCTGATATCCTAGTCAAGGAAAACAAGACACGCTTTAAGTTAGACACAGGTGTGGCAGTTTTGGGTTCTTTCTGATCCTGAACTGTGGTTGGACAAAAGTTCTCCTCAGCCATCATGCAAAAAACCACATAGCCCAGGAGGTATAGAACTCAAGGTCATAGGACAACTGAATGAAACCTTTCAGTATAGAGAGAGAGAGAGAGAGAGAGAGAGAAATCACTGAAACTTTATATATGATACTCAACTAGAGCTGTTGATTCTTATGCAGAAAAGCTTGTACTGACTTATATCTGATCTGTGGAATAGAGGAACTGGAAAGCTGAGAAGATCAGCCTAAAACCCTCAGAGCTGAATTTCCACAGCTGTTCACAGGACTGGGAAAGCTGAAGACAGCATACCACATCACTACGTCCTAAAATGAAGGCAGTGTGCCCAATTGCACCCAGATATGGCCCTCATCCACTCTTGCCAAAGATAAGCAACAACCACAACTCCCAGCAACATCTCAATGACAGAATGAAATCAGAAATCTGGTGAAGAATGTGCTCAGGTCAGAGTGCTGCATCAAAGGGTGGCCAGCATACATGTCACAAAATCCCATTCTCAGAAAGTACTATGAAGAGAAAGGACACATCAGCGCAATTATTGATTACTCATCTATGACAAAAGATTTCTGAGACTCAATATACTGCAAGGATTGGTGCCAAGGACGTTTGGGCATCACAAAATATTGAGCCAGAGCAAGATATTCTGTTTGGTGGCCAGGACTCTCAAAGTCGTTGGAAGAGATGATATCGAACTGTATTACTTGTGCTACTTATCGTCAGGAGATGAGAGAACCATTGATGTCATCTTCCTTTCCACCAAGGCCAAAGGAACATCTTGGGATGGAATTCTTTGAGCACAGATGTAGATTGTTCTTGATCGTAGTAGAATACTACTCCAGATAAATAAAAGTGAGGCATCTGCAGGGTCACAATTCTGAAGCAGTAATTACAGCGCTGGAGGAGATATTTGCAACACATGGAATCCCAGTACTGGTAATCTCAAACAACGGACTGCAGTTTGCCAATGAATATTTTAAAGAGTTCATAGCATCATATAGATTTGTCCAGCAGCTCACCAAGATACCCTCAAGCCAACAGTGAACTAAAAGAGCAATGCGTACTGGTAATATATTGCTGAAGAAGAACAGTGAAACATCCAACTTGCACTTCTGAGCTATCGTTCAACTCCACTCCAAAATGGTCCAGCATCATCTGAACTCCTCATGGGAAGAAGACTGAGAACTCAACTTCCTATACCTACGCACTCATGCACGCACACAGGCACACACGTTGTGTACAAGCTGATGAATTGGACAAGATGAGGGAGAAAGAGGATGAGTATTGTTCCAGCTGGATGTAGAACTATAACAAATGTCACAAAGCATACCAACCTACCAGACCTCCAACCAGGAGAGCCAGTTTGGATCCGAGACTAAGCTTGCTATGGACAAACCTATCTTATCCAAACAGATGATGCTATGGTGAGACAGAAATTACATGGACTGGTTGCCACACAGAAACAACCTTCTACGGAGCTGAAGCAGTCATCTACCAAATTGTACAGCCCAGAGAAATTGCATTCATCTACCAATCCAGAGGACTACCAGACTAGTGAACCTGATTCATCTGTTAACTCTCTTTCCACCCAGACTCAAGTCCCCAATGTCCTCTAAAGGAGCAGAGGAGCTGTTTGGTTAGGCTTCGGCTGTCCCTATAAAAAAAGAACTTGAAGTCAGAGACTTTGGCAGAGTGCGGGTTGGGTTGATGTAGTATACTAGGGGGAATCAGAAACTTGGGGGAGATGCAGTATAAGGGGTTAATTCAACTGATATGCTAATGAGACAGTAACCTCATCATAGGAAGTGGTGCAATGTCACATGATTTTGCTCTCTCTTGTTTAACCTCGTGCCAAGATGAAATTACAGTAAGTTGTTTCTTAATAAAGATAAACAGACTCTGTAAAATAATCTGAGTCAGCATGAGACCCAGAATATTACATTCATCAATTATCAATCAGCCTTATCATCCCCAAACCCCCTACTATCAAAATCCTGGCACTGGTGATCACTTGATCAGAAGGTGAGTAAAACAGGCTAGGTATTTGGTAGTGAGTCACTCATCTCCTGACTTCCCAAAGCCTCTCCACCACCTTCAAGAGGCAAGTCAAGAGCATGGTGCAATTGTTGAACTGCTGAGGACACTCAGTTATTTTTATGCCAAAATGAAGATAACTTTGATATTATAGTAGACTTTATAACAGGTACAAAAGTGACCCTGAGCAGCTAGATTGCACAATAGGGATGTCAATGCCATTGTGGATGGTGCAGTGGTCAAATTGATATGACTAGCACAGTCGTAAGTGTCTTCTCACCTGATACCACCAGGACATCCCATTGGCCATCTGCAGCTCTGATACACCCTCTGCACATAAGTTCCATTCTGCACTTGGCAGGATACTGTTTTCGTGACAGTGTATGGGCACCAGTTCCTTAAAAAAAACATACATTGCAATGGTTAAAACTGAATTAACTTAACCCAAAATCACAAAAGAGTAAACAAGTATAGTTTACAAAGAACCACAATCAAACAAGAGTTCTGATTAAGGGACCCAACTGAGATGCTAAATCATTGTTCACCAAGTTGCTGTGTATTTCCAGCCTTTTCCCAGTTAACTCAGAAATAACGGTTAGATTCTCCGGTCTCTGGATCACAGGAGATCTAAGATGCCTGTCAGGACCCTGTGAAGTCATGACACACTGACCTTCACAGGAATTGCCCAGGAAGTTTGAACTTAAGACAGGCAATTCCTCCACTCCCTGGCACTCTCTGAAAGTTTCCGACAGTTCCGACTTATTTACCTGGGTAATTATCCAGGAAAGTTTGGACAGAAAAACCCTAGTCTAACTCCTGGATAACTATACAACTTACCCCCAACTCACTCACATGGGCCCTCCCAACCCCTCCCCACCCCCCCAGCATCCGCCCACACCTACAAATAACCCCACCACCTAGCTAACCCTGTGACCTAACCTGACTACACCTGATGGATTACCCATTCTGCCGCCTCATCCATCTGCCACCCTCCTCATTCATTCACTCTTCTGCACTGCACTGTTACACTGAAGCTGCTTGATTAAAGGTACCTCTGAAGAAGCCGGCCTCAGAAGACCCAGCCAGAAATGCGGAGCAGCATTGGGCCGTGAAAAAGTAGGAGCAGAGCGGCAATCCAATGGTGATTGCCACTTCGTGGAAGATCCGATCTTCCAGGATCTTTAGGTCACTGAGCAGGGGAGCGTTCACCGATGCGTAAAATTACGCAGGATGATGTCGAGCGGAGCTCCCGACGTCACCCCACGTCATTTCAATTTCCAGGTCGGCAGGGGTGCAGTCGAATCAGCTGTGCTCCCGCCGACCTATCAACAGCCTATTGAGGCCATTTAAAAGGTAATTAACATCATTAATGGACCTGCCCGTCCAACCTTAATGGCGGGCTTCAGAAAAAGCATGAAACCTCATCCACGGGTGGGATGAGGTTTCATGTAGGTTTTAAAAAATTAAATAAAGGTTAGAGTTAAAGGGATGGGCATGTCCCAACTCATTTGACAGTGTCACATATGTGGGGAGATGTCAGGGAAATTTTATTTCTGCTCCTTGACCATTTTTAAGTTTGGCGCCAATCTCCCTGAGGCAGCACTTAGCCTCAGGGGGATGGGTGCGCTTTTTCATGCACTCTCAGCTGAGGGATTCCCCTCCCTGCCTGCATAGCACTTTCTGGCAGACATCACGCTGGGGAGGCCTTAATTGGCCCGCCCCCATAAAATGGCAGCGTGCCTCTGATTGGGGGCGCCAATTAGAGGCACGCCCAACTGCACCCGCTCCTGCACATCGCCCCCCCCATAGGGAGAAAATTCTTCCCAATATTTTCCTATACAGCTTTAAATGTAGAGGTATCATATTCTTAAATGTTAGAGATGAACAGGGTGACAACCCTATGAATTGTCTTATGTTGAAGCGATAATATAGTTAACCAATTCACAGATTAAAATAGCATATTTCTCTGCCCCAGTGACTCAGTCGTAGTTGTTGTGAGGATTGTAAGCAACAGAATTCAGAATTATTTATATCAAACAGCCCTGACTTCAATATCTACTATGTTCTAGTAGCCTAGATCGTAATAGGAGCCAACGTCAATATATCTTTCCTAAGAGGTGCCTAGAACTGCTCACATTACTCCAGTTGTGGTCTGAGCAGGGCTTTGTATAGCTGAAATATGATTGCTATGCCCTTGTATTCTATTCCACTAAATATAGAGACCAGCATTCAATTAGCCTTTTTGATTTTCTGCACTTGTTCATGACATTTTAATGGTCTGTGTACTTGCCTCTTTGGAAATCTACTAACCTCTTCAGTAAACTAGCTAATACCTCATGGGGATCACAGGCCAAGACCCTAAAGATCTCTGCTCTTGCCATCATATACTCAACTGCACGAGATAGCACATCAGTATGGTACCAATCTGCCCATACCAAACTTTGATGTGCAACTCAACAATATGCATCATCACTGGTACTTTTCGGCAAACTTACCTCCCGTGGCTCCCAGTCCTAAGCAACATTCCCGCTCGGACCCGCTTTCCACCCCCCTCCCCAACATCATGGAGCTAACTGAAACAGGCAAGCTACTGGAGATGGTCGATTTCAACGCAAGCCTACCCTTATTTAATGACCCCTTCAACCCATCAGTAGCTACCCAATATGGTTAAACCCACCACACTGAGGAGTAATGGCTGAGGACCTATGGCAGGAGGACTGCCAGGAGAAAACATCCACCAGAAGCCACTTTCTCATCATAGACCTCTACTTGCCCACCTGGCTTTGATCTTCCACATCGACAGTGGGTCATTTTAAACCAATCCTTTACTGGCCAAGGCCTCTATGCATCTACCCAACATCAATGAGGTCGCCAAGACTATCCAGGTTGCAGCTGTGGTGTAGTCCAAACAATACTCATGTTGTTGAGGAGTGTCTGCTGATTAAACTTGAAGGCTGGTTTAAACAATTCCATCTAACCACTGACATGGCTATTGCTTGGCTTAGTGACAATGCACACACTAAATAAATAAACATTTAGGGAGTACCCTGAGCTATCATTTTCAGATTTGTTTACATTCAAAACCATTTGCTAAAGTTTTGCCCACTCACTTAATCTATCAATATCACTTTGTAATTTTGCAGTTCCCTCTACATTGCTTACAAGACTGCCTTTGTGTCATTGGCAAATTTGGACATGTGACTTTCTACCCAACCATCTAAGTCATTTTTGAATATAGTGACTAGCTAAGGCCCTAACACAGATCCATGTGGGATGCTACTAGCCACATCCTGCCAAATAGAGTAGCTGCCCATTATCTCTACTCTCTGGTACTCAACCGATATCCTAAACAGGTTAATAATTTACCTTCACTTCCATAAGCTTCAACTTTAGCTAACAGTCTAGCGACTTTATCATCTGCAGCCACTTCCTGTTCATTACTTTAGTCAAATATTCAAAAATTCAAAATCGGGTTCACCAGCTATCACCTACTCCTTACAAATCCATGCAGGTTCTCTCTGATCTCTGAAATTTTTCAACGTGTTCAGTTACACTACCCTCAATTATAGATTCCTGTAATTTCCAACAACGGGCATTAAGCATATAGTCTATAAATTCTCTAATTTCCCTCACTCACCTTTCTGAAAAAGTGGAGTGGTATGCACAATTTCCTAGTCTAAAGGAACTGTCTCGGAATTGAGAGAACTTTGGAAGCTTACAGTTAGTTCAGATTGTGGTGGTGGTGGTGGTGGTTGGGGGGGGTGCGGTGAGTGGGTGGGTGGATGAAGGAGGATCTCAGTGGCTCATGGGCGAGGATGCCAGGCCAAACAGTCCCAGTTTATATGAGGGGGTGCAGCAGAACGACAAATCCTGCAGCGGTTAAAATTCCCCCTGAGGAATCAATATGAGGGTGAAGTTTTAGAATACTCTGGCACATTGGGTCTGAACCTGAACTCCAGGAAAGTCACATTCAGCACAAGAGGAGACAAAATTAAAGTATTTGCCTGGATTTTGCAGTTATAGTGACTGCAAAACAGTTATCAATCACTGTCATTACCTTGTGAAACAGACAGCAATATCTTCCTGTCTGCATCAGTTAACTTCTGAAATTCAGAAGTTGCTGCCAGAGATTCTTTGCCCCTCCACAGGGTGCACTGAAGTCCCCACAGGCGGCAATCTTTAGAAATCACTGAACTGTCAAGAACTTCCATTTTCAAGACAACAGCATTGATTAAAAATCCTCAGAAAAGTTCCACCTTGTTAAATGAGTTGCAACTGAGTTTTTAAACACCATACTAAATCATAACTACTGCTGTACACTCCCTCTGACCCTGGAAAACTACTGTGCAATGTCAACCTTTTTTCCTTTATGATAAAATTCCATTTTAATAGAATTCATTTTAAAGTTTATGATATTTCAGCTTCCAATGTGTATGTCTCAACCTTTATTTCCCATGAATTTTTTTTAAACATAAAGATAACCAGTGCATTTGATTTCCAGGTTTTCCATCAGTGAGGATTCTTCAATGTGATTGGCTGGTTACCTTGTTCAATGATATCGCTGTCACTAGAAGCATGAAGATCCCCTTAACTTATGCCAGATTCAAATTAAGTTTGGGAAAGGGGAAATCTGCACCACAGAAGTCCTTAGATCTTTGCGGGCAGCTTTCTTTGAGGTTGAGATTATCATTGAACACTGTCACTTCATTGCTGACAAAATCCAGGCTTATGACTTCAAGCTGGGGTGGATTCCTCCATCATCACCAGCCACCCGCCATTACCTTGCTCAAGTTAACCTTCTTTATGAATGAGCTCCAAGGGTGATCTCAGCCTCTGGCCTTAACTTTGTGAAACATCATTGTGAAGCAGGAGCTGTTTCTTTATTGACACTCATCCATAAATGTGCTTCCAGTAGAGATTGCTGATAACAATCAGGTATGGGAACCTAATGGATTAGTTTCAATATAATAAAATAAAAGCAAAATACTGCAGATGCTGGAAATCTGAAACAAAAACAAAATTAGCTGGAAAAACTCAGCAGGTCTGACAGCATTTGCAGAGAGGAATACAGTTAACGTTTCAAGTCCGTATGACTCTTCTGTTCTGCATTAGGGAAGAATCAATGGTAGCACCATTTGCTATCAACCTGTGAGAGATCACCTCCTCACCAAAAGCTGTAAATAAGATAAAAGCAAAAAACTGCGGATGCTGGAAATCCAAAACAAAAACAAAAATACCTGGAAAAACTCAGCAGGTCTGGCAGCATCTGCAGAGAGGAACACAGTTAACATTTTGAGTCCAAATGACCCTTCAACAGAACTAAGTAAAAATAGAAAAGAGGTGAAATATAAGCTGGTTTAAGGGGGGTTGGGACAAGTAGAGCTGGATAGAGAGCCAGTGATAGGTGGAGATAGCCAAAGATGTCATAGACAAAAGGACAAAGAGGTGTTGAAGGTGGTGATATTATCTAAAGGAATGTGCTAATTAAGGGTAGAAAGCAGGACAAGCAAGGTACAGATAGCCCTAGTGGGGGTGGGGTGGGATGAAGGAATCAAAAAAGGCTAAAAGGTAGAGATAAAACAATGGATGGAAATAATTTAAAAATAATGGAAATAGGTGGGAAAAGAAAAATCTATATAAATTATTGGAAAAAAGGGGTGGGGGGGGCAATTGGAAAGGGGGTGGGGATGGAGGAGAGAGTTCATGATCTAAAATTGTTGAACTCAATATTCAGACCGGAAGTCTGTAAAGTGCCTAGTCGGAAGATGAGGTGATGTTTCTCCAGCTTGCGTTGAGCTTCACTGGAACAATGCAGCAGGCCAAGGACGGACATGTGGGCATGAGAGCAGGGTGGAGAGTTGAAATGGCAAGCGACAGGAAGATCTGGGTAATGCTTGCGGACAGACCAAAGGTGTTCTGCAAAGCGGTCACCCAGTCTGCGTTTGGTGTAAATGAGACCTTTGTGATCTGTATGGTCCACCTATCTACAGCTTTGAGCAGTTAAAAGAATCTGATGAGCAAAGAATGCTCTTGAGCAATCTTTTATTGTTGCTCAGATTAAGAGTCTTACCCTAAAGCTGGGCATTCCCAGCATTTCCTGCTTTTGTTTTTTTTAAGTGTCCAGCTTTTTTTGGTTACTACATTGATCATCTCTTAATGGTAGCTGTTGTACAGGCAATTTGGTAATATAATTTTTTGCATATTCAGTATAAATCTAGCAGCAAATGCTCATTGAACAAAGATGCATTGGTGAAAATAAGACATGCATTTATATAATAAATCAGCAGACCTTTAACTTAATTCTTATAGCACCTCACGTTGAATGAATTGTTTCCAGGCGCTGTGACAATACTGAAGTTAATGGACACACAGCAGGATTCCACAAAATGATGACCAGTTAATCTATTTTTGGTTAATGTTGTTTGCAGAAGAAATGTTGACCAGCACACCAAAATACCTCACTGCTCTTCTTTAAAGCTTCCAGTGGCTTGCTGAAATTCTGGAATGGGACTTGAATCCACAACCTTCTGACCCAGAGGTTACTAACTAAGCAAGCCTGACACGTGGCGCCATCCTCTGCAATGAATACTGCTGTTTCACTGCCTGTCATACACTCCTACAAGGTGAGAGTTCTTTCGCAATGTGCCAGGCACTAGTACAACAGCAGGCGTTGACACGATGTGAACGGAATTTGGTCATGCTTGTTATTGGAGAGAGTCCAACCCTCCTTGAGGCTAGTAGACTGGCGCCAATAATGAATTTGATTTGTGTGGCCTGGGAAGGAAGCCATTTACACCTAATACTCTGACTTCCTCCAAGTCTCTCAGCCTTGGGGGCCTGAGCTCAAGTGTGGATCCTCTAATTTCCCAGACAAAAAATCAACGTGATGCTTTATTTTTACGTTGGACACCACCACCTCACCCGTGTAACAGCAGAACTGAATTGGAAAAAATAACATTTCTTTAATAAATTGCAAAGTATCCTGTTTGGCTACCACATTTCCCTACAAAACATCTGTGCCAATACTTCAATAGTAATTATTTGGCTGTGAATTGTTTTGGGACATTCTGTGAATAGGAAATGCTGCATAAATGCAAGTTCTTTATACAAGTTCTATTTGTGCTAGCTATTTTTGGAATGAAGATCATTATACAATAAGTGTGGCTCTGATACCAGTGCCAGTGCTTTAATGCTTCATCCTGACCATGAGCATTCGCCAAAATAATTTCCTCCCTTCCTCTCCTGGCTTGCTAAGACTCAAACGCATTGGCACCCCTCCACCCAAGTGTCTATTCTTCACGTGAGATATTATGGTACCAGAAAGCTATTTAACTTTGAGGGCATTGCAATAAAGCCCACTCCTGTCCCAGCCATTCATCTACAAATGTGTAACTCAGGAGTTGCTGGATAGCTAGGATATAGATGACTAACAATAACAACTTGTATTTATATAGTGGCTTTAACATAATATGACATCCCAAGGCTTGTCAAAGGGGGTTCTAAGACAAAATTTGACACTGAGCCACATAAGGAGCCAAATGGCTTTGTCAAAGAGGTAGGCTTTAAGAAGCACCTTAAAGGTCGAAAGTGAGGTAGAGAGGTGGAAAGGTGTAGGGAGTGGTGGACAGCTGAAGCCACAGTCACCAATGGTGGAGCAATTAAAATCAGGGACACTTAAGAAGCCAGAATTAGAGAAGCAGAGGGATTGCAGGGCTGGACGAGGCCACAGAGGGATTTGAAAATAAGGATGAGAATTTCAAATTTGAGGTATTGCTTAACCGGGAGCCAGTGTAGGCAGCGAGCAGAGAGCAAAGAACAAAGAAAAGTACAGCACATGAACAGGCCATTTGGCTCTCCAAGCCTGCGCCAATCATATTGCCTGTCAAACTAAAACATTTTGCACTTCCGGGGTCCGTATCCCTCTATTCCCATCCTATTCATGTATTTGTCAAGCTGTCTCTTAAACACCACTATCGTACCTGCTTCCACCACCTCTTCTGGCAGCGAATTCCAGACACTCACTACCCTCTGTGTAAAAAACTTGCCCCGCACATCTCCTCTATAGTTTTCTCCTCTCCACCTTAAATCTATGTCCCCTAGTAATTGACTCTTCCACCCTGGGAAAAAGCTTCTGACTATCTACTCTGTACATGCCACTCATAATTTTGTAAACTTCTATCAAGTTACCCCTCAATCTCCGTTGTTCTAGTGAGAACAATCTGAGTTTCTCCAACCTCTCCTCATAGCTAATAACCTCCAGACCAGTATCCTGGTAAAGCTCCTCTGCACCCTCTCCAATGCCTCCATATCCTTCTGGTAATGCAGTGACCAGAATTGCATGCAATATTCCAAGTGTGGCCTACCTTGCAGCATGACTTTCCAGCTTTTATACTCAATACCCCTGCCGATGAAGGTAAGCATGCCATATGCCTTCCTGACTACCTTATCCACCTGCATTGCCACTTTCAGTGACCTGTGGACCTGTACACCCAGATTCCTCTGCCTGTCAATGCACTTAAGGGTTCTGCCATTTACTGTATAATTCCTACCTGTTCCAATGCATTGCAAAATGCATTACCTCGCATTTGTCCGGATTAAACTCCATCTGCCATTTCTCTGCCCAAGTCTCCAACCGATCTGTATCCCGTTGTATCCTTTGACAGTCTTCTTCACTGTCTGCAACTCCTCCAACCTTAGTGTCGTCTGCAAACTTATTAATTAGCCTAGTTACATTTTCCTCCAAATCATTTACGTATACTACAAACAGCAAAGGTCCCAGCACTGATCCCTGCAGAACACCACTATTCTCAGCTCTCCATTCAGAAAAGCACCCTTCCACAGCTACGCTCTGCCTTCTATGACCAAGCCAATTCTGTATCCATCTTGCCAGCTCACCTCTGATCCCGTGCGACTTTACCTTCTGTACCTGTCTGCTATGAGGGACCTTGTCAAAGGCCTCACTGAAATCCATATAGATAATATCCAATGCCCTTACATCGTCAATCATCTTTGTCTCTTCCTCGAAAAACTCGAATCAAGTTAGTGAGACACGACCTCCCCTTCACGAACCCATGCTGCCTCTAATACACCCATTTGCTTCCAAATGGTAGTAAATCCTGTCACAAAGAATCTTCTCCAATAATTTCCCTACCACTGACGGAAGGCTCACCAGCCTGTAATTTCCTGGATTATCCCTGCTACCCTTCTTACCCTGGCCATTCTCCAGTCCTCTGGGATCTCACCCGTAGCCAGTGAGGATACAAAGATTTCTGTCAAGGCCCCAGCAATCTCTTCCCTTGCCTCCCTCAGTACTCTGGGGTAGATCCCATCTGGCTCAGAGGATTTATCCACGTTAATATTCTTCAGGACGCCTAATACCTCTTTTTTGATCTCAACATGATCCTGGCTATCCACACACTCTTCCCTAGACAAATCGACCGCTAAGTCCTTCTATTTGTTGAATACTGATGAGAAGTACTCATTTAGTATCTCTCCCATATCTTCTGGCTCCACACACAGATTCCCACCTCTGTCCCTGAGTGGGCCTACCCATTCCCTGGCTACCCTCTTGCTTTTCATATATGTATAAAATGCCTTGGGATTTTCCTTAATCCTGGTTGCCAATGACTTTTCACGACCCCTTTTAGCCCTCCTGACTCTTTGCTTAAGTTTCTTCCTACCTTCTTTATATTCTCCATGGGCTTCATCTGTTCCCAGCCTTCTAGCCCTTTTCTTTTTGACTAATCTCACAATATCCTTCGTTATCCAAGGTTCCTGAAACTTGCCATACTTATCCTTCATCCTAGCAGGAACGTGCCGGTACTGAATTCTTATCAACTGACATTTGAAAGCCCCCCACATGTCAGTTGTTGATTTGCCCTCAAACATCCGCCTCCAGTCTAGATTCATCTGTTCCTGCCTAATATTGTTATAATTAGCCTTCCCCCAATTAAGCACCTTAACCCGAGGATTCCTGTTATCCTTATCCACCTGTACCTTGAAACTTACTGAATTATGGTCACTTTTCCCGAAATGCTCCCCTACTGAAACTTCGACCACCTGGCCGGGTTCATTCCCTAATACCAGGTCCAGTAATGCCCCTTCCCTAGTTGGACTATCTACATATTGTCTCAGGAAGCCCTCCTGGATGCACCTTACAAATTCTGCACTAAGTGATTCCCAGTCAATATAGGGAAAGTTAAAATCACCCACCACAACAACCCTATTGCTTTTACATCTTTCCAAAATCTGCCTACATAAATGTTCCTCAATCTCCCGCCGGCATTTGGGAGGCCTATAGTAAATCCTCAACATTGTGACTGCACCCTTCCTATTCCGGAGCTCTACCCATATTGCCTCGCTGCATGAGCCCTCTGAGGTGTCCTCCTGTTGTACAGCTGTGATATTCTCCTTAACCAGCAGTACAACTCCCCCACCTCTTCTACATTCCTCTCCATCCTGCCAGAAACATCTAAATCCTGGAAAATTTATCTGCCAATCCTGTCCAACCTTCAACCAAGTCTCTGTAATAGCAATAACATCATAGGGGTGATGGATAAACAGGACTTGGTACGAGTAAGGATGTGGGCCTGGTTGAATATTCCATTTTCCTAGCCCAGGGGTGCTGAGGCAACTCTAATTGCTAAATGCTGTTGTGGCTGAGAGCAGAAACTCATTAGAAACCAGGAAAGACCTTTTAGGAGCTTCTGATCTTTATGGTTTAGCCTTAAAGCAATAGGTTGTCATAACTCCAAAACATTGTTTCTCTGATTCACACAAAGTACATCCAAAATAACAACCCTGGCATCAGGAATGTCTCAAGTTTAAGTTGTGGCATGGTCACACTGATAATACTTAAACCCAAGATAATCTTCTAATTACTTTCTATACCATTATCATCCTCTCACCCTCCAATCTCCAACAACTGCTGAAAAACATTCCTCACCCTCAGAAATGCACCAGGGCACAGACAAAATGGGAAGTATGTCAAAAATGGCATTTTAATCACTTTAATTTTTTTTTAAAAATCGAGTAAGCTTGAACACATGGTAAGAAAAATAACAAATGTGATCTATTATCACGTGAATAAAAGTTGGGGAGTCATGATTTTCAGAAAAGCAACATTAACGCCAGGAATAATTTAACTGGGGATTTGCAGTCCATGTCATTGGGTGATTTATTCTTACTTGTCCTCTAGAAAGTTCGTAGCAATATGTTAGTATTGTCCCAAGATGCAACTTTACAGAAGTTATGCGAATTTCTAGTAACTGATGATGAATTCACTCTAATATAAAAGCAAAAAACTGTGGATGTTGGAAATCCAAAATAAAAACAAAAATACCTGGAAAAACTCAGCAGATCGGGCAGCATCTGCAGAGAGGAACACAGTTAATGTTTCGAGTCCGAATGACCCTTCAACAGAACTAAGTAAAAATAGAAGAGAGGTGAAATATAAGCTGGTTTAAGGGGGGTGGGACAAGTAGAGCTGGATAGGGGGCCAGTGATAGATGGCGATAACCAAAAGATGTCACAGACAAAAGGACAAAGAGGTGTTGAAGGTGGTGATATTATCTAAGGAATGTGCTAATTAAGGGTAGAAAGCAGGACAAGCAAGGTACTGGGGGTGGGGTGGGGTGAAGGTATCAAAAAAGGCTAAAAGGTAGAGATAAAACAATGGATGGAAATACATTTAAAAATAATGGAAAAAGGTGGGAAAAGAAAAATCCATATAAATTATTGGACAAATGTGGGTGGGGGGGCAATTGGAAAGGGGGTGGGGATGGAGGAAATAGTTCATGAACTAAAATTGTTGAACTCAATATTCAGTCCGGAAGGCTGTAAAGTGCCTAGTTGGAAGATGAGGTGTTGTTCCTCCAGTTTGCGTTGAGCTTCACTGGAACAGAAATTGA
This sequence comes from Carcharodon carcharias, assembly GCF_017639515.1. Classification (NCBI taxonomy): domain Eukaryota; kingdom Metazoa; phylum Chordata; class Chondrichthyes; order Lamniformes; family Lamnidae; genus Carcharodon; species Carcharodon carcharias. The sequence goes on from NC_054479.1 coordinate 28,939,295, forward strand.
GACAGAGAGGTCAAGGAACAGAAGGGAAATGTCAGAGATGGACCATGTGAAAATGATGGAGGGGTGGAAGTTGGAAGCAAAATTAATAAATTTTTCCAGGTCCTTCTTGTCCTCACTTATCACCCCACCAGCCTCTGCATTCAAAGGATCATCCTCCGCCATTTCCGCCAATTCCAGCATGATGCCACCACCAAACACATGTCCCCTCACCCCACCCCCCAGCGGCATTCCACGGATCGTTCCCTCTGGGACACCCTGGTTCACTCCCCCATCACGCCCTACACCTCAACCCCCTCTCACGGCACCTTCCCATGCAACCGCAGAAAGTGCAACACCTGCCCCTTTACTTCCCCCCTCCTCACCAATCAAGGGCCCAAACACTCCTTTCAAGTGAAGCAGCATTTCACTTGCACTTCCCTCAATTTAATCTACTGCATTCGTTGCTCCCAATGCGGTCTCCTCTACATTGGAGAGACCAAATGCAGACTGGGTGACCGCTTTGCAGAACACCTTCGGTCTGTCCGCAAGCATTACCCAGACCTCCCTGTTGCTTGCCATTTCAACACACCACCCTGCTCTCATGCCCACATGTCCAATCTTGGCTTGCTGCATTGTTCCAGTGAAGCCCAACGCAAACTGGAGGAACAGCACCTCATCTTCCGACTAAGCACTTTACAGCCTTCCGGACTGAATATTGAGTTCAACAATTTTAGATCATGAACTCTCTCCTCCATCCCCACCCCTTTCTGATCCCTTTTTTTCCAATAATTTATATAGATTTTTCTTTTCCCACCTTTTTCCATTATTTTTAAATGTATTTCCATCCACTGTTTTATCTCTACCTTTTAGCCTTTTTCCATTCCTTCACCCCACCCCATCCCCACTAGGGCTATCTGTACCTTGCTTGTCCTGCTTTCTACCCTTAATTAGCACATTCCTTAGATAATATCACCACCTTCAACACCTCTTTGTCCTTTTGTCTGTGACATCTTTTGGTTATCGCCAGCTATCACTGGCCCTCTATCCAGCTTTATTTGTCCCCCCCCCTCCCCCCCTCCTTAAACCAGCTTATATTTCACCTCTTCTATTTTTACTTAGTTCTGTTCAAGGGTCATTTGGACTCGAAACGTTAACTGTGTTCCTCTCCGCAGATGCTGCCAGACCTGCTGAGTTTTTCCAGGTATTTCTGTTTCTGTTATGAATTCACTCTATACCGTTTTTATCTCAAATCTCAAACAATCGAGATAAATGCAGGCTGTATGTAAACACTGCTCCAGTAAATCACCCCATCAAAAGTTCATGCCTTGACTTAAGAGCCCGACGGTACCACCAGTATCATTACTAATGTAAACACATCACTTTATACAAACTTCAAAGTTGATCCTTCCGTTCACTTTTGATCGATTAGCAAACGTGACGAAAACAAATTCAACGTCCAAATGAGTAAATGCTTTGTGTCGAGTTGGTGTCCTATTGGACTGAGAGTTATTCTGGGCTCAATATTTATTTGTATTCTACCTGGTTTGTTTTCGAGCAGGCTCTTTTCACCGGAACATTTCACGTTGAACATTGCCCAGGACACGGCCGTTGTTAATGGCCTTTAACGGAACGATGCCATTCATAAATAATTCAATCAAATGGAGCTTCCAGTTAAGAATCTCCAAAGCAGCGAGGCATCTGGTGCTGAGTCAATGAGAATCCGAAATAAAACCTCAGTCAGTCACTGATGACAATGCCCAAGCCCGGCTCTAACTTCTGGATACTGTCAGCCCAGTTGAAGCAGTGTTAATGCTCAGATAATAAAAGAATGACACTGAGGGTTTCGAGTGGTTACTGATAGTTTGTGGGTGGTTGTGACTGGGACCTGTTATTAGAATGCATGGTCCGGAAATCTGTTCGTTATCAGTTGCCACAGGCAATGTTGTGATGTCAATAAAACCAAGACCCTACAGTAAGCACTGTTTTGGGATGCATGATTCCCCAGTAATAGAGACTGCATTGATGCTTAAAGCGAGGGTATCGTTTGAAAGTAGAAATTAGAAAGGCCATTAGAGTGGGACTGGGTGTACAACTATTTGATTAAGTGGTTCCTTGCAGATTAATTTCACGCAACAGCACCGTGAAAAGGCCCATCTGCAGAAACCTCAGAAGAGTTCATTAGCTCCCGCTTGGGCGAGAAACATTCACTTCGAATTACTGTTGGAAGGAGATGCCAGACACCCGAATAAAACCTGCCTGACATGACTGATGGGGAATTTATTTAAAACTGACCGTTCTATGGTCTTGACGCACTTAAGATAAATTCCGCCCCTTTTCTGTCGTGGTACAATGTGCCAGATTACTTGTCAGGACATACAGAAACTCTCACCAGTGTAACTCCACAGCTGTACACCTATTTTTAAGCAGGCTCATATCTGGCCTATATCAGTGCAACCTCGCCCAGTTAACGGGGAGGGGGTTCCAGTGGAGTTGGCTGCTTAACCCAATGGAGGTGTCACACCTTTGAAAACAGACTACAGTTTTGATTAATTGGCTATTAAAGTTTTAATCAATCTTAATATACGAAAAACATTAACATGGCACCATATACAGATGGATAATTTCGAATTTACCAAAAAAAAACCCACAACGTGACAAAGTAGGATTTAGTCCTTCCTTAACGCAGGAGCTTTGAGCTCTGGAACACGAGGTCAGTTTACTATTAGCTCTCTTTCGTTATCCGTCCCATTAAAGTGATCGAGAGTGCTGAAATATCACTCTCAATCGAACCAGTGATTTTTTTTTTGAGGCCAGATGAACCTGGTACCGGTCTGAGGCACTTGTTCTTTGGAGATTTCTTAGCACTGAGGGAGGAGGCGGCTTGAATATTCACAGGAAGAATCGTCTTGGATTGCTTGAAGGGCGATTACCTCAGCCCGTGTCAAACTTTTAAACCACAACGGATTGCTCGCATTCTCTAAACACTAGATGCTTCTTTTGTGCGAGGGCTTTTTGTGTACAAAAGCCAACCATTGTCATTTTACCCGACAAGTGTGATCCCCATCCTATCAAATCTAGGGAAGCTTAGTGAGGAAGCTAGGACTTTGACTTATTTTTAAAAAAAATAATGCTAGCAAGGTTGAATTATTCTAAACGTGTTCTATTCTCTGAAAAGAGACAAATCTAATGTTAAAAACCACACAGGTTCCTCTCTATCTACAGCCAAAGTTATGGCAATGGTCAATACCACACATGTGAATTCACGGGAGGGAGGTCCATGCTGTCGACTGGCGCATTATTCAGAACATTACAGTGTGAGGTGCTGGTGCCCAGAGCACTCGGGTTAACCCCCGGGGCTAGGATGGCTGCACAAGTTCTGGCGACCCGTGAGACCATTATGAGAAAGCCGACAAACCCATTGGCAGCTTGTCCGAATATCCATCTCAAACAGCGCCGTTTGTCAGATAACAGGAAGGAAAAACTCTCCTCTCTCGATTTATGAAAATGCATCAAGAATTCTCGTGGGACATTAAATGCTACATTTTTTTTAAAAAAAAGAGTTGTCAATCAAAACACGTGTTTCAGGCAGCTATTGTACGAGATGAGAGCTTTAAATAAGAGCAAATCCCTGGGTAGTATTTAACCATTGGAAAAAGATTATACCTGGATAGTTGGATTGTTTTAGCGAGTAGTGAATTTCTGGTCCACAAAATATATCGAAATCAGGGGCATTAATAAGTGTATATCCAACAATCTGACCGTCACTCTGATGAACCTTTCTCCGCAGTGAGCTTGTTTGCGTTCCCCACATCCGGACACAACTAACCACAAGCACTGACCCAGAACCCGTCTGCAGCAATTCACAACCAGCCTTTTGTAACTTAGCGAGACTCGCCTTTTTCCACTCTCCTTAATCAAGGTTACTAACTTTCTATTGTGAAAAAGGAGTGAAGCGGGGCTACCGGTTACCTGCGGGTGAGGAACCCATTGCTGCCCACTCCGAGCTGGTCCTTGCTGTTCTGCAATCCCGCTGGGTACTTGTACTGAAATCCAGTCCCCCACGAAGTGCACACCAGGGGGATTAAGTACAGCAGAAAGAAAGTTGCCAGGAAGCCTCTCCACGATGCTGTGCACCACTGGAGATTCCTGAAAGTGCCCGCATGCACGCTCCCGGCCATTCCCTGCACACTCGGGTAGATGATGCTGGATTATCTCTCTGGCCGTCCGAACTGCACCGGTCCGCCCGCCTCCCCGTCTGCAATGATCTACTGGATTCTCTCCACAGCACACAGGCAGCTCTGGAGTGCTGCAGCAACCTCAGCTGCCCACAGTTCTCAGAGTGGACACAACAAGCCAGAAGCTACAAACATCCGAGTCAGGGCTGCCTGGTTCGTACCGACTGGAGCTTTGCTTTAACTGTCATTGAGGATACAATCTGGAAGTGTTTTTATATATATATATATAAGGGCTGCTTGGCTCAGTGTGTGGAGACTGAGTGTTGCACCCTGGTGCCTCCACTCTTTTTCTTTGGTCAGGGCAGCGTGTGTTTTGTAGTTTCCCAGAGGAATCTCATTGACGTCTCGCTGATGGATTGCTGGCACCGAGGAATCAGACGGGGTTTCTTCCCCCCAATGGATTAACGACGCGGCGCAATCAGGTCCTTGAAAAGATCTTGCACTCCCCCGGCAGATCCCGCCCCCCTATTCATCCAGAAAACGTGGATCGCCTTAAAATGCTTTACAGGGACAAGCCCGCTGTCACGCTTTTGGTTTTTTTTTTGGCAAAAAAAAATTATGAAATATAATTCACGCGCAGCTTTTTTTTTCCAACGCAGCACCTCGGTGAAAATGTTGCCACAACAGCTCGGATACTTAGCATAAAAGAGCTAGCCCGAGCCAAATTATCTCAAAACTGTGGCAGACTTGGAAACACTTTTAGAGACCCTCAACATTTTCAAAGCTTGTGGTATTTTTCGCAGAGGAAGCCAGAGGGCACTATTTGGTAAAGGAAGAGATTCTTTATCAGGTTTGAGAGTTTCAGGTTGTCTCCTCGGCATCTGCCCGAGTAACTATGTTGCCCTGACGCAAGGTCACCGACCACTATTTCTCCCCCCAACCCCAATTCTCTCTCTCTCTCTCTCTCTGTCTCTCCCCCCACCAACTCTCTCTCTGTCTCTCCACTCCCCAACTCTCTCTCTGTCTCTCCCCCACAACTCTCTCTCTGTCTCTCCCCCCACCAACTCTCTGTCCCTCCCCCCCAACTCTCTCTGTCTCTCCCCCCAACTCTCTCTCTCTATCTCTCCCCCCAACTCTCTCTCTCTGTCTCTCCCCACCAACTCTCTCTGTCTCTCCCCCCAACTCTCTCTCTCTGTCTCTCCCCCCAACTCTCTCTCTCTCTCTCTGTCTCTTCCCCCCCAACTCTGTCTCTCCCCCCAACTCTCTCGCTGTCTCTCCCCCCCAACTCTCTCTCTCTGTCTCTCCCCACCAACTCTCTCTCTGTCTCTCCCCCCCAACTCTCTCTCTCTCTCTCTGTCTCTCCCCTCCAACTCTCTCTCTCTCTGTCTCTCCCCCCAACTCTGTCCCTCCCCCCAACTCTCTGTCTCTCCCCGCAACTCTCTCTGTCTCTCCCCCAATTCTCTCTCTCTCTGTCTCTCCCCCCAACTCTCTCTCTCTCTGTCTCTCCCCTCCAACTCTCTCTCTGTCTCTCCCCCCCAACTCTCTCTCTCTCTGTCTCTCCCCCCCAACTCTCTCTCTCTCCCCTCCCAACTCTCTCTCTCTCTGTCTCTTCCCCCCAACTCTCTCTGTCTCTCCCCCCCAACTCTCTCTCTCTCTCTATTTCTCCCCTCCAACTCTCTCTCTGTCTCTTCATCCCACTACTCTCTCTCGCTGTGTCTCCCCCCCACCCTCTCTCTCTGTCTCTTCGCCCCCCTTTCTCTGTGTCTCCCCCCGCCCTCTCTCTCTCTCACACCCACCCTCTCTGTCTCTTCACCCCCCCTCTCTCTGTGTCTCCCCCCCACTCTCTCTCTCTGTCTCTCCGCCTCCTCTCTCTGTCTCTCCACCCTCTCTCTCTGTCTCTCCCCCCACCCTCTCTCTCTCCCCCTCTCTCTCATTCTCCCCTCTCTCTGTCTCTCTCCCACACCCTCTCTCTCCCCCCACCCTCTCTCTCTGTCTCTCCGCCCCCTCTCTCTCCCCCCTCTCTCTCTCCTCTCTCTGTCTCTCCCCCCACCCGCTCTCTCCCCTCTCTGTCTCTCCTCTCTCCCTCTGTCTCTCCCCCCATCCTCTCTCTCCCCCCACCCTCTCTCTCTCTGTCTCTCTGCTCCCCTCTCTCTCCCCCTTCTCTCTCTGTCTCTCCCCCCCAACTCTCTCTCTCTCTTTCTCCCCCCAACTCTCTGTCTCTCTTTCTCCCCCCAACTCTCTCTCTCTCCCCAACTCTCTCTCTCTGTCTCTCCCCCAACTCTCTCTGTCTCTCCCCCCAACTCTCTCTCTCTCTCTGTTTCTCCCCCCAACGCTCTCTCTCTCTGTTTCTCCCCCCCAACTCTCTCTCTCCCTCTGTCTCTCTCCCCCCAACTCTCTCTCTCTCTGTTTCTCCCCCCCAACTCTCTCTCTCCCTGTCTCTCCCCCCAACTCTCTCTCTCTGTCTCTCCACCCCCCAACTCTCTCTCTCTCTCTCTCTGTCTCTCCCCACCCAACTCTCTGTCTCTCCCCCCCAACTCTCTCTCTCTGTCTCTCCACCCCCAACTCTCTCTGTCTCTCCCCCCCTCTCTCTCTTTGTCTCTCCCCCCCGCAACTCTGTCTCTCCCCCTCACCCTCTCTCTCTCCCACCCCCACCCTTTCTCTCCCACCCCCACCCCCTCGCTCTTCCACCCCCACCTTCTCTCTGTCTCCCCCCCACCCTCTGTCTCTCTGCCCCCTCTGTCTCTCTGCCCCCTCTCTCTCTCTCTGCCCCCTCTCTCTGTCTCTCCCCCACTCTCTCTGTCTCTCCCCCACCCTCTCTCTTTGTCTCTCCCCCCACCCTCTTTCTCTGTCTCTTCCCCACCCTCTCTGTCTCTTCCCCCCCACTCTGTCTCTTCACCTCCTCTCTCTCTGTCTCTTCGTTTCCCCTACTCTCTCTCTCTCTGTGTCTCCCCCCCACCCTCTCTCTCTGTCTCTTTGCGTCCTCTCTCTCTATCTCTCCCACCCACCATCTCTCTCTGTCTCTCCCCCCCGCCCTCTCTGTCACTTCGACCCCTCTCTCTGTCTCTTCGTCCCCCTACTCTCTCTCTCTGTGTCTCCCCCTCGCACCCTCTCTCTGTCTCTTCGCCCTCCTCTTTCTCTGTGTCTCCCCCCCCACCCTCTCTCTCTCTCTCTCTCACACCCACCCTCTCTCTCTGTCTCTTCGCCCTCCTCTTTCTCTGTGTCTCCCCCCCACTCTCTCTCTCTCTCTGTCTCTCCGCCACCTCTCTCTCTCTGTCTCTCCCCTCCCACCCTCTCTCTCTCCCCCACTCTCTCATTCTCCCCTCTCTCTATGTCTCTCCCCCCACACCCTGTCTCTCCCCCCCCACCCTCTCTCTCTCCCCCCCACCCTCGCTCTCTCTGACTCTCTGCCCCCTCTCTCCCCCCTCTATCTGTTTCTCCCCCACCCTCTCTCTCTCCCCTCTCTCTCTCTGTCTCTCCCCCCAACCTCTCTCTCCCCTCTCTCTCTCTCCCCCCACCCTCTCTCTCTCCCCTCTCTCTCTGTCTCTCCCCCCCAACCTTTTCTCTCTCCTCCTCTCTCTCTCCCCTCTCTCTCTGTCTCTCCCCCCCACCCTCTCTCTCTCCCCCCACCCTCTCTGTCTCTCCGCCCCCCTCTCTCTCCCCCTCTCTCTCTGCCTCTCTGCCCCCCCCTCTCTTTCCCCCTCTCTCTCTCTGTCTCTCCCACCCCAACTCTCTCTCTCTCTTTCTCCCCCCCAACTCTCTCTCTCTGTCTCCCCCCCACCCCGGCAACTCTGTCTCTCCCCCTCACCATCTCTCTCTCCCACCCCCACCCTCTCTCTCTCCCACCCCCACCCTCTCTCTCTGTCTCTCCCCCCCACCCTCTGTCTCTCTGCCCCCTCTGTCTCTGCCCCCCCACTCTCTCTGTCTCTCCCCCACCCTCTCTCTGTGTCTCGCCCCCCATCCTCTTTCACTGTCTCTTCCCCACCCTCTCTGTCTCTTCCCCCCTCACCCTCTCTGTCTCTTCGCCCTCTCTCTCTGTCTCTTCGTCCCCCTACTCTCTCTCTCTGTGTCTCCCCCCCCACCCTCTGTCTCTGTGCCCTCCTCTTTCTGTGTCTCCCCCCCACCCTCTCTCTCTCTCTCACACCCACCCTTTCTCTGTCTCTTCACCCCCCTTTCTCTGTGTCTCCCCCCCCCACTCTCTCTCTCTCTCTCTGTCTCTCCACCCCCTCTCTCTCTCTCTCCCCCCCACCCTCTCTCTCTCCCCCCTCTCTCATTCTCCCCTCTCTCTCTGTCTCTCCTCCCACACCCTCTCTCTCCCCCCACCCTCTCTCTCTCTGACTCTCCGCCCACTCTCTCTCCCCCCCTCTCTGTCTCTCTCCCCCTCTCTCTGTCTCTCCCCTCCGCAACTCTGTCTCTCCCTCTCTCTCCCACCCCCACCCTCTCTCTCTCTCTCTCCCCCCCACCCTCTGTCTCTCTGCCCCCTGTCTCTCCAGCCCCTCTCTCTCTGTCTCTCCGTCCCCTCTTTCTGTCTCTCCCCCCCCACTCTATCTGTCTCTCCCCACCATCTCTCTCTGTCTCTCCCCCCACCCTCTTTCCCTGTCTCTTCCCCACCCTCTCTGTCTCTTCGCCCCCCTCTTTCTCTGTCTCTTCCCCCCACCCTCTTTCTCTGTCTCTTCCCCCCACCCTCTTTCTCTGTCTCTTCCCCCCACCCTCTTTCTCTGTCTCTTTGCCCCCCCTCTCTCTGTCTCTTCGTTCCCCCTACTCTCTCTCTCTGACTCCCCCCCACCCTCTCTGTCTCTTCGCCTCCTCTCTCTGTCTCTCCCCCCCACCCTCTCTCTCTGTCTCTTCCCCCCCTCGCCCTCTCTGTCTCTTCGCCCTCTCTCTCTGTCTCTTCGTCCCCCTACTCTCTCTCTCTCTGTGTCTCCCCCCCCACCCTCTCTGTCTCTTCACCCTCCTCTTTCTGTCTCTCCCCCCCTCTGTCTGTCTCTCCCCCCATCTGTCTGTCTCTCCCCCCATCTGTCTGTCTCTCTCCTCTCTCTTTCTGTCTCTCTCCTCTCTCTTTCTGTCTCTCTCTCCCCTCTCTTTCTGTCTCTCTCTCCCCTCTCTTTCTGTCTCTTTCCCCCCCCTCTCTGTTTCTTCCCCCTTCCTCTCTGTTTCTCCCTCGCACCCTCTGTCTCTTCCCCATCTCTCTCTCTCTGTCTCTCCCCTCATCTCTCTCTCTCTCCCCCCCAACTCTCTCTCTCTGTCTGTCTCTCCCCCCCAACGCTCTCTCTCTGTCTCTCCCCCCCAACTCTCTCTCTCTGTCTCTCCCCTCCCAACTCTCTCTCTCTGTCTCTCCCCCACCAACTCTCTCTCTGTCTCTCCCCCCCAACTCTCTCTCTGTCTCTCCCCCCCAACTCTCTCTGTCTCTGCCCCCCCAACTCTCTCTCTCTGTCTCTCCCCCCGCCAACTCTCTCTCTCTGTCTCTCCCCCCCAACTCTATCTCTCTCTCTTTCTCCCCCCAACTCTCTCTCTCTGTCTCCCCCAACTCTCTCTCTGTTTCTCCCCCCCCAACTCTCTCTCTCTCTGTCTCTCCCCCCAACTCTCTCTCTCTCTCCCCCCCCAACTCTCTCTCTGTCTCTCACCCTCTCTCTCTCTGTCTCTCCCCACCAACTCTCTCTCTCTGTCTCTCCCTCCCAACTCTCTCTCTCTCTGTCTCTCCCCCCCAACTCTCTCTCTCTCTGTCTCTCCCCCTCAACTCTCTCTCTCTCTGTCTCTCCCCCCAACTCTCTCTCTCTGTGTCTGTCTCTCCCCCCTCAACTCTCTCTCTCTCTGTCTCTCCCCCCAACTCTCTCTCTCTGTGTCTGTCTCTCCCCCCTCAACTCTCTCTCTCTCTGTCTCTCCCCTCCCAACTCTCTCTCTCTCTGTCTCTCCCCCCCAACTCTCTCTCTGTCTCTCCCCCCCAACTCTCTCTCTCTCTCTCTCTGTTTCTCCCCTCCAACTCTCTCTCTGTCTCTTCGTCTCACTACTCTCTCTCTCTGTGTCTCCCCCCCACCCTCTCTCTCTGTCTCTTCGCCCCCTCTTTCTCTGTGTCTCCCCCCGCCCTCTCTCTCTCTCACACCCACCCTCTCTGTCTCTTCACCCCCCTCTCTCTGTGTGTCCCCCCAATTCTCTCTCTCTCTGTCTCTCCGCCCCCTCTCTCTATCTGTCTCTCCGCCCCCTCTCTCTCTCTCTGTCTCTCCACCCCCTCTCTCTCTGTCTCTCCCCCCCACCCTCTCTCTCTCCTCTCTCTCATTCTCCCCTCTCTCTCTGTCTCTCCCCCCACACCCTCTCTCTCCCCCCCACCCTCTCTCTCTGTCTCTCCGCCCCCTCTCTCTCTGTCTCTCCCCCCCACCCTTTCTCCTCTCTGTCTCTCCCCCCCACCCTCACTCTCTGTCTCTCCCGCCCACCCTTTCTCTCTCCCCCTCTCTCTCTCCCATCTCTCCCTCTGTCTCTCCCCCCATCCTCTCTCTCCCGCACCCTCTCTCTCTCTGTCTCTTCCCCCCAACTCTCTCTCTCTGTCTCTCCCTCCCAACTCTCTCTCTCTGTCTCTGTCTCTCCCCCCCCAACTCTCTCGCTCTCTGTCTCTCCCCCTCTCTGTCTCTCCCCCTCGCTCTCCCACCCCCACCCTCTCTCCCCCTCAACTCTCTCTCTGTCTGTCTCTCCCCCCTCAACTCTCTCTCTCTCTGTCTCTCCCCCCAACTCTCTCTCTCTCTGTCTCTCCCCCCCAACTCTCTCTCTGTCTCTCCCCCCCAACTCTCTCTCTCTGTCTCTCCCCCCCACCGTCTGTCTCTCTGCCCCCTCTGTCTCGCCGCCCCCTCTCTCCCTGTCTCTCCGCCCTCTCTCTCTGTCTCTCCCCCCACCCTCTTTCTCTGTCTCTTCCCCCCCCACTCTCTGTCTCTTCGCCCCCTCTCTCTCTGTCTCTTCCCCCCACTCTCTTTCTCTGTCTCTTCCCCCCCACTCTCTGTCTCTTCGCCCCCTCTCTCTCTGTCTCTCCGTTCCCCCTACTATCTCTCTCTGTGTCTCCCCCCCACCCTCTCTGTCTCTTCGCCTCCTCTCTCTATCTCTCCCACCCACCCTCTCTCTCTGTCTCTCCCCCCCACCCTCTTTCTCTGTCTCTTCCCCCACACCCTCTCTGTCTCTTCCCCCCCTCACGCTCTCTGTCTCTTCGCCCTCTCTCTCTGTCTCTTCGTCCCCCTACTCTCTCTCTCTGTGTCTCTCCCCCCACCCTCTCTCTTTGTCTCTTCACCCTCCTCTTTCTCTGTGTCTCCCCCCCAGCTTCTCTCTCTCTTCACCCCCCTCTCTCTGTCTCTCCCCCCTCTGTCTCTCCCCCCCTCTCTTTCTCTCCCCCCCTCTGTCTGTCTCTCCCCCCATCTGACTGTCTCTCCCCCATCTGTCTGTCTCCCCCCACCTTTCTCTCTCTCCCCCCCTCTTTTTGTCTCTCTCTCCCCCCTCTTTTTGTCTCTCTCTCCCCTCTTTCTGTCTCTCTCCCCCCCTCTCTTTCTGTCTCTCTCCCCCCCTCTTTTCTGTCTCTCTCCCCCCCTCTTTCTGTCTTTCTCTCCCCTCTCTTTCTGTCTCTCTCCCCCCTTCTCTTTCTGTCTCTCTCCCCCCCTCTCTTTCTGTCTCTCTCTCTCCTCTCTTTCTGTCTCTCTCCCCCCCTCCCTCTCTGTCTCTCCCCCCCTTCCTCTCTGTCTCTCCCTCGCTCCCTCTCTGTCTCTTCCCCATCTCTCTCTCTCTGTCTCTCCCCCCATCTCTCTCTCTTCCCCTCTTTCTGTCTCAATGCCCCCATCTGTCTCTCCCACCCTCGCTCTGCCTCTCCCACGCTCCCTTTCTCTCCCCCCTCCCTCACTGTCTCTCCCCCCCCTCCCTCTCTGTCTCTCCCCCATCTCTCTCTCTGTCTCTCCCCTCATCTCCCTCTCTCTGTCTCTCCCACCCAACTTTCTCTCTCTCTGTCTCTCCCCCCCAACTCTCTCTCTCTCTGTCTGTCTCTCCCCTCCAACTCTCTCTCTCTGTCTCTCCCCCACAACTCTGTCTCTCCGCCCCCTCTCTCTGCCTCTCCCCCCCACCCTCTCTCTCTGTCTCTTCGCCCCCTCTCTCTATCTCTCACAACCACCCTCTCTCTCTCTCTGTCTCTCTGCCCCTCTCTCTCTGTCTCTCCGCCCCCTCTCTCTCTATCCCCCCTCTCTCTCACTGTGTCTCCCCCCCTCTCTCTTCCCCTCTCTCTCATTCTCCCCTCTCTCTCTGTCTCTCCCCCATACCCTCTCTCTCCCCCCTCCCTCTCTCTCTCCCCCCAAACCGTCTCACTGTCTCTCCGCCCCCTCTCTCTCCCCCCCCCTCTCTCTGTCTCTCCCCCCCACCCTCTCTCTCTCCCCTCTCTGTCTTTCCCCCCCACACCCTCTCTCTACCCCTACCCTCTCTCTCTCTATCTGTTTCTCTGCCCCCCTCTCTCTCCCCCTCTCTCTCTGTCTCTCCCCCCCCTCTCTCTCCCCTCTCTCTGTCTCTCCCCCCCCCCCACCCTCTCTCCCCCTCTCTCTTTCTCTCCCCTCCCACCCTCTCTCTCTCCCCTCCCACCCTCTCTCCCTCCCCCCACCCTCTCTCTCCCCCACCTTCTCTCCCTCCCCTCACCCTCTCTCTCCCCCCCACCCTCTCTCTCCACCCCCACCCTCTCTGTCTCTTCGCCCCCCCCCTCACTGTCTCCCCCCCAGCCTCTCTCTCTTCCCCCCCTCTCTGTCTCTCCCCCCTCTCTCTGTCTCTCCCCCCCATCTCTGTCTCTCCTCCCCCTCTCTCCCCCTCTCTCTCTGTCTCTCTGCCCCCTCTCTCTCTCTGTCTCTCCCCCCCACCCTCTCTCCCCTCTCTTTCTGTCTCTCCCCTCCTCTTTCTGTCTCTCCCCCCCTCTGTCTGTCTCTCCCCCCATCTGTCTGTCTCCCCCCGCCTTTCTCTCTCTCCCCCCCTCTCTTTCTGTCTCTCCCACCCTCCCTCTGCCTCTCCCACCCTCCCTCTCTGTCTCTCCTCCCTCCCTCACTGTTTCTCCCCCCTCCCTCACTGTCTCTCCCCCCCTTCCTCTCTGTCTCTCCCCCCTCCTTCTCTGTCTCTCCCCCATCTCTCTCTCTCTGTCCCCCTCTCTCTGTCTCAATGCCCCCCATCTGTCTCTCCTCCCTCTCTCTGTGTCCCCCTCCTCTCTGTGTCTCCCCCCTCTGTTTCTCCTTCTCTGTTTCTCCCCCTCTCCCTGTTTCTCCCCCTCTCACTTACTGCCTCTCTGTTTCTCCCTTCTCCGTTTCTCCCCTCTCCCTGTTTCTCCCCTCTCCCTGTTTCTCCCCTCTGTTTCTCCTCTGTCCCTGTTTCTCTCCCCCTCTATCTCTGTCTCCCCCTCCCACTCTCTCTTTCTCTGTGTCTCCCCCTCCTCCTCTCTCTCTCTGTTTCTCCCCCCTCTCTCTCTCTCTCTCTCTTTCTCCCCCTCTCTCTCTGTTTCTCCCCTCTCTTTCTCCCCCCCTCTTTCTCCCCACCCCTCTCTCTCTTTCTCCCCACCCCTCTCTCTCTTTCTCCCCACCCCTCTCTCTCTTTCTCCGTGTCTCCCTATCTCTTTCTCTTTCTCTGTCTCCCCCTCTCTCTCTCCTTCTCTGTTTCTCCCCCTCTCTCTCTCCTTCTCTGTTTCTCCCCCTCTCTCTCTCTGTTTCTCCCTCTCTCTGTTTCTCCCCCCTTTCTCTGTTTCTCCCCTCTCTGTTTCTCCCCCCTCTCTCTCTCTGTTTCTCCCCCCTCTCTCTCTCTGTTTCTCCCCCCTCTCTCTGTCTCTCTGTTTCTCCCCCCCTTTCTCTGTCTCTCCCCCCTCTCTCTGTCTCTGTTTCTCCCCCCTCTCTCTGTCTCTCCCCCCACCCTCTCTCTCTGTTTGTCCACCCTCTCTCTCTGTTTGTCCCCCTCTCTCTCTGTTTCTCCCCCCTCTCTCTCTGTTTGTCCCCCTCTCTGTTTGTCCCCCCTCTCTCTCTCTCTGTTTCTCCCCTCCTCTCTATTTCTCCCGCTCTCACTTACTGCCCCTGTGTCTCCCCTCTCTCTCTCTCTTTCTCTGTTTCTCCCCTTCTCTCTCTTTCTCTGTTTCTCCCCTTCTCTCTTTCTCTGTTTCTCCCCTTCTCTCTCTTTGTTTCTCCCCTGCTCTCTCTTTCTCCCCTTCTCTCTCCTTCTCCCCTTCTCTCACTTTCTCTGTTTCTCCCCTTCTCTCTCTTTCTCTGTTTCTCCCCTTCTCTCACTTTCTCCGTTTCTCCCCTTCTCTCTCTTTCTCTGTTTCTCCCGTTCTCTCTCTTTCTCTGTTTCTCCCCCTCTCTCTTTCTGTTTCTCCCCCTCTCACTTTGTTTCTCCTCTTTCTGGTTCTCCCCCTCTCTCTGTTTCTCCCCCTCTCTCACTTTGTGTTTCTCCCCCTCTCACTTTCTCCCTCTCAGTTTCTCCCCTTGTCTTTCTGTTTCTCCCCCTCTCTCTTTTTCTTTCTCCCTCTTTCTCTTTCTCGCCACAGATGCTGCTTGACCTGCTGAGTGTCTTCAACATTTTTTGCTTTTAACTTCAGATTTCCAGCTTCCACAATTCCTTGCTCTCGACTATGCTGTCCACTGCTTGGTTCCAGAGTTTACATGGATACTGCAGGATGTCTTGCTGCCTCAGCTACCCCAACTGGCCACGTTGTAATTCTCGTTGTGCATTTTTAATTTAGACAGGTTATCCATGGCCAGGTTATCCATTTTCTTAAAGCAGCATCTTCCTAAACTGAGGAAATCGCTTGTGGAATGACTGGCAGTAGAACAGGACATATCTGACACCAACCCAAATGAAGGAAAGAAATTAATCTCCTGTGGAGAACAGGTGATCAGTTAAAACAAACTGAAAACCCTAAAGCACTTTCTGACCTTTTATTGTAAATTCCACTTAAACATTATCATGAGTTCTGATGAAGAATCATACGGACTCGAACCGTTAACACTGGGTTCTTCTCCACAGATGCTGTCAGACCTGCTGAGTTTTTCCAGCTATTTTTGTTTTTGTTTCAGATTTCCAACATCCGCAGTATTTTGTTTTTATAACCATTATCCTTTCCTGAACGATACGGAGCAGGTAATCAAGTTTTGGCTATGCGTATACCTGCCCAACTACTGGATGAGATCACTGTTACATTTCCCTCAATTAAATCTCATTGTTCAAATTTAGGTCTACTGAAATTGAATTCGTTGACTAATGACTTCCCCCTCCACTTTCTGAATCCAGGTAATAAATGGCCATACTAGTAGGCGATCCCTTCGATTTCATTTACCCTACTCGATGTGTTGAATTCCCGCCTCCTTCCTTCTGCATACAAGTGTACCTGCCGTTGAATCTATGAACTGGCACTTCACCTTTTTTTGCTTTCAGACATAGGGAGATTCAACGGATGAGTGTATTTACATAGTGTCACTGAAAAGCCAAAACGCCGTTCCAGAAATGTTAACCTTGAAAAAGGATATGAATTCCCAGAGTGACTGTGAGGCCCCTTTCTCTAGGGGGTCTCACTCCACTTTGTTCCGTGTCATCTTCCGATGCATAATAACACCGCTTTGAGTTTGAAAGAACAGCGCCATTCTCTACAGCAGGTATCCTGAAACAACACATTATATTAGCAATATGGAAGACGACTATATTTGGGGCCGGCTAGCAATCAAGTACATGAGATCTATATGATTACGTTTTTTAGTGTATGTAAGCAAACTCCAACTGTCAAGTTCCGTTAACCCAACCATCTTGTTTGTAAACACTTACTATCCAGAGAACTGGAGAATTGCAAACATTACACCCTTGTCCAAAAAAGGTTGTAAGGATAAGCCCAGCAATTACAGACCTGTCAGTTTAACTTCAGTAGTGGGCAAGATTCTAGAAACAATTATTCAGGATAGAATTAGTAGCAACTGGACAGCATTTCCCCCCGTCGGGGGGTTGGGATTTGGTGGGGGGGGGGGGGTGTTTATGTGGGAGTGGGTGGGTTCACAATCGGCGCCACCATTTTACGTGGTTGGGCCAATTAAGGCCCATCCAGCGTGACATGCGCCAGGGAGCGATGTGCGCTCCCTGTGCGGGTGGGGCCGGGGGTGGTGGAGGGTTGATTACCTGAGCTGGGAGTACGCTCTTTCACGTACATGCGCAAAAGAGTGCACAGATCTCCCTGAGGCAAAATGCTGCCTCAGGGACTTCGGCTCAAGATTCAAAAGTTCATCAAAGGCAAAAAAAAAATTCCTGTCATGTCCCCTCATCTGACACTGTCACATGAGTTGGGACATGTCAATTTCTTTTATTTAGGCATTTTATACAAATTTTAAAACCCTAATGAAACCTCATCCCACCCATGGATGAGGCTTCATGTTTTTCTGAAGGCCGCCTGGGCTCTTTGCCTGCCCACCAACCTTAAGGTTGGATGGGCAGCTCCATTAATCATTTTAATTACTTTTTTAATGGCCTTAATAGGCCGTTGACAGGTCAGCAGGTGCGCACCCACTGAACTGAGAATCTAAATGAGGATGCCCGACATCACCCTGCGTCATTTTACGCTTCAGCGAGTGGGCACAGCCCCTGCTCACCGGCCAGAAAAAGCTGTCCATGGAAAAATATGGGTTGATAAGGAAGAGCCAGCATAGATTTCTAAAGGGGAAATTGTGTTCAACTAAATTGGAGTTTTTTGAAGAGCCAACAGAAAAGGTCGATGAAGGTAATGCTGTTGATGTGGTGTACATGGACTTTCAAAAGGCATTTGGTACAGTGCCACACAACAGGCTTGAGAGAGAAGTTATTGTGCATGGAATAAAAGGGACAGTAGGAACGTGGATACAGAATTGGCTGAAAAATAGGAAGCTGAGAGTAATGGTCAATTGATATTTTTCAGGCTGGAAGAAGGTTTGTAGTGGAGTTCCCCAGGGGTCGGTATTGGGACCCTTGTTTTTCTGGATATCTACAAATGGTCTAGATGTGCAGGGGACACTTCCAAAGTTTGTGGATGATACGAAGCTGGGGCGGGGGGTGGGGGTGGGGGGGAGGAGGAGGAGGACAGTGTAGAACTTCAAAAGGACATAGACAAGTGGACTGATAGGTGGCAGATGATGTTCAATGCAGAGAAGTGTGAGGTGATGCCTTTTGGTAAGAAGAACATGGACAGACTATAAAATAAGGGGTGAAATTTTGAAGGGGGCGCAGGAGCAGAAAGACCTGGGTGTCTATGTGCCTAGATCATTGAAGGTGGCAGGACAGGTGGAGAGAGAAGTCAATAAAGCATATAGTATCCTGGATTTTATTAATAGGGGCATAGAACACAAAAGCAAGGAGGTTATGTTGAATTTATATAAGACACTTGTTAGACCTCAGCTGGAATATTGTGCACAGTTCTGGGGGCCACATTATAGGAAGGATGTGAACATATTGGAGAGAGTGCAGAAGAGGTTTACAAGAATGGTTCCAGGAATGAGAAACTTTAGCTATGAGGATAGATTGGAGAGGCTGGGACTGTTCTCCTTGGAGAGAAGGCGGCCAAGGGGAGATTTGATAGAGATGTTCAAAATCATGAAGGGGCTGGACAGAGTAAATAGGGAGGAGCTGTTCCCACTTGTAAAAGGATCAAGAAAGAGAGGGCACAGATTTAAAGTGATTTGCAAAAGAAACAAATGTGACACGAGAAAAAACTTTTTCACACGAGTGGTTCAGGTCTGGAATGCACTACCTGGAAGTGTGGTGGAGGCAGGTTCAATTGAGGCATTCAAAAGGGCATTAGATGATTATTTGAATAGAAACAATGTGCAGGGGTACAGGGAAAAGACAGGGCAATGGCACTAGGTCATAATTGCTCATTTGGAGAGCCAGTGCAGACATGATGGACCTAATGGCCTCCTTCTGTGTCATTAAAATTCTGTGGTCTTAATCAAACCAGTGTATTTCCCCATCATTCCATTAAAAATCTAAACAGTTTATTGCATTGGTGCTGGACATGGAAGCTACACAATGAAGACCAATTCAGGATGATTTATTTTATATAAATGGACTGAGCTTTTAACTAAAGATGGTTTTGATGGAATTGTTCCAATACAACTGAAAGCTTTGGCAGTGCTAATTTGACTATGGCATAACGTGGTATATAAATGTTTTCAGAGACAATACACCCAGCCAGTTATCAGTTTGTATTGTGATCATATATAGAATGATATTTACTATTTACTTGTTAGAACTTCTATGTGAGTACTGTAGTTACGTTTTCCAATAAAAGTCTGAAAACTTGTAATGCTAAAATACCTGGTTGTCTGAAAAACTACTATATTTTTGCAGGGTTATCTAAGTGTTGTACAGAATATAAAACTACCTTAACTCTACTTTCTAAAAATGTGATTAATTATTAGTACAAAGATTTTTTAAGTTATCTGTTTATTTGGTTGTAGTTGCAGGAAAACCTAAAGCAGATCTTCCAATCCCAAAGAAAATTGCTTGGCTTGTTACAATTATTCAAAGATCGCAAAAGATAAGTTTTGTTCATAATTATTTGGCTCTTGACTGGATTTTATTATACAGCTATGTCAAGTTATTATTCAGGTACAATTTATATCAGGCAAATCTAAAAGAAAATCATAACCAATCACAATGTTAAAACAATCATTGGCAGGTGATGGTGGATCAATAATTAACTGAATTGATTCAGATACACACATGAAACAATTCAAATGAATTTAGCAAATGTAATTCATAACATTATTAATTTCTACATTGAATATTTTCTCAAAATGGAATCAGAAAATACCTATTGCTATACTAAGAGGTATTTTGCCAAGGAATAGTATTTTTTTTTTTTAGTCCTCCTTTCTTTGAGTAGAAGTGTGGATCTCAACCATCATTGATAGCGTCAGGTGTCCCCTTTGTTTAACCAGAGAGTACTGTTGTTTAAATGCTACTAAAAGTACTATTCATTTTAAACTCACATTTCTCACACTGACATTAAATGTGTATCATCAGGTCTAGATGTAGAACATTAGTAATCTACCAGTAAAAATTGCTGGATATGCAAACTTGTCCGCAGGTCTGTAGAAATAGAAATAGAGTCTTATTGGTGATATTTCATTAGTTTTAGACTCAATGCCTTCCTGATTCAGACATTCCGCATCTTACTCTTTAATTTGATAAATCTTTGTTCAAATATAATGAATAAATAAGATTGTAAAAAGATTGTATCACAAATGTTGGTAGTTGTTCAAAGAATAGGAGAATAGTGCTGGAAAAATGGTTCATCTACATGCATTCAACAAAACCATTGAAAACTGCAAGGGCTGAATTTTCTGTTAGGTGTGCAGGCAGAGCTGAAGCTATCGTGGGCGGCCGTGGACCCGATTGGTGTCCGCGATTGGGGCTGCGCCATCATTTAGCACGGGCGGCGCATTTCACACTCCCTTGAAGAGCAGGACTTTTAAATTTGCTGAGGGTGTGTACAGACTGCTGGGCCCAATGGGGATCCAGCAGTCTGTATAAAAAAGGCTAGGCAGTCTCCTTTAGACTGGTCACCTTGGCCAGCTGCAGGTCGTACTGCAGGGGGGTTTGCACACCAGGCTGTCAGAGGGAAGACCAGAGGAGGAGGGCAGGCTGTAGGGTGTGGGCCAGAAGCAGGGCAGGCTGCAGGGTAGTTCAGTGGGGGGGCCAGTGTGCCCCTTGCTTCTCTAATGACTGCCTTGCTGCCCTTCTTGAGGAGGTGGCAGTAAGGTGAGAGGTCCTGTTTCCCCAGGATGGGAGAAGGAGGGCACCACATGTGACAAAGCGAGCCTGGGAGGAGGTGGCGGAGATGGTCAGTTCCCAGGATGTGGTGCACCAAACAGCCTTAGTGGTTAATGAGAAGATGGGTTCTCCCCCATGTGCTGGTGTTTGTTGCACTTGAGTAGTCTGGGGGCAACCTGCAGGAGAGGCAGCTAGACACATACTCATAACTCCAACACGTCTTATTCACGGTGATGAGATGGTGGAAGGGGAGCCTCAAGGTGTCGTGGCCAAGAGCCATCTGGTGCCCTTCGTGCCACACCTAGTTGCGCTTCCTTGTCATGGGAGCTAAGACTTGTGTGTTATTGAAAGTGAAGGATGCAGAATGTGTCCAAGGTGGCTGTTGGGGGAGGGGCTTGGGAGCAGCCGTACTATCTTTTGGTGACTGATCACCAGTAGCGTGGACAGGAGGCACTGGAGGCCTCAGATGGACCACTATGGTTGGAGTATGGCATGCGCGTGCAGAGTATGAGTGATCAGCCCCAATAAATGGTGTTCTCTGTTCTGCAGGAGAAAAATGAGCACAATATATACGAGCGTTTGCACACTGGTGGTGGGCAGGCCCAGCTTGTCATCCTGAGCCATTTCAAAGAGCAGGCTCTGGAGTTGAAAACCCGCCATGCACCCAGGTTGACAGGTGTCGGTGAGGCTGGGGTGGCCAGGTATTTGAGGCCCACAGTCCCATCCACTCTGTCTTCCCACCATCCAAAGCATTGATGATTGCTGCAATCGTTAATGCAGCAACACTGCTGATTCACAGACTGATAAGAGTCAGATGTGTGAGTCATACACAAAGGTCCCTCAGCCCTTTGAGGATGCGCATCTCTAGCACCTTCCAAAGTCGCCTTATCCCATTTCTGACCACTATCTCCATGGCCTTACATGCCATGGCATCGCTGCTGCACATCCAAATACTTATTGCATCTTCGGAGGGTTTGTGCCTCTACCACCCTTTCAGCCAGTACATCCCACATTACTCTGTCCAAAAGGTCCTCATCACCTCACCTGTCAACCTCATCCTCTCACCTTAAATAAATGCCACCAGGTTAGTCATCCCTCCACCAAGGGAAAACGTTGCTTTCTGTCCACCTGGTCTATGCCCCTTATAACGGTATGAAGCTCAATAATGTGACCTGTCAATCTCCCGTGTTCCACAGCAAATGTCACCAGTGTATGCAATGTTTCCTCATAGCTCCAACTCTCCAAGCCAGCATGCATCCTGGTCAGGAACCTCTAAACTCTCTCCATTTCAATCCCATCCATCCCATGAAGCGCTGATCACAACTGAATGCAGAAGTGTAGATGTGGCCTAGGCAGCGTTTTCTGCACTTGCAACATGACCTCCCTTTTCCTACATTCTA
Source organism: Carcharodon carcharias (assembly GCF_017639515.1). Classification (NCBI taxonomy): domain Eukaryota; kingdom Metazoa; phylum Chordata; class Chondrichthyes; order Lamniformes; family Lamnidae; genus Carcharodon; species Carcharodon carcharias. The sequence goes on from NC_054479.1 coordinate 28,960,602, forward strand.
TTCCTCGGCTAATAAAGGCAAGTCTGGCTTTTACCTTGTTAAACGTCTTATGCTCCTGTTCCGCTACCTTAACGGACCTGTCCACGTGCCCAGCAAGGTTCCTGTAATCGTCCTGACTTTCCACGATCCTACCATTTCTCCTGCATTCCTGTACCTTGTTTGTCTTGCCCAAGTGCTTAACAGCACACTTATCCACATAACATTCCATGTGGCATTCCTTAGGCCATCTGACCAGCCTGTCTGTATCCGCCTGTAATGTTTGAGCCTCCTCCTGACTATCTAACACCCCACCAATGTTCGTCTCCTTAGATTCTTGAAGGTTGAGCGCATTATGAGCCTGGGGGTGGGGGGGGTGGGGGGGGGAGGGGGGCGATTAATTGTGTTACTGACTGAACACTAACTGATCCACTGTCCTTGCTGTTAATTTCAGCATCACCAGAGCATAGCCGCAATGAGGACGCCCAGATGCCCCCTTCCACACCTGAGGGGCATCAGTTGTCACGAGCGTCACACCATTTCAGCGAGGCAGGTACCAGCGCAACGACTACATCGGTGGGAATTGTAACATTGGCTAGTGTCCCAGGGCACAATGGAGAGGGCACTTCACAATTGCTGGAGGAGATGGCACAGATAGAGTGCGCCGATGGCGCCAGCAGCCGGAGGACTGCAGGGGACCAGGCACATGTTGAGTCGGGCCATGATGATGTGCCTCTGGAGTTGTCCGCCACGCAGCAGCTGCAGGACAAGTGGTCGGGTGTGCAGGAGCATCTGGGAGTCTTGCATGAGAGTGTGCTTCACTTGATCTCAGTGGTGGAGGAATCAAGGCGGAGCGTCAGAGATGGCATGAACCTCATGTCAGAGCATCAGGCTTCCTCCATGGAGAGGGGCTTCCAACAGAATAATCAGCTTCTGCTGGGGTTACACTTGGACCTGCAAGCCCTCACAGTGCTCCTGGCCACAGGTGATCATTGGCAATGTGGGAGATGTTCTGGGCACCAACTGTCCCAGCTCGGTGCCCATCCATCTGCGGTGAGCAGAGAGGTCCAAAGCAACCTCACGTCGCGCAGCAGTTGCCTGTCGTCGCTGCGGGCTCTTCTCAGGGCACTCCGGATGAGGGCACCATCTCCTTCGCCCCTCTGCTGCGACCACTGGGGAGATGCCAGCTGTAGAAATGGCCATTCCCTGCCAGGCGGGGCCAGCACAATCTCCACGGGCCAGAGGGCGTCTGCCAAGGTCATCGAGGCCAACAGGACAGCAGAGTCAGCAGGCTGTCTCACAAGCCACTCCGAACGATGGGGCGACACCAAGACGTAGCACCTGCAAATGTAAGCATAAGGCACCTTAGGCACATCACGGGTTTGTCACTGGTGATTTTCTGTTGGCCCTAGATTAGGAAATTTATATTTTTTAACGTTGGAACAATGTTTTGATTTTTTGTTGCTTTTATGATGGATGGAAATAAAATCCACATATTTTACCATGGCTGAGGGTGGCTCCTTTGTGCTGCATTTGTACGTTTCACACACATATTATGAGTGTTTGAGTGGACATTGATGTTTATGTCCAAAGCCCTTAGTTGCAGCTGATGAAATGGAAGATGCAGCACTTAAGTGCCACTTATGGATGCAGCAGGCAATGCTGGTCCCGCAGGTCCATTTGTGTGGAGCCAGCTTAAGGTTCGTTGGATTAAAGTGTCCCGGATGTCCCTGCCTCCTTGGTGTAGTTGCTGGTCAGTGTGCTGCCCCTCATCATTGCCCTGTGCTTCCTCATCCTCATAATCACTGGCGTCATCGTGTGCAGACGCATCCACTGTGTCAAGATTTTCATTGTCAACTGCGACACCCCTTCCCAGCGCAAGATTGTGAAGAGCGCAGCATGCAACCACTATCACAGAGACATGATTTGGGGGGTACTGGAGTGCGCCCCCTGAGCGGTCAAGGCAATGGAAGCGCATCTTGAGAAGCCCGATGGCTCTCTCCACCACAGCCCTTATGGAGCTGAGGCTCCTATTGTAGCGCTGCTCAGTTTCTGTTCTTGGATGGTGGAGAGGCGTCATGAGCCACCTTCTGACGTGATAGCCCTCGTCACCCAGCAGCCATCTATCCAGCCGAGTCAGAGCACTCAAGAGCCCCAGCACCTGGGAGTGTCTCAGGATGTAGGAGTCGTGGGAGCTGCCTGGGAACCTTGCACAGACTTGGAGAATCTGCATCCTGTGATCACACACTATCTGCACATTCATGGAGTGGAAGCCCTTCCTGCTGACAAAGGCACCAGGCTCACCTGCTGGCACCTTGATAGCCACATGTGTACAGTCTATTGCACCCTGGATGCAGGGGAAGCCAGCAATGGCTGCAAAGCCTTTGGCTCATTGTGTCTGACTTGCCTAGTCGCAGCGGAAGTGGATGAAGGTGAATGCACACCTGAACAGAGCATCTGTAACCTGCTTGACACAAGTGTGGACAGCTGATTGGGATACACTGCAAAGATCATCCACCGCCAGAGGCATAGAAGAAGTGGAAGGCAACTGTGAGCTTCAGAGCCACTGGCATGGGGTGTCCTCCCACACAATTAGGAGAGATCTCAGGGCCAATCATCTGGCAGATATAATTCACTGTCCCCCTTGACAGTTGGAGCCACCTTTGGCACTGCACCTCAGTCATATTGAGGTAGCTGCTTCGCCGCCTGTATACCCTGGCAGCAGGATAGTGGCGTCTTCCACTTTGGACAACTTCTTGGCCTTGCGCCCCTTGTGCCTGCGCCTGTCCTCCCAAAGGTGGCTCCCCTGGAGGCTGATTGTCCACACCTGGCCTCCTCCTTATTTTAGCCCACCCTTCCTCCTCAGGAGGAGCTACCTTTAGTGGAGATGTCAGAACCCAGACCCAGGCTAAATGGAGGCCTCCGGAAAGCTGCAGACCCGATAAAGATTCCTGACTGCAGAGTGCTAAGCTGAAGCTTCAAAGTACAGAGAAAGCTGCTGGAATTCTTTCTGAACTGCTACAGGTCACACAGGCTAGTTTAAAAAACTTTCTGCAATTAATACTTCACATAAAACATTGATAACCCCACTGAGCCCACATATCCCACCCGTGGATGAGTTTTGTTACAAAGTCACTTACTCGCCTGCCCGTTGTGCCCGTGCGCTGAGCCAAAGAGCGCAGGGGTGCCTCAAAATCGGCGTCGATTGCCAAGTTAAGGGCCTTAACAAGCCCTTTAATTAACAGCGGGTGCACGTCGCACTTCATCGCGCGCCCGCCCAGCTAAATATCACCTTGGCGCACGGTGATGTCAGCGCACGCCATGTTAAGCGCTGATGTGCGCCCCCCCCCCCTCCCCCGCACATCTCCCTGAAAATTCTGCCCCAAGTGTCAGGAGGTTGAATCAATGTAGCCATAGTTGTATTGCAAGTAAAACCAATTTGCACACAGCAAGGCTCTACAGTAGGAGTGAAATAAATGCTCAGATAAATCTGTTTTTAAATGCTGACCAGAACATTAGAGGCACATACCAGGTCTCCCAATAGCACCACAGGATCTTGCTGAGAAAGCTGGTAGGGCTTTGGTTTAAGAGTTCATCTGAAAGACAGAACCTTCAATAATGTCGCACTCAAACAGAAGCCTAGATTAAGCACTCAACTGTCTCACAACGACTTGAACCCACAGCCTTCTGATCTAAATGCATTGTACTACCACCGATCCAAGCCTGACACTTACCTTGGATATAGCATAACTAATATTGCTTTTGCCCTTTAAACTAATAAAACATCTTTATCAAGTTCTTTTGTTCTGATTACACAGCAATCAGCACAGAAATATTGGTTAATTGATCAAGGTATCAGGAATGGTAAAATCGATTGTCAATTCATCTGTACACCAAGGCACTTTCTACATCAAATACATTGTACAGTTGATTGAAGTCAATTATTTTAGGGATTTTGGTATATGGATATTACAAATTCAAACAATGACAGGAGGCTAAGTTTAAAGCAGCAGATAACAAATTTGGGAATCAGGAAGCTCCTCTTCATACATGAAGATCAAGTCAATCAATAGTGTTCCAAATAAGAAAATAGAGGCAAAACACATGGGATGATTTAATACGGTCCTCACCGCATATGGCAAGCATGTTGTTGTCAATGCAGCATGGCACAAGAAAAAATATAGCTTTGCTGAAAGCATGGAGAGAACCTTCATTCTTGTCTCTCCATCTCTAAACCACGAGTACCATTTAATGGTTTAAGTAACGTCTTTGTAATTGACATTTAGGGAAATGGTTAGTGCTAAATGACAGATGTAAGCAGAGGGTCTGGGTTAAGCAGGGAGTGTGGTTGGAAGGTGATGGCAGAAACTGTAGAGTGTTTGTATGTGGATACGCCAAAATAGCATGAAAGACTTTACTCATCCACAGCTATCTAATGATTTATTGCACATAATCCCCAAAGTAGTTAGCATACTTGAAAGTGATGTTTATTTTGTAATCAGTTAATACTTTAAGTGCACAAACATTAATGATTGTACAGTTACAGTAGCTTACACCTGAAAAAATAATGTTGAAAAATACAAATCTCAGTAATTAGAAAGATTGCACAAATTAAATATTTTATGTTTCGGAATATAGTTATACTGAAGAATTGATGATCAGGGATGATGTACTGTATCCAATCTAAAGGTTGATTTTGATTTGTTAGTACATATGAAACCCCCTGTGTAAAGCCCAAAATTAAAGAAGGTACTTTTACAGCTTTGTAATTATCTAGCCATCTATGCTGTAGAATTCGTGCACAAGGTATTTTGTTTCCTTGTTTGTGAAAAATTATCAGCAGTTCACCAAAGTTACCACACAATTGAGCCACTAATAATGACTAATAGGTGTACCACTTTGTGTAATGAACACTGCAGGTATAAATAAAATGAAAATCTGAATATACTGACAGAAAATCAATGTTCACAGGGATACAACTCAGAAATTACATGTTATTAACATATTACAGGATTTATATATCAAGAGTAAATTGGTTAGAGCTTGAAATAAGAACTCACTCTTGCCTGTGAAGTAAATCCAATGGTATACTATTGCTCAATGCCAAGATTTTTGTGCAGAAAACATTACTGTGATCTGCACGAGTGGATTGGCTTGCAAGCAAAATGTATATTTTCCTAACTGGGTAAGAAACACCTTCTTTTCTCTTACCCCATAGGCTCAGATAAATAACTTCAAGCAGATATTTTCTTAAGCAAGGGCTAAGAATTTAGGATGGTAAGGGACATCCCACATGTGCTGAATATTACATACATCTAGTTCCTACTGTCTGACATGGGGAGAAAAGAGAAAAGAATGAATGAGGAACCCGCCGAGAGACAGCTAACATTTTGATTCTGCCAGATGCATCCTTTCAGATTAACTGTATATTCCTAAAATACAGTTGTGTTAGAGAGTAGAAATTTAGCAGAGTTAAATATTGTTATATATACACATTTTGAAATAACAGCTGTAACCCCCAGGACGATTATCTTTCTTCTAATTGCTTTCCCTTCATTTTTGGGCGAAGTGTTCAGATTTATGCAGGGAGATGATATGTGGAGCATTTAAGAACTGCAGAGCAGGACCAGGCAGGAACTGCAAATTATTTTTGTGCTTGACATATCAGATGTTACAAATATTGGGAGGAAAGGCGTGAAAACACTAAAGGATATGTTAGACAGAGGAATAAAATATCTTGCGTTTTTAATATGTATGCCCAGAATATACTCAAGATAAAACAGAAAAACAAATGCAATTCTGATGTATTTACACAATTAGTATAGAACAGCTTACTTCAAAATAGATATTATCACAGTTTCCTACAAGTCTTAGTACAAATTCAAATAATTTCCTTCAAATGTAGAAGTCAGATTATTTATAATTAACAGAAAAATAGTATTAGTTTTGTGATAAATGGCTTTCTAATTCTATTGCCTTTAAATTCAACAGTTTATCACAAATTTTTAAACAACTCTGCAGCCATTTTATATTAGTGAAAATTTGGAACATACAGTATGTGTTTCAGCACTACAGATCTACGGTTACTTGTTTATCAATTTCAAGTACTAAAATTTAAAACTAGCACCATACGACACAGAATTAACAAGTACAATTTTGCATTTTGATAAATAAAGTGCATATCATGTAAGTGCACACAATAGTCACCATTTAAAAATTTTTCTTGATTTAAATATAAATTAAGACAATGTCAGATACCTGTCTTGATGTGAGATTTGTTCCTATTTGTGTAACTCTTGCTGGGAACACTATGGAAACAGGCAATTTTTGCTATATAATCAGCAGGAGGAAAATTCAACACAGGAGTGCAACTTGGTTAAGATAATTCAGTGCTGACAGATTACATAAATAAATATGAAAGTTCATTTTGATGTCATGTAGTCATTGCAAATTATTTTTTTCCAATGTCTACTGCTGACATAAAATGGGTAATTTAATTAAATAAAAAACAGCTGCTGTTTTTATATATTTCTCTAAATAGTTAACACCCAATTTTTTAATTAGTACAAACAGCTTTTCATTGGGAAGACTAACAGTAACACAAAACACAGCTAAACTATAATGAAAATGAGAGGTAGCTCAGTGAACCGCGTAGCTGAGCTGTACAGATCATGTCAGTTGTGGATTGGTTCCTATTTAATTATTGACTTAGCTGATCTTTGCTGTGATAGTGGTGGGAGTGCTCCAATTAACTTCAGTTTTGGGACAATTGTTTTTTTGGGAGGGGGGTGTCTTCTGCTCTTGATCACTATCCAGTGATCTGTACTGAATTATGGACAGCATCAGTTCGCCTATGATTGAGTAGGCTACTGACACTCATCATAAAGAGTCATGTACCTGGTGGTTAGAATCTGTATATTGGTACCGCAGTAGGATTCATTGGAGGAGGAGGAGGGAGAAAATTGGCAAGAAAAAAGACAAGAACAAAAACTGAATGTTTTCAAGGTCTCTTAATGACCATTATCCCAATTCTTAATCTTTTTCAGAAGGTAGTTTCCCATCAAAGAACAAAAAGCAATTTGTAGATACTGCTTGCAAGTTCAATGTACCCAATAGTGAACATCATCATAGCAGCACAGCTACTTACAGCACTTTTCTTTTACTCTGTTTCTATCAAAATTACATCAAGATAATGATAACAAATGTAGCAATTATGGCTTAAGTCAATTCTCATGCATAACAGCCCTAAATTATCACTACAAGCATATTAATAGAAAACAAAAAAGGAAGCAATTTACATTCAGCCATTCGATGTGAATTAGAATTCCACATAGGAATAATCAAGGTTTCTTATTCTATTCTGGTACACATTGCATGAGGTGGCTGACACAACAGCCTTAAATATGAGACAGAAATATTTTTCACTGGAGCATGACATTAATGTGAATGTTGTTTAAAATAGAATTAGCTCAAATATCTAGCAGTTATGAGATTTTGCAACAAGTTCCCATATTTTAGTTTCAAGATGGAAATAAATAACTTAATGCATGTAATTTTACATTCAAATGAACTACACATGTTCAAAGGCAAGTATACAATTACAAACAGTGCTTGTTTTCATTTTCTATTTATTCCCCAACACAACATATTTTAAAGCTTCCCAGCATACCCATTATAGTTCACCCATTTCATTGCTCCCCCATATCAATACCCGTGTTGCTCCAATATTCTTTCTCGGAGTTTATGGCATCTTCCGTCTGTGTACCATTCAAAGGTACATCTCCCTGGAAATCATCACCTTCAAACTCTACTGAGCCTGCAGTCAGTTGGTGAAGAACTAATTTCTTGTAGATTCCTCCCTTCTCCAAAAGGTTCTTATGGGTACCACATTCGACTATCCTTCCTTTGTCAACAACAATCACCTTAATTAAAGACATACATGGCAAGTAAAAATTATGAGTGTAAATAGTTCAATTATTGTTTTTTTTAATGACTATTAAATGTAATACCGCTCTTGGAACATAAAAATATCTTTCCGAAGGAATGTTTGAAATGGATTTCTTTGTAAAATACAAATATCATATGAACATTGCTTCCAAGTTTCAGTTTTATATGGGATCAAATGCATATTATATATTGGTTAATCGGGTATTCTCCAGTATTGGGCACAATTGATACTAACAGTGGGAAGAATTTGTAATGTAGTTATGCCTACTGATTTAATGAAAAAAGACGTTCACTACATAAGATATTATGGCTGGCATCTAATTCTCTACTTCATGTGTCTCTAATTTATTGTGTACAGTTTTTTCCATCCATCTTCTTGCACATGGAAGAGCATGAAGGCAAGATAAATTTTAAAAAGTAGTACTTCCATATCCTCCTGCTCATGCAGAACAACATAGAAAATAAAAGTATGAGGTTGCTTTTGATATGAACATTTTCCATTGAATACTGTGATGACTTGTGCAGAGGCTTTTTGTAAATCACTTTCATCATATATTGCACTTGTCCAGCTAACTGAACATCTTTATTCATGGGATTCAATTATCAAATGAACTGAACATTATGCTATATTCAAATATTGCAGCGGTGGGGTCACTTATCAAGGCTCATTTTGTCATTCAACTGAGGCACATTTTATATTAGTTTGCAACAGGCCTTTTCTGCAGTCACTCTTGTGGTAGAAAGAAGAATGTCAGCAATCAAAATAATTAACCAAGAATTACTTTTTTAAAGTTTGGCTTAAAGAAAACCAAAAAGAGTTCATAAGAAGGGGATGATAGGGCACACTGCATATCTCAAAATATCTTGAAGAAGAAACAAAGAGAAAACACTGTGAGCAATGTACAAGAAACTGGAATGGACAAATTGGGGAAATCTAACTCTTCCAGCACTTCTTTCAAGCTCCTGTGCAGAATAAAATGAAAGGCCTGTCATCAACATAATTCTTCTCTCACCTTTTGCAGCCAGCTACTCTTTGTCACAACTCTTCTTGTATACCTATTTTATCAGTACTATTGTGCTGCTCTGACCTTTCTTCTCTTATTCTCCTAAACTGCTAATACATCACCTAGCACATTCTCTCCTTCCCTCATCCTCAATATGGATACAAAATTCAGTGTCCTACTTATCTAGCCTTCCCAGGTCCTCTAAACATTGGAACTCCCTTATTCCCCCAGTCTTTGCTTCTTCTTGTTATCCACAAGCTATCAAAACTCAAACTTGGTATCACCTAATCAATAGCTCCTGAATTACCTCAATAATGGCTCCCGACTTACCTTATCAATTGCTCCTGATTTAATTCATTATCATTCCTTCTTTTGTAAACCTTGTTGGTGTTCCGCGCTATGAGCCTCGACTCTTGAGCTGGGCTTCTCAATTTAAAAAAATCAAGGCAGGGCAAGAAGAGATTGGGTAGCACAATGAATCAAGAATTCTCATGCTTTCATTTAATGACTCTGATTGAAAGAATTAAATTTTCCCCTTTCAGTTGGCAGTATCTTAAGTGGCTGGTAACTTTCAATCCACTACCTAGTAAGTGCTATCACATGCCATAATTTGGAACATTCATTCAAAAGAACAACTGCTGTGGAAAATGGAAATGTCACATTGGTGGGCTAGGGGATGTGGTTTTGAGAGTGTAATTATGGCATGTTGTTAAGGGGTGGTGGAGCGAACTTCGACTTTCACCTGATGTGTACTAAACTATGCAGCAATCAATGAAGGAAAACAGTATTTTCTCTTCTCTCTTCCCAGAATTGCCAAGTTCATGATGGAGTCCCAGTTCCTCACTTAATTGGTTATTCATCATGCACAATAACTATTGAAAATACACACCTACTCATGCGTGCAAAGCAGTTCAGGACTTACTAAACAGCTATCAGGAGCAGCAACACTGGCTGATATTTCCCTTCTCTTTCCAGGGGCATGAATTCTAATTGTCAATTTGATCCTCTCTCCGGGTGAAAGCAACCAATTAAAGTGTTCTAATTAAAGTGCAAAGAAATGGGAGAGATTTTGTTTCCCAGAACAATAATCTCTATTTTGGAGACCCTTGAAATTAATAAAATATTAAGGAGCAAAAAGGAAACAAATTCAAATGCTCAAAGGCAACTGTCAGTGTGTCTTAGAGCCAAGAGGTTCATTGCCCTGGAAAGCAAGGTCACTTAGCTCATATAGAGAAGGATCAAGAGTTTGCTCTCAGACTAACAGAACAGGGACCCTTGGGACAATGTAAAGATCCTTCGCTTTGAGGGAAGGCTGAAATGTTCCACAAGTTTCTTGCTATTCTTGTGCATAAGTTTTGCCCAAAGATGGCATTTATTATGGAACAGGCTCACCACATCCCAAAACTAGTAATTTTCAGAATTATAAAGAAAAAAAACTAACTACCAGGACCAAGATTCACAATCCCTGCAAGTGGAGACGCAAGAGTACGGATCAATATAATGGTAAGCACTGAATGGGAATAGATGGATAAAATAGAAAAGTATTGGCAATGCTTTATAAGCTTCAATGAACATTCCAGGTATTCAGTTTAAAAACGTGCAGTACTAAGAGAAATGTTCTACTTATGCATTCAAAACTGGTGCTGCAGTATAGCTTTTGGTATGCTCGCGCAATATAAAGCTGCCAGCTTGAACCAGTAATAAGGGTGATCTTGTTTCACACTAGTTTTGCACCAATAGCAGTATAACTGTGTTTGGTGCAAAGTCAGCTTTTAAAAAATAGGTTGGGTGGCTAGCCCACAACCTTCTTTCCCAGCCCTGATCCAGTTTCCAAAAAATGCTAGGTGGATGGGCACTAAAATTGGCAGCCCACCAACCATAGTTAAACAAGTAATTAAAGGTCAATTAAGCTTGTTAGCAAGCCTATTGACCCAGAATAATACTCTGTCCATGATTTACTGTGCAAAACCTCATCCCGCCTGTGGATGATGTTTCATTAAAAATGCAAAGGCTGCCTTGGTTTATTCGCCTGCCCGTCAATCGAACAATTGAACAGGCAGCAAAAAATTCAATGTAATTAATTGATTAAGGGCCTTAATAGGCCTCTTAATTGTCAGCAGGCATTCTGCCGCACGTGCCCACTGAGCGAAATATCAGGAGAGTTCGCAATGACGTCAGGATGCTCGCCCGATGTCATTGCGCTCTATTTCATTCCCGTGTGGGTTGGGCGCGGGCCAACGAAAAATTCTGCCCCATGAAACCATTGTCGATTGTTGTAAAAACCTAAATACGGTCAGCGTGGGCAGTCAGGCAGGAGTGGACAGGCTGTTTTTAAGGCCTACATGAGAAAAGGTAGGAAGGAAAATGGGCATGTCATTCAGGGGTGTGGGTGCCCTTTCTGCATCAGGGGCATCCCCCACCAAGATGTCACTTCTCCTTCCGTGATGTATGCCCTATAAAACCTGGCACCCCATTCCCACTTCCCTGGGCTCCAAGATCCAACCCTGTCCTAAAACCCTGGGACTTACCTATCCTGGGCAGCCAAGATCCTTTTTGGGCTTTTTCCTGCAGTCCCAGTAGTGCCCACTACTGAGCACTGGCACTGTCAGAACTGATGGAGCTGCCACCCACAGTAAAATGAAGCCCCTTATTTTCATTGTTTATGTGTGGGAGAAGGAGACACTGACTGATGTCTGACAAAGCCAATGAGCAAAGGTTTGGGATATACTTTATTCAAAACAACTTGAGATTATAGATAATGTTTAGTCACATATACATTGCGAGTTATTTTTGACTGTCAACAACCTAGTGTTGCTGCTAACCTCATCCTATTTACAAGGTAGTTTTAGCATCAGTTGTGAAAGGTGACAAGAAACATGGCTGTCAGCATGCCTAGTAGATGTTTCATGATGAAACCACTCTAGCATTTGCACAGTTAAGAATACAGAAAGACTTTTGCAGCTCAATGTGGCATGAGCTATGTTTATTTACCACCTCTGCCTTTGGTACTGCTGCTGTTGAGTTACACTGCAAGTAGAAATAGAACTGCTGTTCAATGTTCAACTGGAAACCACCAGGACGTGTGATGCTTGTTGCCGCCATCCTCTGAAGCATCACTACTTTTACATTCAAAACTTGCTACCAATTTCACTACTGTTGTCTACAGCAGACCCATAAAAAAGGCCATCAGAGCATGATTAATAGTTGATTGAATTCAGATGGTCATTTTATATTCAAACACAGTATTTTAAAATGCCTTCTCTTACTGGTTCAATACTGTTAACTTCAATTCAGAATCGACAAGCCTGACTGAGAACGCCAAGGACAGCCAATTACCTCCCTCAGTTTTTTTGGCTGCTGTATCAGCCTGATTTAAAGCTGCAAAAGACCAGAAACTGAAGGCAGTGTCTCCAACAGTAGCTGAAAATTGCTATCAAATATTAATAAATTTCATCTGTACTAGAGAATTAAGAAAAGCAGGCTGAGGTCTCAATTTTACATTGATCTGCTTCTTCTGAAACTCCCAGTACAGTATGGCCCAACAATCATCCATTACTATTTAAACAGCAGATACCTGGTAGTGAGTCAGAGGTTGTGACATAATTGCAGAGATCAGATGACATTTATAACTTCCAGTAATCCTCCTAATTATGTTATTCTTATAACTCATTCCCAGGTATAATTAGATCAGAGCATTGTGAAGAATGTGTTTATATCAAGATTGCATATTATATATACACAAGTTTAAAAAAAAACATAAGTTTAATGGCAGTTGGAAGTTCTTGCTTTTATGTTGAAATGCTGTCTCATTCAATAGAAAACTATGAGGTGTCAGATAAGAACCACAAGGGCCCCATTAGTTGCCAGAATTTATAAAATGTGCCGTTAGCTTGGAGACTCATTTTAAACACAGAACGTAGGCATCTGCTTCTACTAAGCAGAGAAATTAAACTTCATAGTTCAATTACTGCCAGCAAAAACTTTAACTTTGACACCTTCCAGTTTGCTGCAGCACAGTTAAACACACACACAGTAATAGCCATTTTTCTTCCAGTTTGTGGCAGCACAGTTTATACACACACACACACACACAAACACAGTGCCATCTTCTTTCTTTTTGTGTGCATATACTTTTGTGCGCACTGGGATGCCCACCAGAATTTTCCTTCTTTGATCAGAGAAAGTTTAGGTTCTGAAAACTGATATGGTGTGGAAAGCTCAGATACTGAGCTACACTGCAACACAGTTAACAGACATTCTGTCATTGGAAACATTACTTTAGATGGACTATTCAGTATTTATTTAGTACTGCATACCTTAAGGAATTTGTGAGTTTGTAGAACTGTTTAATTTGGGCTTACAGCTTTATAATCAAGATTACTAGCTAACAATACAACTGATCTACTTGAAACAAGTCAGAATTTCATTTTTTGCATTAAATCGCTGGGAATTCTTGCAGTTAGTGCCTATTTGGTTTTTCTTAAATATATAAATAACTTGGAACACTTAAGTCAGCAGATAAAATTCAAGGTGGTATTATTGTCACTTAACTGTGCTCTTAGGGATTGAATCTATTGAGTTAGTTTTAATCCCTCTCACAACCAAATGTTCTTAAACTTGCTTAGTAGGTTGCTTCCAATTTGGATCAGTGCATATGCTTTTAAAACAGTGTTTAGTCAACAATTGGATAACTGGAACATTTTACTGGCTAGGTCTAGTTATGTTAGAAAGGAATTGTTTATTGGCACCAAAACAATCTTAAGTTAAAATTGTATGGAATGAAGAATTTGATTAGAGACATTACTCATTAAGTTTGATGCTTTTTAAATTGCATTGTTGTAACAGTTTGATATTGAAGTAGACTGTTTTAGATACTTAATCTGGCATGCTCATGGCTCTAATATAACTAAGATGTGGAAAAAACAAAGAATAAAGGAAATTACATTATTGATGAAATATCCAAATTGCTCAATTATTGAGATCCTGCAAAGAAAGAATGAATAAAAAATTTGCATTCATATAGCGCCTTTCACTACCTCAAGGCATCCTCGAGCTCTTCACAGCCTGAAGGCCTTTTGAAGTGTAGTTACTGTTTCAATGCACTGAAAAGTGGTAGCCAATTTATGTGCAGCAACATCCAGTATTTGCTGCCCTAGGCAAACCTTCAGCCTGGCACAAACCCCCTCCCCCACCACAATTAACTTCCGAAAATAAAAATGGTCCCACTCTTAAACAACTGCTAAAAATTGTCAAATTCATGGATAGTTGTTATCCGAGGCATGCCCTCAGCCCTCGCTCCAGTCTTAACCTTCCACGCGTTCCATTGCTCAGACTGCTTCTCAGCTTCTACAGCATCATGTACCCTTTTCCTTAGAGCTGCTTAGATTTGTGCACTCCACTCCCGCACTTCTTGCGAGACCTCAGCCCGCACCATGACATTATCACCCAGGAGCATGCCTAGTTCCTGAATGATTAACTTGAACTTGAAAACATGGAACTCATCAGTAACCAGCAATTTAAACTGGTGGCACCATTCCCAGTGCATGATGCCAAATGAAACTAACAGTCCTATGCATGTAAAAATTCTGCAGTAGCATACCCAAATTGGTCCCATTCTTACACAACTGTCCGCTAAAAATTGTCAAACAGCTCACAGCGGGTAGTTAAGCTATCACAGCCTGCCATCAGACCTCTCTCCGATGATCTCAGACTCCTAAATCCCATCCTACTCCTTTCTTCTGCAGCACCATGTTCCCTTGGTGCCACTTAGATTCATGCGCTCCACTCCCACACCTCTCACGAGACCTCAACACCCACATCACGGAAATCAGCATCCATGAGCCTGCCTTTCTGAATGGATGAACTTGAACATGTGGAACTCTTAGGTAACAGGCATTTCAACCAGCTGTACCACTTGTTTCCTGCCCCATGCACCATGCCTGGATAGAAATCTGTATTCTGCTTTAGAGGGACTGGGACTGAACAGTTCAATTTAGTGCCCCGCCCCCAGGGTCCAGGCGTTCGAGTCATTAAAATTATGAGAAAATTAATTCAAAGTTTCAGAATTCATTTCAGACACAGCTACTTCAGTTTTTTTTGCTGCAGTGCCGGTACCAGTATGCCACAGCTGCCACACCACCCCCCCCACCCCCAAATCTTGTCATTCTAAGTGACTGCCTAGTTCACCTAGTGGCTGCACCAGCCCTGGCAACATCCCACCAAAAGCAATGAGATTAATGATCAAATAACCTGCATTTGGTGATATTTTTTGAGGAAAAAGTGTTGACCAGGATATCACCCGAACTCTATTTTCCCCTCTTCTAATATTGCCATGGGATCTTTTCTGTCTACCTTGAAGATCAGAAGGCCCCTGGCTTAAAAGGTCTCATCCAAAAGACAGATGTCGTGCTTTATAGATATTCAGAGGGCAGTTTGGAGCATTTTCGTTTTTTAAAGCAATCTAGTGGCTAAGAGGGAACATGTATTCAGTTTGGTCCAAATCTGCTAAAGCATTTATGCTAAAACCTTTGTGTAATCCTTACTTATTCTGGAATTTGGGGAAAAAATGTAATATTGCCAACATGAATCTAAATCCTCACCAGCAACTTTTAATAAAAAGGTCACACTATGCTTATCAGTGTGAGTAGCTTGACATAGTTTCTGTAGAGCTTTCCTTTGAGGAAGTTTAATTAGGAATTCTATGGCCCAGCTCTCAAAGTACTGAGGAACAGGAAATAGTACAATAGTAATCATTTCCAGCAACTCAGGCAGTGTTTTCAGTATGTTTGGCAGTGCTCAATTTGACTTGGGTTATTTTAGCTGAAAAAAAGATAAACACAATAGTAGCTTTGATTCCCACTAGATTATAAATAAAGTTAAACTGGCACAGAACATTTACTTCACATTTTCATTTGATCTTCCTATGCATAAGCTGGATCATTTGGATTTAAATTTCATAGGAGAACTGAGGTTCAGCAATTAAGTATTCAGACTTTTGATGCTGGATTTAAAATGAGTAATTTAACATCGTTTAACTTTTCCAGGCTTAAAATGCAGACATGCTTTCAAACAACAAGAATTTCTGAAGATCTATAATGTTGAACTTTGTATGATGGTTCAAGAATCACTGTATTGTTGGAACTCTAGTAGATTCAGATGTTTTGGTTAAAATCGCAGAGCTACAATTCGGTTCTTAAACAGTCACAAAATTTGAATTAAATAATGCAATTAACTGTTTTTCAATTTCCATGTTCCGATAAATTTTGGATTTCAAATTTAACTCTAGCCCCCAGTAAAATATTGGAAACTCATTAACATGATTTTCATAACCTTCAAGCAGCATCATTTATCTGTGATTTAAGCAGTTTTGCAGTACTGCTAATAGGTTGGATTTAAGTCTTCTTATCCCCAAATATAGTCTGCATTTCCTCAGAGATGACAAATCTTTCACTTTTTACCCAAGAACTTCTTTAATTGACATCATAGGCTGAATTTTCCCATTCAAGTCATGAGCCTGACATTGGGCTAATTTCCAGGTCAGAGCCTGAACATGCATATGGTGGGATAGTGGACGCAATCTTCCTGGAGGAAGCCAATTAAGAATCCACCTCTGGGAGTACCATCTAATTAGGGACATTGGGTGGCCTGAGGACGCAGGAGAGCCAGAAGAATGCCTGAAAGTGAAGGTTGGCTAGCGGACCCACTGTGAATGCTGTGCTGCTCCTGAGATGAATGGAGAAGGTGAGGGTAGCACACGATGGAGGCGCCATACTGCTGAGGGTACAAGCAGCCAATTCCTCACTCCCAACACTATCCAGTGGATTTGTCTGCAGGTAATAAGCAAACAATTGCAATCATTTGCTTGCAGATGTCCTGAGGATTTCCAATTTTGTCCTTTAAAAAGTGACCACTGCATATGAATCTCATGGCACTCCAACCTCCCACTCTGCTCTTGCCTTCTATGAGTAGACAATCTGCAGATATATCAGCGAAAGCTCCATGCTCTGTTGGCAAAATTCCATAGCCATCCAAAAATGCCCACTAACTGCCTTCATAATTTCCCCAAATTGGCTTCGGTAAAAGTGCCAGGACGTGAGAAAATGGGGATCCACTTTTTTGCAATTTTCCTAGTACCTGCCCCCGGTACCAACGTGCCAGGAAAATTGCCCTAACCAGCCCTCCCACCATGTATCTATTAGTAGATTACGTAAATCTCCTGACAGCAGGAGGAAGCAATTTTGAGATGGGGAAGATAAAAGTTAGATCATAGCAATTTCACAGCAAAGTTGTTCCTACAGATGACATCTCCCTACCTCAAACTGTTTACTTGTTTCTGTCTTTCTGCAGTTTTAAACATTCACATGCAAGTTCAGCTGGATTCCCTCAAGATCGGCTTGGATGAGAAGTTCTTTCAGCCTATTTGACCTCATCCTTCCAGTACACCATTCCTACTATTTTTATACAATAGCACCTGGCACTTTTTAAAATGAGCCAAAATGTCCTGACTTCAAGCATTCTTCCTGGCAATGCTCCAGCTGTTGGTCACTGTGTAAAGAAATACTTCCTGACATCTACCTTATTTTAAAAAAAATAAAGTTAAAAGTTATATAAATTCATTTTGTGGATATGGACATTGCTAACCAGGCCAGTGTTTATTACCCATCCCTATTTGCCCCAATAAAGGTAGTGGTGAGCAACCTTCTTAAACTGCTGCAGTTGAGTGGTGGTGGTGCCTCCATGCTAGGTCGGGTACTCCAGGGTTTTGATCTAGCAATGAAGAAACAGTGATACATGTCCAAGTCAGGATAGTGTGCAACTTGGAGATGATGGTGCTCTCACACACTTGATGCCCCTTTCCTTCTAACACAGCCACTTGCATTTAAATAGAGTCTTTAAAGTAATAAAGCATTGCAAAGCGCTTCACACGAGTGATCTAACAAAATTGGACACTGAGGATCACAAAGGGATATTTGGACAGGCGACAAAATGCTTGGTCAGAGGTGGCTTTAAGCAGCATCATAAAGCAGGAGATGAAGAAAGGCAAAAAGGTTTAGAGAGGAAATTCCAGAGTTTAGAGCCAATCACTTCACAAAGGCATTATCGAACAAAGTTTGACACCAAGCCATATAAGGAGATACTAGGCCAGCAACCAAAACTTAGGTCAGAGGTGTGTTTTAAGATGCATCTTAAAGGCAGGCAGAAGATCAGAGAGGTTTAAGAAAAGAATTTCCAAGGTTACAGCCTAGGTAGCTGAAGGCACAGCTACCAATGGCGGAGCAAAGGAAATTGGGGATGTGCAAAAGGCCAGAATTGGAGGAGCCAAAGGACTCGAGAGCTATGGACTGAAGATGGTTACACAGAAAGGAGGAGTGAGGTATTGAAGGAACTTAAAAACAAGAATGAGAATTTTAAAATCAAAGCAGTGCTGGTAGCTAATGTAGGTCAGCAAGCATGGAAGTGAATGAGTCTTGGTGCAAGTTTGGATATGGGCAAAATTTTGGCTAAGCTCAAGCTTACGTGGGCCATGGGGGAGGCCATTCAGGGAAGCATCGTGGATAGAAGTGACAAAGGTGTGGATAAGGGTTTCAGCAGCAAATGAGCTGAGGTAAGGACAGAGATGGATAACATTACAGAGAATAAAGTAGGCAGCCCTGATGATTATGATAGAAGTCACAGGCTTGGGACATTCAAATGAAGCAGCACTTTATGCTACATTTGATGTGACCAGCCTAGGGCTAGGAAGGAAAAATGCACCATGGTTCACATTCTTGATCACTATCAAGTGCATCCTATTGGAAGTACAAGGGTGGACATCAGGCAAGGACAGGACTGAACTCAGTTATGATGCCTCACACCGCAGGCAAGAATCAATGTCTTCAGGAAAGAAGTGGGCTGCAGACAATGTGGTAGAAAAAGAGATGGCTCCAAAAAGGAAGGAAAGGTTGTAGAGTGTAACAGGGTAATGCAGCAAAAAAATTTGATTTGGTCTGGTTGCAGTTATACTATTCAAGATCCAACAGTATGGCACTAAAACTGTACAAAACTTTGTTAAGTTGTTGGATACAGCTACTACTGATAGGCATCGAGTTGCTTGAGTTTTTCAGTGGAATTGCTCTATCTTCTTTGAAAACAAAATTTGTAATGTATAGTGCTCAAGAAGAAAAGCACTTCTGCCGACTTCAAGGCACCTTTTTAATTACAGAGCAATGTAAAAAATTTTCCAATTATTTTAATATTTAACACCGTGTAGTTAGCTCCTTTAATATAACCAAAAGCACATCAGTATGATCCTTCAAAGTGAAAGACAATGTCACAGTCCTTTTGATCTAAATATCAGCTGTTATTTCCTCCCAGAGAGATGATATTTCAAATCTGACTCTGACAGAAATGTCTAGGTCTTAGGACGTGGGCACTGGCAGAGCTGAAGCCCTGGTTTCAATATACAGAACAGACAGCTGCTGTTAGACTCTTCTTGTGAAGACCCTAGAGGCTGAATATTTAACATCCAACAAGAAAAACTCTTACTCAAAAGGACTATTTTGTATTAAAATCAAGAGCTGGTCTTGAAAAATACATTAGAGATAGATAAATGATTCAAGAACGGACCTCCATACATGCTTCTTGCAATTAAAAACATCCAGTCCTTTACAAAAAAGTATGCATTAGATTTTAAGGATTCCCTTATTGTGGAACTGTGCGTGCATACATTTACCATGGTTAAAGGGTAAAGTGGCCACACTGGTGAATGAAATCAAGAGGATCCCTGCAGAGTGCATATGCTTTCTATCATCAGCGTCAGTTTGTTTAGTCTGTTTCAAGATTAATTTTGTTTATTAAAAAAAATCATTTTGCCAAGTTTATATTGTGTTTTAGCAAAAGCAAAAAGAAAGTAGGAAAAAAACCTGCTGTGCCAGCGTCAAATCCATTCTTCCTTTTGGTAGTACTAATGATCTTCCGCAGAATGCAAATGAATGTATGATTCTCAGTGTCAACTTGCCTGTATTACCTGAACACATTGTTTGTAAGATAACATTCAATGCAGTATTAAATAGGAAGAAGGTAGACAGATGCCAGATGTAATTTAATATGGAGCAACGTGAAATGAGAAGAAGGAATAAGGCCACATACATTAGATGATAACACTGGAAAAAGAGTACAGAAGCAGAGGGTTCTTATGGGTTCAGATACACAAGCCTTTAAAAGTGGGTGGACAATAGTTAAAACACTTATTAAAAAAATCCTATTTAAAAAAATAAAGTTAACAAGCAAAAAGACAAGAAGTGAAGAAAATTCAGATAAGTTTCATGAAAATGATTGCAAGGATGAAAGACTTCAATTATTAGGATAAAGCGTGAAATGCAGAAGGAGGCTCTTTATATTAGAAAAAGGAAGATTAACAGAAGATCTGATAGTGGTGTTCAAAGTTATTTTTAACTAAGTCATTAACTAGAGGTGCAAATGTAAAATAACCAAGGAACAAATGTTAAAATCATATAGCCTGCTGGCTCTTAGACAGAGCTTTCAATTTAGCCCCAATCTTCTATTCTTTCTTCATAGTCCTGTAATTTTTTCCCTCTACAAGTATATATCCAATTCCATTATGAAATTTACTATTGAATCTGCTTCCATTACCCTTTCAGCAGTGTATTTCAGATTGCAACAAATTGCTGCGTAAAAAGATTTCCTCTTTCACCCCTGCTTCTTTAGATTTTAAAAACATAAATGCAGTGGGTTGTTAGGACATGGAAAACGCTACTAGAAACCATGGCGGAAGCAGAATTTTTTTTTAAAGAAGAAGTGGATAAACATTTTAATTGGGTAGGCGAACAAGACTAAGCAAAAAGCTCTTTTAGAAAGCTGACAAAGGTTCGACTGGCCAAAAGGCCTCCTGTGCTGTGAATGTTTGGAATCCAAAATCTTCAGTAACTTAATTCAGAAATCAACATTTATCTTTTAATATTTTGGTTTCTCATCTACACTATATAAAGGCTAGGTTTAATTTCTCAGGTGTGGGCTTAATTCACAGCACAGAGAGGATCCCTGACAGAATACAGTAACTGACATGACTATCGCTTTTTTAAAAAAAAATTCCCCCGCAAACCAAAATTCTTTCTTAAACTTACCTTGGAGGCATTTCTTACAGTTGAAAGCCTGTGCGCAATTACCAAAACCGTTCTCTCTTGCATAACTCGATCAATGGCCTCTTGTACTAGGTGCTCACTTTCTGCATCCAAAGCACTTGTAGCCTAGTAAACCAGAAAAATGTGTCAGAGGGAATCTGGCATGTTTTCGTAATCTACTCAATATTCAATCAAATCATTTCAATGTCCACCACAATACCATGGGAATTGGTAAATGCATAAGATTATCAGGGTTAATGTAAACCAGAGTTAAATGGAGCACTTATGTCTGATTTATATTATATCCATTATCTATAGCAGCAGGAAACAACTGTTATTTCACTTTAGGGCAATAAATAATAGCCAGTCAGAACTGTATTGTGCTATTTCTTCCCCCCACAAAACCTTACCATGATTGCAAACATAACTGTGTTCTTTACAAAAATCCACAGTAGGGGAAGATTATTCTAGCTACTATGTGTAATGACATCTAAGTACATTCTTTTCGAAAGCAATTACAATGCCATTACATATAGTGACCAAAGCAATTCTTCCAATTTGCCCCAAGCTGCTTTCCTTAAAACAAAGAAAACACCAATTTTATCTGTTCATATTTGATCCATTACGTTAAAAGTATTCTGAACCAATGTGTCTCCAAGCAATCATCTATTTGGTGGGTTGGGGGGCAGGGGTTGCAAGGAATGGATAATAAGACCTGGCTTTTCAAGTCCATGGCAAGGTTATAAATTGATATGATAATATATTTCAGATAAAATTTGGGTAAACAAGAGATATCAACTGTGAATATACAAAAAGGTGAATCTTGCAGACACATGCTCCCAGCGAGGAGCCAAACTCAATGGGCTGTGCAGGTTGGAGAGTGATCTGTAATGCACTCATTCTCTGATCCAGGGAGAAAAAAGAATTACTAGAAGCAACATCCCAGCAATTTACTAAACCAGAAACACCAAACGGATTCCCCAACAAATAGCTGAGAAATTTATTTGATATCAGGGGCAGAGTTCTCAACTATGCATGAAATCCAGGCAATAATTGCACACAAAATTCCATTAGTTTTCTGAATTGAATTTTTGATCAAGTTCCTTTTAAGCTAATATGCATAAGCACTGAACCTAAAATCTTCCAAGAACCAATGCAATCAAGTGTAGTAGAATGCAATCTAAAAAAGGTTAATGTTAAGAAAAAATTAAGAGTGGTGACCTGGTTCAGTTTTAATATAGTTGAAAATGTGTTTATTACAAAAAGTAAGCATTTTTTTATCAGTATCTAGTCTGCCACTTGAGTACATCTATTTTAAATAATTGAAAATTACTTAAAAACTATACAGAACCATTTACCAGTTTCTTTGGTGTTGTCCATTTGACTATTTAAAAACTTCTAAAAAGTTGCTTATTAGTGTCCTGGCACCTAAAAAAAGCTATTTTAAAAGCCTGCACAAAAGCCTGTAAACAGGCATAATTAGCAGATTAATTCAATTTGGGGATTTTGTTACATGAATGAGGCTGGCTTCCAATGTGATTTTTTAAAAACTTAGTGAAAACAGTGGTAGAAACTAGATTTCTTCTGGATGTAATTTGCACTTGAAAATTCTTGATCTTCAGTAGCAGTTTGGTAGATTTTGAGTGACTTCAAAATGCAATAGCAGTTCAACCCATCAGTGTCCTTAATCTTGTGCGAGGGCGTAGCAATGGCTTGATACCCAGGGTGAACTTTCATAGAAGATATTTGAGAGTTGGGAAGAGATGGAGCTTTGTCATTTTTACGATGGATTTAATGGAAAGCAATCTGGAAGGTGAAGTGGGCTAGACACTTATCCCGGGGATAAAAGACATGGGGAAAAATTTTTCCCCATCTGGGGGGGTAGGAAGAGGAGAGTGCAGGAGCGGGCGCTGGCAGGCATGCCTCCGGTCGATGTCCCCAATTAGGGGGGTGCCACCATTTTATGTGGACGGGCCAATTAAGGCCCTCCCAGCATCACATCTGCCAGGAAGCACTCATGTGACACTGTCATATGAGTTGGGACACATCCATCTCTTTTACTGAAATCTTTATTAAATATGTAAAAACCCTCATGAAACCTCATCCCGCCCCTGGATGAGGTTTCATGCTTTTTCTTAAGCCCACCAGGGCGCCTGGCCTGCCTGCCAACCCTAAAGTTGGATGGGCAGGTCCATTAATGATGTTAATTGCTTTTTCAGTGGCCTCAATAGGCTGTTGACAGGTTGGCGGGTGCGCAGCTGATTCAGCTGCGCCCCCGCTGACCTGAAAATGGGAATGACGCGGGGTGACGTTGGGAGTTCCACCCAATGTCATCCCGCGTCGGCAAGCGGGCCCCGCCCCCACTCACCGACTGGAAGATCCTCCCCATGAGCTCAAAGCTGTCTGCTGACTTCAAGGGTCCTATGTAAAATAATGTTACGAAACTCATTATAAAGGAGACTATCCTTAAGTTGACAGCAACTAGCAATGAAAAAATGCCATACTGATGGAGTAGTAGGTGCCCTTTATGCTGGAGCTGATTTATACAATTGGGTCAGAGCAGAGGGAGCATTTAACTGTGTCATAACTGACCTGATCTGAATTCTTAATACTGACAATACATTCTGAAACAGAATTGGCTCAATTTCCCAACACTAATTCATCATGATGAGCAGAATGGAAAACAAATGGCTCACTGAACCTGTTAACCTTAAACCTAAATTAAAACTGAACAATAAAGTGTTTTAGCCAGGGGCTTATTTTGATACTAAAACATTTTCAAGCTCTTGATTATATAGGTTTTAAAAAGAAAATCTTACTGCCTTTCTATATTGAGCACACTCCTCTATCTTTCCTAAAAACTAATAATTAACAAGAAAATGTATGAATTCTGCACTTATGGTAAAAACACAAACTGCACTACTGCTTTTGAAGGTGTGGTTCATTTATCCAGGTTTTGGATCCATACAAGTATCCACAATACATGCTAAGGGATGAAATTTTCCCTAGCCAAACCTCAGCATTTCTTCCACTTCTCTTAAGGAATCATCCCTCTCCACAGTTTGCTATGTTGTGAAATAGAAGGAGTTGGCAATTCAGACCTTGCATCAGTCAATTTGATCATGGCTGATCTGTAATTTGACTCTGACTGCTTTTTCTCCAGAGACAGTTGATACTCTTATCCAACAAAAATCTATCAATCTCAGTCTTGATAATTTCAATTGGCCTAGTACCTACAGCCTTTTGAGGGAATAGTATTCCAGATTTTCACTATCTTTTGTATGGAAAAAAAATGCTTCCTAATTTCAATCCTTACTGACCTAGCTCTAACTTCAAGCTTACACTCACTTCACTGCAGTGCAATGACACCCACACCACAGCTAATGAGCTGAGCTCTCTAAGGGTCTGGATTTCCTAAACACCATCGGCAGAAATCCAAGAAAATCATAATCACCCCCACCCCACCCCCCAAACAGTTTGATTGCAGGAACAATTACTATCCACTCCCATTAATATGAAGTAATTGTTCGTGCTAAAAATTCAAATTATCCAGCAATCAAATTAATCAGCTGGAGCAAAACAGCACATTCTTAAAAACAATACAATTTATCTAGAATTATGCAACTTTAAATTGACAGGAATAGACTTAAGTGCACCAAGGTACATACAGGCAGCAAATGCTTCAGATTTCTGACTTGGTAGATAGATGAAAAATTTTCTGCAGATTATTTTGCAAGATTCATAAGATTCATTTTTTTTTGTGGTGCATCTCCAATTTTCCTACTGCTATTCAAACCTTTGCTGATCCTTATTACTGACTGTTGCCTATTCATGACTACCACATTATCGATAACAGCTAGTTAGGTTTCCTCCTACTTTGCTCCCTCTTACTCTGCAGTTGATGACCCATGCTGAGCTACGGTATCATGGTCATCAGAAACCTTTAAGTAATGCATGAAAGCAATTATTCATGACATTAGCCTGAATGAATGTCACTGGCTATTAGTTGGATTGTGGGTATTGGCAATTGCCACTAAACCTGCTGTTGTCCTCGCCTACTGTCCACATTTACTCACTGTTTAGGAGGATCATTGGACAGTGATCTTTCCCTAACTTAATGATACAGAGGTGAGTTATGTCCCATTGATATCCAGGTTGAGATCAGCTGGTAACACAGACTTTGGATCAAACTTTGTAGAACCCAGTATCATGCTATCTAGTTTGATACCAAATAATGGTAGAATTTAAAACGTATTATAAGCAACCCTTCATTACTATAATTACATACACGATATTTACAATGTATTTTAGTAACTGATTTGATTAAGCAAACTGAAATTAAAATATACTTGTCATAATCAGTTACACATTGAACATGTCCATACTGTTGGAAGTTTTGAGCTGATTGTAGTGGTTTTAGGACACACTGGATAATGCTTAAATGTAGCATTGGCTTCCTACAATTTTTTACGTCTAAATTCACAGTATACAGTTAATAAGTCAGTTTAATATAAAAGCAAAATACTGCGGATGTTGGAAATCTGAAATAAAAACAGAAAATGCTGGAAAAACTCAGCAGGTCTGGCAGCATCTATAGAGTGAGAAACAGAGTTAATGTTCCGAGTCTGTATGATTCTTCTTCAGACTCTGAAGAGTCATACGAACCCAAAACAATAATTCCGTTTCTCTCTCCACAGATGCTACCAGGCCTGCTGAGCTTTTCCAGCATTTTCTATTTTTATATTATATATGTCAGTTTGTTTTAAAATACTGGCCAATTTATAACACAAATCACAGACAGTAATTCCTAGTTAAAAAGAAACACATTTCTAAGTAGTAAAAATTTTCCATTAATTAGCTGTTCAACAATAACGCCCTTAGCATGTACCAGGGTGCCATACAGAATGTACATGTGTGTATATATAGTAACATAATTTGGAAAAATATCAAATTAAACTTGTGGTGAACCTGTAACTTACTGCTTTGCACTGCAGTCCCCACAGTGTAATACCAGGTGACATGTTCACTTCATCATGCCTCATCATTAAGAGCAAACGGAAATATAAAATAGATCTGTACTATTGAAAACCTTCCCCAAGTTTATTTCCTCATGGACCTACCATTGTTTTGTTTTTCATTGCTGACATAATGAGACTAAAAGTAAAGCAGGTAACAATGTCAGTGAACAGCAGGGGTGTTCACAAGTCGGGGGAGGGGTGGGTGGTGGGCAGAGAATGCTGGAAATGCAAAGTACCTCAGTCAGCATCTGAATGACAAAGATGTATTAGCATTTTGAACATGTTAACACTTTCAGATGCTAACTGACCAGCAGCTTTTTAATGTTTATTTCAGCCTACCTAGCAGTTTTTACTATTTCTGAAAAAGATTTAACACTTTACATAGCTCACGTCCCTGAATATTTTACAGCCTCAACAACTACATTTTATTCAACATTTAAGTATTTTGTAACAGGTGGAAACAATTTTAAAGATTAAATTAATGACTTGCAGAGAATTCTCAAGGCAGTTTCCATAACACAATTCCCCCAGAATCAGTAAAAATTACACAATGTTTTTACACCTTAGAACGCATGCATTTCAGGTGAATAACTGTTTTCGGACACATGCTACACGGTCCAACACGTTAAGGGGTCAGCTGCTAAGTTCACAAAAGTTGAGTAGCTTATTAATTTATGAACTCTGATGGCCTTACAAGTCAACAGATCTTTTAACCATTTTCCATTCTTTATAATGCAAGTCTTCACAATGTATTCTGGCTTTGCAGTTTGTATCTTTGTTTTATATCTACAGTGGAAAAGTTTTTTTGTGATTTCACACCACAGTTGAAATAAATAAGTTAAAAAGGGTTATGCTGCACATTCAGAGAAGTTTTATTGGAAAAACCAAGTCTGGTGTCTCACAAAAAAGCTTTTTAAATTAGTTCACTATTTTCCAAAGATGACAATACTCCTGTCTATATATGTAAATAAAACACTAACTTGATAAAAAGTTCATCATTCAAATCTCAGTACTCCTGTATTTGCTTTACAGAATATATTTTTTCTCAAACATTAAAACTTTAATTTTTTATCCAGAGAGTAAGATGGGCTCTAAAGGAAATGAAGCACATCAACTTTGAATTCTTTATTGTTTGAATGTCTAAGTATTTCATTCTAAACATTGATTTTAATTAGTGGTCAATGTTTACTGTTGATGCTGATCTACAGAAAAAGTGCATTTAGTTCTCATCTGAATTAAGCTTCAAATAGCCCTAGAATGGACGCCCATTTTTCAACAGCCTTCATCAAATTTATTCCGTCCATCATATTTATCTGAGTTCTTTTTTGTTTCTTTAAGTTATGTGAGGATAATGAGACCTTGACTGGGACTTTCCGTGCCTGCCGGTGTCAGGCGTGTTTGGTGGCATGAGCGGACAATATGGCGCAATCGGTTTCATGACGGCGTGAAACTAGTTCGCTATCGTCCACTCTGCCCGCCGATGGCAGGCCGCATTCTCTGCCATCGGACATAAGGAACCTCACTGTGATACATTAGCATATCATTATTATGCCTGTCCACCGGAATCCCCCCGCTACTTCGCTGAATCGTCTGCCCACGCTGGTGGGAGAACATGCCGACGTGTTTCACAACAGCATATAAGTAACGTGCACCTGGCCGGCTGCACTTCGCTTGGGCCTTCAAGGTTTGTTTGCCTACCATCGCTTCGGTCAGCACTCGCAGTCATCAGCGCCAGGCTTCACAGAGAGCACTTGGTCACTTTTAGGGGGGCACATGGCAGGTTTCCAATGACCAGATCAGCCATATGTGGGTTTTAAGTGGCAGCAGGGCTAGGGCTTGCTTGGCGAAGGGGGAGAAGTGGCCTCAGAAAAGGGAAGAAGCTGCAGGACTAGGGCTGTACTGGGGAAGGAGGGTATCCTAGGGTGTGTGTGGGGGCACAAGTTGATCTGTGCAAGTGATGCCCGAGAAGGCGGTCTCCAGAGGAGATGAGGCCAGATGGACATATGAGGAATTGTGTGAGAGAATGGCTGGTGATATCCCTTGAGCTGGTAGTGAGTGAGATGCCAGTGAATGGGTGATGACTTGAGTGTGAGAGTTTAGAGTGATGAGATGGTTGTCATACCCAGGCTGCATGGATGAGATCATTCGTCCCCTAACCACATTGGGTGGTCAACCTCTTCTGTACAGCACTGCCACTGATCACCACTGCCACTGCTCCCAGGCCTGGTTGGTCACCCTGCTGCCCATCCTGCCACCAGAGTGGGGGGTAGAGGATATCACAGCAGGCCTCCACAGCATCCAAAAGGCGTTCCAGCGATGTGTTACTAAGGAACCGGGGGCTGCAGTCTTTTTGCCTTTCATGGACATCTTCCGTGCAGTGGTTGTGGGTTGGAAGCACAGATGTGTCTGCGCGGCTGGACTTTAAATATGGCGCCCAGCATGATGAAGTGGCAAGGTGATGGCCTGGTGGGTGAATGAGAGCCTGCCCACCATGGAAGCAGTGTGTTTCCCCGGAACGCATAACCAATGAGGTGGGTTTGGGGCGATATGTGTCAAAACCCGCCATTGTGGCTGGGTAAAATGTTATTTTACCCGCCCGCTACTGCACTTTATGCAAATCTGGGACGACTCTGCCCTGTGAGTTATCACACATAGATAATGTCATCTTAATTTGTCCAGAAATAATTTTGTCATTAACTATGGTATGGGAACTATTATGATGCTCTTATATATGAGGTCAGTTCAAAGACATTATAGAAATAAAATTAGCATTAGAATCCCACAAGTCTACTTCACATAGAAGCACTTAATTTGTATTGATATTAAATGCATTGTAACTGGAGAATTTCTATATCTATATCACCACAATTATGGTTCTCCAGAGTTCTCCCCATTAATCTTGGGATGTATTTGCTGAAATTAACAAAACCCTTACACAGTACAATGATTAATTCCAGTCAAGACACAATTAAATCCCTATTTTACAGTTAATACTTTATCAAGCTTTCAGAATCTACATGTAGGCACAACACATGACTTCCAACTGTTGAAGACAATTTTCAAATTATCATTTTACAACCTTAGTGCTTTATGGTGCAATAGCTTTCAGTAAGTTACTTTAAAGGATCTTAAATCAGAACCATACTGACTTTAATCTTAAGAGCAAAATTAACTTCTAGTTAATCGTTTTCCAAAGAAATGAATAGCCAAACAGCAGCACAACAACAACAATTTGCAGTTGTATAGCATCTTTAGTGTAAAACACATCCCAAGGTGCTTCACAGAGGAATTATAAAACTAAATGTGATACTGAGCCACATAAGGAGATAGTAGGGAAGATGAACAAAAGCTTGGTGAAACAGGTAGGTTTTAAGGAGGTCCTTAAAGGAGGAAAGCAAGTTAGCGAGATGGAGAGGTTTATGAAGGGTATTCCAGAGCTTAGGGCCTAGGCACCGGGAGACATGATCATCAGTGGTGGAGTTCTTAAAATCTGGGATGCTCAAGAGGCCGGTATTGGAGGAATGGAGATCTTCTGGAGGGTTGTAGGACTGGATGAGATTACAGAGATTTGGAGGGGCCAAGCCAAGGGTGAATCTGAAAACAAGACCAAGAATTTTAAAATAAAGGTTCTACTTCACCAGGAGCCAACGCAAATCAGGGAGCACAGGGGGAATAGATGAAGAGGATTTAGAGCAAATTAGGACCCAGACAACTGAGTTTTGGATGATTTCAAGTTTACAGAGAGTGGGTGCTGGAAGTCACCAATAGTGTATTAAAATAGTCAAGTTTGAGGGTAAGGGAGGGGGGGGTGTGTGTGTGTGTGGCAGAGACATGAAAGAGGGTTTCTGTAGCAGAAGAGCTGAGGCGGGCAGAGTTGAGTGATGTCACGGAGGTGGAAATAAGTGGTCATAGTGACAGCACATGTATGTACATGAAAGTTCACCTGGGGGGCCAAATATGACCTTCAGGATGATTCTGCAATAATAAGCAATTTTAAGCAGGAGATCTGGTCATGCTTTATGTGCTCCAGCCAGGTCTGATGTTTAATGCCTATATCTGTTGTCCACCATATTCGTTCAACGCTGCATCCCTTGGATTTAAGGGAGCAGAAATAATGGCCGTACCCAGGTTAATGACCAAAAATTGTATAACATGCCTTTGAATGACAGTTATTTCTGTATCCTATGTGCTTCAGAATTGTATTTGTAGTAACATTTAGCTAGTTTCCTGAAGGAATCGCTTCCAACCCTGGGAAACATTCAGTGCTTACCAGGAACAAAGTTCGAAACCATTATTAGCATAATCTGAGATTTAACACTTCTATGGTCATTTGTCAACATAATTTTCCATTATTTAAAAACATTTAAACAAAGCCACCAAACAAGCATTATCGCACTGTTAATCTTACATTGAGTGACTTGGCAATAATTGTATTTCAATGTATTCCAGGTTAAAGCAACAGATTTAGTTTTGTACATACAGTAAGTGATCCCTGTTGCAACAAAGACAACATAAACATGCTCCATACAAGAACACTACAAAGATTAGAAGATAACTAGGAATGATCAATTTAATTAAAATTAAAATAGACCATGAAGTTTGAGGACAGCTTTATTTAAGTTTATATTGATACACACACACACACACAGACACAATTTGTTTTCTGGTAATTTAACCAATTAGCAGATTTTCCAAACAGGCTGCATGAAAATCTATGTAGTTCTTCATAGCACTATTCATATTGGCTCATTCAGATCCTTATTATTTTCTAGGCTTTTTTAGACTATGACATAGCAAATCCCATAATGTATTTTTGACATTTAATTACACAGGTAGGTCAATGTCCAATGCAGTGACTGAGGACATGTTTTGGACAAGTTTATGCAGTTTAACAATAATATATAAAGGAGACACCAAGGATGTGTTTACACTAAGTTTAGTGGTGCTGTGAAGCAGTATCCGATTTGCAGCAATGCTCTGGCATCTACCCAATTTAATTCGTAAGTGAAGTGATACAAGAATCCTGGAACAGTTAATCATATCATGTGGGTTTAACAACACTGTTACAATATTGATCCTGGTTTCAGAAGTGTTGAGAATGTCATATGGACCTCCTGGTCACTTTATAAACTTACCTGGCATTGACTGAAATATGTAGAGAGTGGAAGTACCCTACTTATATTCTAATCACTTGAAAAATTTAACAATGGAGAAGGGAGCTTTAACAACAAAGGGAGCTCTGGTCATGCCTGTAAGTGTGAGACTGTGGAGCTGTACGAATGAAATTATCGATGATAGTATGATATACTGACAGCTTGAAACTGGCTCGAAACCATTATCTACAGTAAAAATGCACAGTGAACTAAAAAGTAGAACAATGATGTTGATTTAACACATCTGAATTATTTAACGTTTTGAAAAACTTGAGCGATTTAATTACCAAAATA
This sequence comes from Carcharodon carcharias, assembly GCF_017639515.1. Taxonomy (NCBI): domain Eukaryota; kingdom Metazoa; phylum Chordata; class Chondrichthyes; order Lamniformes; family Lamnidae; genus Carcharodon; species Carcharodon carcharias. The sequence continues at coordinate 28,992,113 of NC_054479.1, forward strand.
ACTGACCAGTGCAGGAATCTTTGCAGAGGTCAGCAAAGAGAATCTGTGCAGAAGCCAAGCCCTCTTTTTTACGGCACTAGCCACCATATTCTGGTAAGTGCTTACAGGTTCCCACACTCCTCTGTATGAGTGAATGGGAGAGAATAGGCATAGGGCCAAATGGGTGTGTGTGTAGGTAAGTGGGCAGGTGGGTGAAGTAAGTTGTTAGGGTGGCAGCTGGGTAGGATGGTAGGTGGGCAAGGTGGGTAGGGTAGGTGAGTAGGATGATAGGTGGGTAGTCAGTTCAGGGGCTATTCAGATTGGTTTGGGGGGGTGGGGGGGGGGGGTGTTCTGTTGGATATTTACCCAGGAATTAGGCTAGGATGTTTCTCTCGAACATTTCCTGGGTAACTCTCCAGGTAAGTTGGAACTATCTGACATCTCAGAGTCTAACTCGAAGTCTGAGATTTTTCCTGAAGGTCCCGAGGAGCAAGGGAATTGCCCATTGGAAGTTAAAACTTTCCAGGCAATTCCCACAAAGTTATTGTTTTGGGACTTCCACAGGGTCCCAAAGCGCAACTTGGGGGCTACATCCAGTCTCCAACAATCCACTGCCTAGAAGATCTGGGCCATTATAATGGAAGCCATGGTATTGAATAAAAATTAAATAAAATTTTGGAGAATTTTTTTGATTGATAAGTTGCTTGTGTTTGCAGGAGCTGTGGTGGTTGGACTTGTTAAAAATACACTAGTTTGCTATCTTGTACATTGGTGCTAATTGGGATGGGAACCTTGGTTAATAACAAGCTCTTGCCAGGTTCGGTTGATGATTATCACTATTGTCAAAACTTCAGCAAGCCCTTCAATGTGTTCATTACCTTTTTAGGCTGTAATGTTGGGCAGTTGTAGAACTTTAACTGTGACTGAATCAGGAATAGGTGAATACCTTGGTACATCCTCCCTAGTACTGAGTTAACATGGAAGCAGAACTGTTACAAAGCTTTTTTAAAGGCTTATAATTATTTCAGAACATGGCATATAGTAGAAAGTGTTCAATAATATTTCACACATCTACAGCATTACAATATGACTAATGTAAAATATTACCACTGGGGATGGTTCACAGTTGAAATTCTAAAGCAGAAAGCTATTCTAAGGCAGCTATGAAAATAAATGCATCAGCTGCTAAGTTTGTACTAAAACTAACCTCATCAAGTAGCAACAGCACAGGATCCATAACAAGAGCCCGGGCGATAGCTATCCTCTGCTTTTGGCCTCCCGAAAGTCTGATTCCACGCTCTCCTACAATTGTATCATATCCATTCTGTGGGGTATAAAGGAACAAAACAAAAGTTATTGCTGATAATTGCTCCACAACTCCAATAATAATGGCCAAGAAAAGCAGCACTATACATTTAAATGAAACTTCTTGCAGTGAATGACGATTCTGAGAAGCTTCTCCTGAACTTGAATTTTGGTTCCATGTATACTGAGAAATGTGATCATGTTTGAACATGAAAGTGAGTGTTGGAAATCTAGAATCAGGCTGTCATTTTATTAACTAACAGATCTCTATCTCTTCAGTACCAATTTACTGCTCTCTGGGGCATCACAGTCAAGGCTGACACAATCTACATCCAATGCCTGCATAAACACTTCTTCCAGTTAATAAGCTACCTTCTCCTACAACCTCCTGAGCTTCCAAAATTCACACTTGACCACAGATATCCTGTTCAGCACCAAGTAACATTACCATCTTAATCACATCCCACATCCACTGTCTTAACACTATCCTCAAATACGTGGCCAATCTGTTCATGGCCTAATTACATCCAATCCTTGCAATCTCCTCCAGTTTTATATCATAGCATCTGCTCTGCAGTCCCCAAAGTCTAGTCTCCTACACATCCCCTTCCCCTGACCCTCCTGGTGCTTCTCCATATGTAGCAGAACCAATGGTCCTACTCTCCAGAATTCCCTCCATAAACCCCTTTTACTTCCTACTTCTTACCCTGTCCTTACAAATGTCTCCTTAAAGCCTTTTTTTGTCTTAACACTTCCATTCTTGCTCAATGTCTGTATAATACAACAGTGACTACACTTTAGCACTTTGAGACACCATTGGGTCATTCCAGAAATGCAAGTGTTTCTTTCTTCTTGTGTGTGTGTGTATATATATATATATATGTAGAGCCTTGACACATTTTATTATAGTAAAGGCAATATACAAGTGCAATCTCATGAGGAATAAGCACACTGGCTAATGTTTCTTCCCCTCTCAAACTGGGGCTGCTGAGGCCAACTACAACTGCCAACCTGACAGATTCATTTCATGCTTGGTGTTGCTAACTCAACATAAATCAGGGATTGAGTCTAGCATGCTACATCTAATTGGAAATCACTTTTGACATAAATAGTCATGATTTACAATTCCTCACTTTTCACTTGTCTAATCTTTTAGAATATATGATACGTGTTTATTTTTCTAAGTTCCCAAAGAACAATTCTAGAAAACAAAATCTTCATGCAGCTTGTTCCCCAAAGGAAAATGCAGTGTCCTATCCATACAATGAGGACAAAACACCTTTCCCTTTTATGGTCTCAGTTTCTTCACATCCAGTGGGTCATAGTGTGCTACCTGTCTGTGCTCCGGTGCTGCATTCATCAGCTCTGAGGGTTGATGAAAGATTAAGAGGCCTTGGTGTGGTGCGATGATCTTGGCTGTTTTAGCTTCATTTTTTTTTCCCCAGCGGAGCTAACCTTCATTGCTGTAGTAATACTGAATACAGAATTGCTGTAACTCTTCCCACTTCTAGCCCTAAAGCCAACTTGGCTTCAATTTTCCCAAGTTTCCCTTTTTAATTAGGGGTGTGGGGTTTGTTGGCAGCACGATGTTGGTTAGACAGTGGAGTGGGTTGCACTGTATCTATAATGTTTAGCAATAAACAGGGATCAGAGGCTGTATGGGCCTCCATTTTGAGGTTTTGCAGCTATAATTTATTTAATGAAATGACCAATATGCAGGTACGTGCTAACGCAACCTACACGTATAAAGAGAACAGACATCATCAAAGGCCAGTAGAGAATCCCAAGATTAGAAAAGAAGTTATTCAATTTAAAGAGGATGCAATATTATGGGCACAGAAAACAAGTAGGTCCAAGAGTTAGGCAAAATATAATAAACTGCTCTATATCATGAGCGGCCAGAGACAGGGGTTGGGTGTTGGATGGTGAACAAAGGGCCAGGCTTAGAAGTGGGAAAGAATGTTAAAAAGTAAATTAAAATCAGTAAACGTTTATAAGGAATCAGAATTTTTTTTTAATAACACATACTTGTACATAGCACATAATGCATGCGTGAAACTAGGGGAAGAACTTTCTTCCCATCGGTTGGGAGTGGGCGGGCACGCAGCTGGTCACCGCCTGTGATCAGCTATGTGCCGCCATTTTACATGGGCAGGCCAATTAAGGCCCACCCAGTGTGACGCGCACCAGGAAGCGCTCAGCACTACTTGTGCGGGCGGAAGGGAGGAGGAAGGTTAGGTGCCCACGCTCTTTCGCGCACAGAAATCTCCCTGAGGCTGCCTCAGGGAGGTTAAGAAAAACCATAAAGATGTGAAAAATAAAAAAAATTAAATTATTCATTGTCTCCTCATGTCACATTGTTACATGAGCTGGAGCATGTTTATGAATTTTCATTAAACATTTTATTAAATTAGTAAACCCTTCATGAAACTTCTTCCACCCGTGGATGAGTTTCCATGAAAAATGTGAAGGCCGCCTGGGATCTTTGCCTGCCCGCCAACCTTAAGGTTGGATGGGCAGTCTTGACAAGTGCTTCAATTAGCCAACTCTGGTGCGCGCCCGCTGAACTGAAGATCAGGATGATCCCTGGTGACGTCGGGTAGCACGCCCAACGTCACCGCACATGACTTTATGCGTTGGTGTGCGGGGCCCACCCCTGCACCCTGACTTGAAGATTTTGCCCTTGGTGTAGGTGAATCTGACAGGCAAGTGTGACATTATAACTGAAAACTCCTATTACAATGCTACCTATAGGCAAAGTTGCAAATACAGGTCATATTTACATCAGTGAAGTTCATAAGGTTTTAAATGAAACATTTGCCCCATGTTCCAAATTCAATCTCTAATAGAAATCATTCTGTCTACTGAAAACTGTATACATAATATTGTAGTACATTCCTTAATAACTCCAATAAGCAGAAAATTTAACTAAATTACATACATAACTGAAACATTAATGAATAATAGGGGTATTCTTCTAAAAAGTCAGCATTAGTCATTTTGTTTTCAAGAGAAAAAACTTCTATTGACAGACATTACTGTAGTCGGCAGCATGGGCATGGCTGTTTTTTCCCCCCAAATGTCCCCAATAACTCAGTTGGTCGATGTTTTACCATACAAATTAGGAAGGACACAGAGTCAATCTGAACCTAAGATACTCACAACCTTAAAATAAATTCCAGCCCAGTTACACTGAATAGCATAAGTGGGTTTGCTGGAGTTGAGACTTTTTTATTGGATTCTCAATTTTCCGAAATGCCAATGGCTAATAGCAGATTCAGGTGTCTCATAATCAAATCACAGTTCGAACTCAAATATTATTTGAACTGCAGTAACTGAAGTTTTATTTTGCTGCATTGAAAATGGAAATAGCATAGTTCAACATATTATAAAGTACATTTATGCAATCGCACTTTATTTGTTAAAGAACTGATGTGCCATCATCTTCTATTTTAGTGACAAAATTCAGCAGAGGAATATAGAGATGAGTCAAGATAACTAAAAATTATAAATCCAGCAGAAAAATACCAGTAAATGTTAAAAAAAACTGTGATTAATTTTTTTTTGTTACACTTAGCCTGCTGGTCAGAAGTTTGAATGCTCAATGTGGTTTGATTCAGCCTGTCTGGTATTCATTTAATAACAATGGACATGTTTTGCTTTTAACTAGTAGGTACTTAAAAACAACACATGGTTTCCATTAACTATTCATTTTGTCTGGAATCTATAAGGAAAAATAGATGATCACTGTAAGGATAAAGAGAGAATGCTGTACATGGTATTATGAAGACAACTAAAAAAGAAATAAGGAGGGAGAAGATTAAATATGAGGGTAAACTATCCAGTAATATAAAAGAAAATTGCAAAAGTTTTTTTAGACATATAAAAGGTAAGAGAGGGACAAAAGTGGACATTGGACCGCTGGAAAATGACGCTGGAGAAGTAGTAATGGGAAACAAAGAAATGACGGAGGAACTGAATAGGTACTTTGCATCAGTCTTCACAATGGAAGACACGAGTGACATCCCCAACGTTGAAGAGAGTCAGGGGGCAGAGGTGAGTATGGTGGCCATTACCAAGGAGAAGGTGCTAGGAAAACTGAAAGGTGTGAAGGTGGATAAATCACCTGGACCAGATGGATTACACCCCAGAGTTCTGAAGGAGATAGCTGAAGAGATAGTGGAGGCGTTAGTGGTGATCTTTTAGGAATCACTTGAGTCAGGGAGGGTCCCAGAGGACTGGAAAATGGCTAATGTAACCCCCCTGTTTAAGAAGGGAGTGAGACAAAAGACGGGAAATTACAGGCCAATTAGCCTGACCTCGGTTGTTGGTAAGACTTTAGAGTCCATTATTAAGGATGAGATTTCCGAATACTTGGAAGTGCATGGTAAAATCGGGCAAAGTCAGCGTGGCTTCATCAAGGGGAGGTCATGCCTGACAAATCTGTTAGAATTCTTTGAGGAGGTAATGAGTAGGTTAGACATAGGAGAGCCAATGGATGTTATCTACTTGGACTTCCAGAAGGCCTTTGACAAGGTGCCGCACAGGAGGCTGCTCAGTAAGATAAGAGCCCATGATGTTAGAGGCAAGGTATTAGCATGGATAGAAGATTGGCTGTCTGGCAGGAGGCAGAGAGTGTGGATAAGGGGGTCCTTCTCAGGATGGCGGCCGGTGACTAGTGGAGTTCCACAGGGGTCAGTGTTGGGACCACAACTTTTCACTTTATAAATTAATGATCTAGATGAAGGAACTGAGGGCATCCTGGCTAAGTTTGCAGATGATACAAAGATAGGTGGAGGGACGGGTAGTATTGAGGAGGCGGGGTGGCTGCAGAAGGATTTGGACAGGTTAGGAGAATGGGCAAAGAAATGGCAGATGGAATACAACATGGGGAAGTGTGAGGTCATGCACTTTGGTAGAAAGAATAGAGGCATAGACTATTTTCTAAATGGGGAGAGAATTCAGAAATCTGGAGTGCAAAGGGACTTGGGAGCCCTAGTCCAGGATTCTCTTAAGGTTAACTTGCAGGTTGAGTCGGTAGTTAGGAAGGCAAATGCAATGTTGGCATTTATTTCGAGAGGACTAGAATATAAAAGCAGGGATGTGCTGCTGAGGCTTTATAAGGCTCTGGTCAGACCACATTTAGAATATTGTGAGCAATTTTGGGCCCCGTATCTCAGAAAGGATGTGCTGGCCCTGGAGAGGGTCCAGAGGAGGTTCACAAGAATGATCCCAGGAATGAAAGGCTTAACATTTGAGGAACGTTTGAGGACTCTGGGTCTATACTCGATGGAGTTTAGAAGGATGAGGGGGAGATCTGATTGAAACTTACAGAATACTGAAAGGCCTGGATAGAGTGGACGCGGGAAGATGTTTCCATTAGTAGGAGAGACTAGGACAAAAGGGCACAGCCTCAGAGTAAAGGGAAGACCTTTTAGAACAGAGATGAGGAGAAACTTCTTTAGCCAGAGAGTGGTGAATCTATGCAATTCATTGCCAGAGAAGGCTGTGGAGGCCAGGTCATTGAGTGTATTTAAGACCGAGATAGATAGGTTCTTGATTGGTAAGGGGATCAAAGGTTACGGGGAGAAGGCGGGAGAATGGGGTTGAGAAACTTATCAGCCATGATTGAATGGCGGAGCAAACTCGATGGGCCGATTGGCCTAATTTCTCCTCCTATGTCTTATGGTCTTAAGACAAAAGTAATGAGACAAAAGGAATGATATTAAGATTACTATCCAAACTGAATGCACAATAATTACAAAATGATGAACATTGTGCTGTTTCAAGTACGACGAGATACAAAATTAACATTTTTTCTCAAAAAATGTTTGCCGTATGCCAATTTTTGTTAATACATGAGATTATGGGGTAATTTTGTAGAGGTGCTTAAAATTAGGAAGGGGTGGATGGAATAGGGAGAATCAGACTGTTTCCAGTGGTTAAGAAATCTCGAATAAGGAAACAAGATTAAATGTAAAAGACTTGGGCCATGGAACAAGAGAAACACTTTCATTTGTAAAAACACAATTGAGAGGTTGTGGAATGAACCACCAGAGCTAAGGATTCAAGCAGAGGCCACGTCAACTTGCAAGAATATATCAGAAGGGTTGTTAAAGAAAAGGGGATAAAAGGATATGTAAAAAGAGTGGATGCATTGTATTAAGAATCCTGCCTGTATAGAGAATTTTAATAAAAGCACACGGTTAGTTCTAATAAAAGTTACAACACGTGAACAGGCTATGTAATTAATTCTCCACATAGTAAATGTTCATCAAGAACTTTTTTTCATACCAACTGTTTTCTGCTCAGCAACGGTTTGCACATCATTCCTGTCAAGCTGATGGTAAACTAGACAGTGTAGTAAATAAATACAACCTCCCTTTTTTTTAATAATACCTTTTAAATGACTAACTTTGAAACCTAAAAACTCTTCCTAATCATGGAATGGAAAGTTTTTCACAGGCCTCTATTGGCATTACAACATGTATTTTTGGTATATTTTACCACTAACTAGTTATTTTTGTATCAACATTAATAATAGTGTGTTTTGTACAAACTCCTTGATTAAAATCTCCAAACTGAAAATTTGCTAAAAATTTTCCAAGAAGACGGTGGCTTTTTTGTTTAATACAAAAAAGGAACTGCTGTGCTCTGAGCAATGGGTGGCTTGGCAATATCGTCCAAATGTAGTTTGAAATTCTTTTTAAAATCAAATCCATAAAATTTCAATTTACAACTGACATCATTAATATTCAATTTATACCTGTTACAGCTTGTTCAAATTTTGTCCTTAGCCACAAAACCCATGCTAAGTTCTTCAAAGACAATTTCTTCAGGTTTCTGAAGTCTAACCAGCAGGTATTAACTTGTAGCTCTTGGTCCTTCTTCAATTATTCCCGACATAAATAGCTCTCTGTAACCACTACCACAGCTTGTTCATTGTGAACACCATTTCTTATTTCATGTCAAACACTTCCATTCCCTTTGCCTCTCTGGAAAGATCATGCATGTCCAAGACTTGAACACTTCTTCCTTATCTGGGGTGATTCTTCCAGTATGATTTTTCCAGTACTAATCTCACTTCAGCACAAAATACGAGAAAAAACCTGCTGCCTCTACAAGTAATCCTTCTCTCATCTTTAGCCTCTGACAACTGTGCACCCCTCCCCTTATCTCTACTTTGGCAATACATCTCTGGTCAATGCTACTTTGAACGGTTTCTTTTTCCTTCCAAACTCAAAAACACCAATTTGCACACACTTGCAACATCACTATAATGTTGAAATCAAAACCCATTTGACATTCTTCTGGTTCAAAACTATTCCATAGGTTTCAGTCTTGAAAAAGAATAATGAGTCTAGAGATAAAGGAATGGATGAAGGTTTCAGATATGCTGAAGTAGGGCTGGAGCTGGGTGATCTTATTATGTTGGAGGTAGGTGTTCTTGGAGATTGAGTAAATACAGAGTCACTCACCTGGGTCAAATGTGATGCCCTCCTCTCCTTCCTCAACCTCTGCACTGAGCAACTCCTCATCCTTGGTGATTTCAATCTTCATCTCAGCTCCCTTGCCCACTCTCCTCTAAATTCATTAAATTCTTACCTAACACTTTCCCTCTATATAAACTCTCCTAACCCATTCTCACAGCCATTGGCTGGATCTTTCCATCTCTCATTGTCTCTTTTACTCCCGTAGTCTTTATGGCAGAAAAGGCCATTTCCACCACTTCCTCAAATCCCTCAGCAGCCACATCTCCAGCCCCTCCTTTTATGAATATGTAATTTCACGATTCAAATGTATACAATTTCTGGTTATGGGAAATTAATTTTTAAATGCAAGGTAAGTAGAAAACCTTGAATTTGAGAGACTGGTAAATAAAACCTAGAGAAAATACAATTCAAAGGATGACTGATGTTTACTTAAAGGAATTAGAGTTAGATGGCTGAAAACAGTAAATAATAGGTGGCCCCTTTCTGAGTCTTGGTAGAAATGAGGTGTCTACAGTTGTCTTCATAAGAGGTTTAAATTATTCATGTGGATCCCACATCAAAGAAATGTTTGAAAGGGAAGTATTTAAAGTATCGATATACTTTTCAAATCAAAGGATGGATTTGAAAATTGTGGATGATTGGTTTGAATCTTTATCTGGGACATTCCAGATGTACCACATTGCCATGGGGACAGACTGCAGGAAGGCAGTCTTTTGTGTTAGATTTATCTGTGTGCTTTTTCTCACAGAAACGGCAGTCAGCTTGGAAGACTATGAAAAGGCAGTAGTATATCTGCTGGCAGCCAGAACAAGGAGCAAAGAGGCCATTAGGAACCAGGAGTGTTCCTGATCTAGAGTCACTAAGCAAGATTGCGAGTGGAGCCCATGCTCAAAATGAAAAGTCCAAATTCATGAGGAATTAAAATTGTCAGAGCTGCCTCGTAAAGCTAGTGGGAGAGTTTGATGGTGGAATCTTCGCAGAGAAAGTGAATGAATTCTGGAAGTCTAAGTGCCAGACTGAGAAACTGACAAGAATCAAAGTGATTTCCTGAAAACTGTGGCACATCTTGGTTTGCTCCAGGAGAATTGTAGTACAATAATCCTCAAGATTCTGGAAAGAATAGATGGAACTCTTGACTTGAATTAGAAACAGAATGGGAAATGTTTTTTTCAGATTTTTAGGTTTAAATCATAAGGGCTTACAAAATATACTGTTAAGTTAATAAGGTTCGCTTTATTTAATTATTGTACAGTAAAAGTTTTTGTTTAAAACATGAAATCTTGTAGTAAAACTTGCAGTTAATAATGGGGAGGTCAAATTTCTTTTTAAAAGTTAATAGTCTCCCTCATGATCATAACATCTGTAACTTCCCTGAACTTTTATCTCTTCAAATTCTTTGTTCCCCTGACTGGCATTTTGAACAGTTTCACCTTTCAGCCAGCTAGGTTCCAGGCTCCAGGATTATCCACTTAAGTGAGGCATGAACTCATAACCTTTTGATTCAGAGATGAAAATGTTACAACTGAGCAAAGGCTGACACCTGAATCAATCCAGAGTCAATACCTATTCTGATCCAGGAGAGAAGCAGTTCAAGGCATCCTGATGCATATCTTGGGTTCCTCACTGCATGGAGTGAGAGGCAACTGGACGTCCATTGTATTTTTTAAATCCTGGTATTAATTTAAATGTTGGGAGAGTGAGGAAGCAGCCACCTATCCATCCGCTGAAAGATGCAAGTGTAAAATCATGCCTTTGGGGAAGCAGAATTCCAGTTCAAGCCAGGCTGTATAAACAAGGTACTTCCATGCTGGAACCAACACAACAAACACTGGTTTTGGACCAGTAGCTGTAGCATAATACACCCTTAGTTATCCAAGATTGTGGAATCTGTTTTGCGGTGATGTAGTACTTAATCTCTAAATTGCCAAATCACATCACATTACACAAAATGTTATATTTTTTGCAATTAGTTGTACTGATGATTTTCCAGACTCTATTCATTTTCTCACATGGAACACTAGTGTAAAGTGTCAACTAAGCAACACTACCTTTACTCCATTATTGTTGCACCATGTGAGACCAGAATAGTAGAAGGCGAACTAGATGAAGTGTAGTCTCCTTTCATGCAACAACTCCAAGGTTCCCCTCTGCAATTGCCATGTGGTGATTAGCGCATCAATTGCGCATTAAGATTTTAATGCCCTTAACTTTGTAATTGCACGGGTTTATCAAAAACTTGGGGCTTTAAGGACCAGGTTTTGGCTACCAAGACGGGTAGCTCAATTCGTGAAATTTTCTGACTCACCGGACCTGCCTCAGTAAAGAGCGTCCCAAATTGCGAGATTTTCGCTCTGCGGGTGTGTGTAGGATCAAGTTGGGCCCGCCGACCCCAGAAACAGATGCTAGGAAGACATGGGGACGGGCAAGTGTAGAGGCAGGCTGGTTAGAAGGTCCGCCTCATTTCTGTGCGACTTAATCCCAGTTTTTTTAGAAAATTTCAGTCCCTTTAGCCCTCACCTCTCACACCCACTCACAGCCCCTCATACCCCCATGCCAACTCAATGCCAGATCGCCCAACATCCACCATGGGCATACTAACGGCCTGTCAATCAAAGCAGCCCAGCAGAGCTTTTTTTAAAACAATCTGACAGCTGCTGCCAGTTTCCTTTTATAGTTTAAAGAGTGGGGGGATTTAAAAAAATACTTCAGATCATGACAGTTAACAGAACTTATCTGCCCCTTTAAGAGTGTTCACATCTACTCCATCAATTTGTGACTCCCACACTGAGGGATAAGGCCCTTGTAACAGCCAAAATGGGGTATATTTGAACACAACAAAAAGTTCAAATTGCCCTGCTGAGTAAGAATCTCTCTCCTGTGTGATTCACATTCCACTCCCTTTACCCTAACCCCTTAAGCTCCTTAAGGAGCTTGTTAAGGGGCAAGCACAAAGTAGAATCAAGTTTTCAAAGGTTTCTCGGGTGGGCCCACCCAGTCTTGTGTACTTCAGCGCAAAGTTGCCGGGTTCGTCGTGCAGCCTGAATAACTTAATTTGTTGTGGTCTTTTAAATAGATCTATGTGGCCAACCAGCACCAGCATGAGCGCTGGTTCTACCTGGTCATGCAAGACCACCGTACGCCTCTTCCTACTTCAGAGGAGGTGCCTGATTGAATTGGCATTGTAGTGGCATACAGCAACATGGCTACCATCTGCCTTTGACGCTGGCATTGGGGAGGCAGCTTCTGCCTCCAAGAGACATTCGGCATCTCTAATCGGGTGCTGAGTTCACCTCTTAGAAATTAGGCCATTTAACTTTAAAAATTACATCGCAATAGCAATGCAGCTTAGGCGCCAGATTGGAACCTAGAACTCACCTGAGTGCACGCATTGAAAATCCAGCCCCGGGTTTAAAATCTGCTCTCTTAGTTAAATAATTTGTTTTACGCTACTTCTCAATTTTTTTCTGTGGATGCAGATGTTGATTATAGAAGGCAATTTTTACAAATAGGGAGTTGAAGCATCATGAAAGACTTGCATATGGTTATAGTGCTGTCAGGTTGTGATCATTTGTGCTCTTTAACAAGCTAATCACTGTATCTGTGTCTCAATGTAACATGATACCACAGAAAATTACTTTGTGAGGAGTAGATTAAATGAGACCTATCTTGTCTTAGAAAAGGATTTAAAAAAAATTACTTCAAATACTAGAAGCTAAGTAAAGCACAACATGTAGTTCAATAAACTATGAGCTGGACATTTTTTTGTGTAAGCAACTTGACAACAATGCACTCACTGATGTCATAACACATACCAACTGTTTGAAAGGGTATTAGGATTGTATTCTAGATTTTATAGGATTAACAAGAAATTATCAAATATCATTTCCACAATGATTTGCCAACCTAAAAGCATGTAAAACATAATGAATGCTAAGTTGGACAAAACTTTCCATCGCCTCCAAGTGTTGAGCATTTCCCTGTTAAAATGTATTTATAACAGCATTTGCACGAAGATCGAATAATAATTTTTACAAATCATTTTAAATAGCAAACACAACAACTTGTATTTATACACCATCTTTAACATAATATCCCAAGGTTTTTGACATCAAGTCACATGGGAAGATATTAGGGAGGATGGCCAAAAAAGAGGTGGCGTGCCTTAAAGGTAAAAAAAGAGACATAGAGTTGGAGAGGTTTAAGGAAGAAATTCCAGAGCTTAGGGGCAAGGCAGCTGAAGGCACAGCCACCAATGGTGGGGTAATTAAAATTGAGGATTCTCAAGAGGCCAGAATTAGATGAGTACAGTTATCTCAGAGGGTTGTGGGGCTGGAGGAGATTACTGAGATGGGGAGGGGCGATGCCATGGAGGGACTTGAAAACAAGGATGAGAAGTTTTCTTTCCCCAATCGACACATTGCTTAATTGGAAGCCATTGTAGGTCAGCAAGCACAGTGGTGATGGGTGAATAGGATTTGGTGCAAGCTACAGCACAGGGAGTAAAACATTTAGTCAAGTTCAATGAGGGCTGAACGTGGGAAACCAGCTAGAAGTGCATTAGTGTAGTCAATCTAGGGGTAACAAAAACATGGATGAGCATTTCAGCAGCAATGGGTTGAGGCAGGAGCAGAGTCAGAGTCAGGTAACGTTATGGAGATGGAAATAGGCAGTCCTACTGAAGGCTTGGATGAGAGAGTGGAAGCTCGTCTAAGAATCAAATATGACACCAAGTTTGTAATCAGTCTGGTTCAGCTTCAGACAGTTGCCAGGGAGAAGGATGGAGTTGGTTGCTTAGGAACTGAGTTTGTAGTGGGACTATAGACAATGGCTTTGGTCTTCCAAATATTTAATTGAAGCAAATTTCTACTTGCCCAGTAATTAACATCGAACAGACTGAAAAGTTAGCATAAGTGGAGGAGTCGATGGAGGTGGTAGAGGTGAATTAGAGATGGTTATCATCAGCAAACTTATGAAAACTGATGATGCAAGGGGCAGCATGTAGATAAGAAATAGGAGGGGGCCAAGGTTACTTCCTTGGGGGACTCCAGCGGTAAACAGGAAGAGAAGCCATTGCAAGTGATTCTCTGGCAAGGATTACATAGATGAGAAAGGAACCAGGCGGGTGTGGTGCTGCCCGGGGAGATGACAATAAAGAGGTGTTGGACGAGGGTGGCGTGATCAAAGGCTGTAGACAGTTTGACAAGGATGAGGAAGGATAGGTTATCATTGTTACAGTCAAATGCTGCGCCATTTGTGACTTTGATAAGTGCCATTTTGGTCCTGTGTCAGAGTGAAAATCTGAACTGAATTGAAACATGGAGCTCCAGTGAAGAAGGGCATGGATTTGGCAGCCGACAGCGCATTCAAGAACTTTGAGAAGGAAAGGGAAGTTGGGGGTGGGGTTAGTTTGCAAAGATGGTGGGATGAGGGGTTTTTTTGATGTGAGGGTTTGCGAGGGCAAATTTGAAGGAGAATGACAATACCTGAATATCAGATAATGAGGACCAGGAGGAGAAGTTGGGTGGTCAGTAGTTTAGTGGGGATAGGGTCAAGGCAGCAGGAGGCAGGTCTCATAGACAAGATATGCTCAGGGAGGGTACGAAGGGAGATTAAAGAGAAACTAGACAACAATGCAACCTCAGGGCTAGAGCAGGGGGGATGCCTTGAAGGAAATTTACCTGGCGGATGAGGAAACGGGGGTGAAGAGGTAGAGGCAGCTGATCAGATGGTCACAATCTTAGTGACAAAGAAGTCCATGCTTTTCTCACACGTTGTTGGGGATGAGGATGGAGGAGACAGGGGACAATGTTTAATTATCAAAGTATCATAGTAGTTAATCATTCAAATGAGCAGTGCAAATTTTAGCTTAAAAGTGCACTTTTGTTCTGTGTGGACATTTTCAGGCACAATCTGTAATTGCTTTGACAAAAGTATGGTTTATAGGAAAGATTATCGGTGCAAATTTTAATGTGTTTTTGCTGAGATGCCAAATAATAACCTATCTGGCAACAATCACGAAGTGTACATTGTGGTAAAGCATAGTAACCGACTTAAGCCATGCATGCTATTTAATTCATAGTTTATACATGCAGTATGTCTGCAATAAACCCTTCTCAGAATTAAAGATATGTCCTTGTGATCAACGAATCAAATTAAAAAATGTCTGTACTCCTGAGACAAAGTCAGAGGTGACAATGATGAGATGAAAGATGACAAGTTCAGGATAAGACACCAGACTACACTATCAGAGTTGAAGTTTTATTCAATGAAAAATGAATTAAGGCTGAAAGGCACCAAAGATTTGTTTTGAACACAGAGCACATCTTTCAATAATAAACATTAGCTCTTAAAAATGACTTGTTGCCAAAAGTGTTGCTCCATAGGTATTGTATTACAATATTGAAAGCTTAATTATAATATATCAGCTATTTCTCCAAACAATATGGAAGTCATCTTCTAACAGAGCCCACATGATTGCAATCTGAAGAAACATGACCCTCACCTTTCTCTCACACACACGCGCACATGCACTATTAAATTTCCATTGAAAAGGGGTGACCCATGCACTGGGATTTTTCAATGCTTTCCACAGTTAATCTATGTCCCACAAATTTATTGCAACAATGAGTTGTGAATTTAACTGAAATAGCTTGCATCTCAAATAACTGAAAATCTTGTGACTGCTAGGTATGCCAACACAGGCTATCAAGCCATTGAAAATTGTCTAAATCAATTTTCTATTTTTCTCACTGGTTAAGAATTTGGCTTTGTGTTTCCTTTTTCTAATTTATTTTCTTCTGCAAATTCTATTATGTGGAATTTTACTATCCAATTCTAATTTTCTTTCCAATCACATCCAGTTAAAAAACTTAACACAAAGTTCTACATGACCTTAAACTAAAAAAACACAATAATGATAATTTTCCGAAATAATCTGAAATGCAGAATGAATAAGATTGTAAGAAACAAGAGCAGAAGTAGACCATTTGGCCTCTCCAGCCTGCTCTGCAATTCAAAAAGATCATGGCTGATCTGATTATGGCCTTAACCCCACTTTCCTGTCTGCCCCCCATAACCCTTAACTCCTTTGTCAATCAAAAAGCTGTCAAACTCAGCCTTGAATATATTCTACAACCGTGCCTCCACCGGCCTCTGTAGAAGGGAATTCCAAAGACTAACAATCCTCTGAAAGGAGAAATTCCTCCGTCTCTCCATTTTAAGTGAGAGGCCCCCAGTGTACCCCTTAGTTCTAGATTTCCCCACGAGAGAAAACATTGTCTTAGGGCGGAATCGTCCCAGATTTGCACTAAGTGCAGCGGTGGGCAGGAAAAAAGTCGTTTTATCCGCTGGCTGCCACGCTGTGTTGCCCCATTCCCAGCACATCCCGCCTCACTAATAATGCATTCACAGGAAACACTCAGGCTCACTGGTGGGCAGGCTCAGATTTGCTTGCCATGCCATGACCTCAGCGCTTCCTCACTATGGGTGCCATATTTAAAGCATACCAGGACACATCCCTACTTCATGTCTACAGACCAGGATTGCTTCAGGTGACAGATGGCCCTGAAAGTGAAGATGACGGCAGCCCCCAAATTTAGTGACGCCTCACTGGGGCGCCTGCTGAATGCAGTGGAAAGCCGCCGCGATGTCCATCAGAGCCACCAATCCAGCCTGAGGTGGTGGCAGTGATGGTCAGTGCTACTGGAGCACAGAGGAGGTCAGTATCCAATGCAGGAAGAGAAAGAATGCTCTCATCTGTTCCACCAGACTAAGTCACCACCTCGTCACTCAACTCACAGACTCATAAGCCCATCGCACATCCACAGGGATCTTACACCTCAAGGGACAAAATCACTAACTCTCTCACAAACCCTCTCATCTCCATCAGGCTCATATCCTCCGGAGCTCGTGTCCTCATCCTGTCCATAGATCCACTCATCACACAAACAATCCACGCAGTGCCATGTGTCCTGCTCACACTCTATTTGTTTTCATGCAGGAGAAGCTGGCTCACAACAGCAGGGAGATATCCCAAACCAGTGGGGTGGAGTGCCCCAAATTAGGCCTTTCCGTGTGCCATTGTGCTGGCTGGTGAGGATGTGGGCCATGCCTGTGATGACAGTGAGGTCAGCAGCGCTCACCCAAGTGAAGATCCTGCACCACATTATCCCTCTCCCAACACAACTGTGAGTGCTCTCTCTCCTGCTTTTGACTGTGCTGCCATGCACTAATTATCCCTACTTTGGCTCACAGGAAGCTCTGCCAAGGGCCCAATGTCCTCCGCCAGCTAGTCCCTCAGTTCCATCAGGTCCTCACCTCCAGCGAAGAGCACACCTCCTCCACTGAAGAGCTGGAAATAAGCAGCCTGGAAGGCCCATCACAGCATTTACCCACACCCTCCACCAGCGTGGAGACACACATCAGTGCAACCTGGATCCAGAGGAGGCTCGGGCTCACAATCTGGTGGTCACTGCATGGACGCATGTCTGCAGAAAGGGGAGGCAGGTTCAGCCGAGCTACCCGACACTCGGAGGACCGCTGGAGAGGAGGCATTTGTGAGATCAGAGTCAGATGACAAACCTCTGGATTCGGCCTTCCAACTCATCATGGAGAGTCTGCAGACGGCAGGGGAATATCACACAGAGCAGTTGGAAGCCCTCAGCAAGTGGCATGTGGTTCAGAGGACCGCATGCACCCATTCTGATGAAGTGGTGCCCACATGTGCAAGTATGGAGGTCTCCATGGGAAGAATGGCAGATGCATGGAGGCCCTGGTCCAGCAGAATGCAGAAATGTGCGCACACCTGCACTCCATCCCAGTAGCCATGGACAAGGTCAAGTGGCAATGCAATAGGGAAACAGGGCATCTCGACATCCCTCCTGGTGCTCCTTCCTTTCAAGGGGTCAGGCCAGGGCCCTCAGCCATCCAAAGGGTGGAGGAGCAACAGCTGGACACCCCTGGGTCATCCACTCAGGAACCTCAAAGGCTGTCCATTCCTTCAGAGTTCCTTTTGCCTGTGACCCTTTCAACCTTGTCCTCTGTCACCACATGGGGAGCAGTTGACCCACAGGAAAACAACCAAAGCAAGCCGGGGCCCTCGAGGCCTTGGCTCTCCAGAGGGCGCACACCGAAGTCATCAGAGATAACAGGTCAACCATTGCACAGGCTGTCTCCACCCCTGCTGCAGATGTCAGGGCAGCATTTAGAAGAATTAAGAAATTCTGATCACAGTTGGCTGCATGGTTGAATGCATTTTGTCACTTTATAATCTGAAAATATATTCACTTCCACTCAGTAATGTGTAATATTGTCTTTCAGCTTCATTGACAGGCTTCACGAGCCCTCCCACTGCATTTCCCGCCTCTCACAGTTCAGCTGCAGGTAGCCCACAACACTCAAGAAGCTTGACACTGGCCATGACAAAGCAGCCCGCTTGACTGGCGCCACATCAACGAACATTCACTCCCTCCACCACCGACGCACAGTTTCAGCAGTGTACCATCTACAAGATGCACTGCAGGAATTCTCTAAGGCTCCTTAGACAGCACCTTCCAAACCCACAACCACTACCATTTGGAAGGACAATGGCACAGATAGATGGTAACACCATCACCTGGAAGTTCCACTCCAAGTCACTCACCACCCTGACTTGGAAATATATCATCGTTCCTTCACTGTCACTGGGTCAAAATCCTGGAACTCTTTTCCTCAAGAACTGTGTGTGTGTGCCTACACCACATGGACTGCAGCAGTTCAAAAAGGCAGCTCATCGCCTTCTCAAGGGCAACTAGGGATGGGCAATAAATACTGGCCCAACCAGCGAAGCCCACACTCCATGAATGAATATTAAAAAAAAAGCTGGACCACGAGTGATTTTGGAGGGAAAAGTGTGTGTATGGCAGGGTCTTTCGGAGCTTCGTGTAAACACATTCCCACGCATGCGGAGCCTCCATCCATCAAACATCTTACTGTTCCGAGCATTTTTCACGCTGCCTGCTGGGGTTCTCTTGCAGTTGTCCATCTGAGCTGACCTTCAGCTTGGCCCATCCACTGATTGCACTCCCATACAGCACTTCTGCCCGTCCAACATATGGCTCCGCTCACTTTCAATTACGACGTAGACAAGTTTTTAATCAGCTCTCCTGTCCCTTCCCCTCCCCCAGTCCCCATGACCTTTCCTCATCACTGTTGATTCGCTGGCATCACCTTCTGCCTGCCCACCGTTACCTACCAACCTGAACCCTTTTCTTTCCAGGATGTCCAGGTGAATGTGCATGTTCCCTATCTTCCCAAGAATCCCACCCCCCATTCACATGGACCTCCCCAATCTCCTCCTTCCCACCCCCAGGTCTGCTGGCAAGTCTCCACCAACTAAACTCTCACTGTCTCTTCTACCACCACTGACACACCCTCAAACTCCCATTCTTCCGGCTCCCTCTGCCCCCTCTCCTACTCATCATTTCCTCCTACCACACCCACTTCAGTTCACTCCCAAGTGGCAATCATCGATTCCACAGACACCTTGAAAATTCACTCAAACATCTCTCGCCCCTTACTCCATCCTCCACCCGGAATACCTGCCCCTCTCTGAACTCCGTCCTCGCCCCGCATACCTCTCCCAGCCACCTTCCCTCACCCCAAACTCCCTCCCTTGCACCTTCTTCCCCATTTGCTGCATTCTTGCCTGCCACACTCTCCTCTCCCCATAATCCCGCCTCCCAATCTCCCCCCGGCCCCCTGAATCCTTCATTCCCGCCCCTGTCCTTCCCTGTACACCTTCCTCCCAGTCACAGCTAGACCTCTCTCTCCCACATCCCCCTCCCCAATCCAACTTTCCCTCCCACTCACAGCTACACCTTCCTCTCCACCCCCACCCTCGCCGATCATCTGTGGCCGCCCACGGCCAGGACCACGATATTCTGAAACAGACCCGAGACAAAATGGAGACCTCCCACATTCTGTGAGCTGCTTTGCGGCGGAACCACGTCCATGAGAATCCACCCAGCAGGCGATGCACGTGTTCCTCCAGAGCCCGGTAGCTATGGGGCTCCAGCATCTTCTGCTCCTTGGATGTCTGCGAGATGTGCAAGGCGCTAAAGTTAACTACTGACTTCTGCATGTTACACTTGCCCAGACGTGTTCTGGGCTGACGTGTTTTCCTGTCACCGTAATGGTAAATCTGGCGTGGGGGGACAATTTTGGTCGGTCCTTACGAAACATCCCATTACCGGATACAAATCGGGTTCCGCCAAGAGGGGCACCCTTGGATGATCCCACTATGCTTGCACGCTGGCTTGAAACTGATTTTTGGGCTACTTGCCATATTGTCGACCCCACCTGCCATGACACCCGACGCCAATGGGATGGAAAATTCCAGCCTTAGTATCTACCCTGTCAAGCCCTTTCAGAATCTTTAATATTTCAAAAAGATCACCTCTCATTCTTCTAAACTCCAGTGGATACAGACCTAACATGTCCAACCTTACCTCATAAGACAACCTCTTCATCCCAGGAATCAGCCTAGTGACTCTTCTCTGAACTGCTTCCAATGCAAGTGTATCCCTCCTTAAGTAAGGAGACCAAAAATGTACACAGTGCTACGGGTGCTGTCTCACCCATGCCCTGTGCAGATGGAGGAAGACTTCCCTACTTTTATCTCCATCCCCCTTGCAATAAAGGGCAACTATCCCTTCAGTCCATTTGCCTTCATAATTACTTGCTGTACACATATGCTAACTTTTTGAGATTCATGTATGAGGATGACCAAATATCTCTGTTACTGCACCATTCTGCAGTGTTGCTCCATTTAAATAATATCCATCCTTTCTATTCTTCCTGCCAAAGTAGACAACCTCACATTTTCCCCACATTATACGCCATCTGCCAAATTTTTGCCAACTAACTTAACCTACCTACATCCCTTTGCAGACCCTTTGTATCCTCCTCATGGCTTACGTTCCTATCTACCTTTGTATCAACAAAACATTTGGCTATAATAAAGTCAGTTCCTTCATCCAAGTCAATAATATAAATCATAAATATTGAGGCTACAGCACTGATTCAGTTTGCCAACCTGAAAATGACCCATATACCCCAACTCGGTTTCCTGTTAGTTAGCCAATCCTGTATCTATGCTAATATATCACCAACCCCCAACACCATGAGCTCTTATCTTCATGATAGTTATATTACTATTGATGATGTGGAACTATATAAATAGAAAAAGGATAGTAAAAGAAGGAGAGGTGGGGCTGAATAGGAAGGAAAAAGGGGATTTATGCATGGAGGCAGAAGGCATGGTCAAGGTACTAAATGAGCACTTTTCACATCTTTAATTATGACTTTGGCAGCATATTGTTCCTTGGTAAAGAGGAGGTAGTTGAGATACCGAATGAGTTAAAAACTGATAAAGAGGAGGTATTAGAAATTCTGACTTGTCCTTAGAAGTTGATAAGGCACCAGGACCAGATGAGATGCATTCAAAAAAATGGAGGGAAACAAGCGTAGAAATTGGGGAAGTGCTGGCAACTATTTTGTTGTATGGTTGGGTCTAGACAGGGGTTTTGGGGATTGTCTATTCTCCCAACGTACGCTGCTTGAGTCTGTAGTTTCTTAAAGCCAAAACTCTATTAGTAGCACATGGTTATACTTTTGGATCTTGAACTAAGGTTGGAGCTTCTCCTCCTTCCAGGTCACGCGTACTTCTCAGTCATGTGATTTAATATTATTACATCATCATCATCATATATGTTTCTGAGGTTAACCCTTTACAGCAAAAATCTTCCAATCCTGCTTAGATACAAGGGTGGTGCAAGACGAATAGAGATCTGCAAATGTTAAGCCCCTTTTCTACAAATGGTGCAAGGATAAACCCAGCACTAGAGGCCAGCAGGTTTAACCCGTGGTGGGAAACCTTTTAGATATAATAATCCAGGACAAAAGTAACAGTAACTTGGGACAAATGTGGATTAATTAAGGAAAGCTAGCATGATTGGAGAGACCAAACGTAAACTGGGCGATCGCTTTGCAGAACACCTGCGGTCTGTCCGCAAGAATGACCCAAACCTCCCTGTCGCTTGCCATTTTAACACTCCACCCTGCTCTCTTGCCCACATGTCTGTCCTTGGCCTGCTGCATTGTTCTAGTGAAGCCCAACCCAAACTGGAGGAACAGCACCTCATCTTCCGACTAGGCACTTTACAGCCTTCCAGACTGAATACTGAATTCAACAATTTTAGGTCTTGAGCTCCCTCCTCCATCCCCACCCCCTTTCTGTTTCTTCCCCCTTCCTTTTGTTTTTTTTCCCAATAATTTATATAGATTTTTCTTTTCCCACCTATTTCCATTATTTTTAAATCTTTTATGCTCCCCCACCCTCACTAGAGCTATACCTGGAGTGCCCCACCATCCATTCTTAATTAGCACATTCGTTTAGATAATATAACCAACTTCAACACCTGTGTGTTCTTTTGTCTGTGACATCTTTTGATGATCTGCTCCTATCCTAACACCACCGCCCCCCACTTCTCCCCCAACCACCCCTCCCCCCCACACCTTAAACCAGCTTATATTTCCCTCTCCTAGTAAAGAAAGATCAGTTCTGTTGAAGGGTCACGAGGACTCGAAACGCCAACTCTTTTCTTCTCCGCCGATGCTGCCAGACCTGCTGAGTTTGTCCAGGTAATTGTTTTTGTTATGGATTTTTAAGTGTTTTGTCACATTCTAACAATTAAGAACGCACGCATGCACCCACATGGTTCCTTTATTCCTTATTCTACACCAGAGGGCAATACATCTGGGACATAGCGCACACTACTGGCAAGCTTTTTTATATTACACTTCTTTTTAACTAAAATGTCTGTAGTAATTATAGTTTTGGGAAATGCAGGACTGTAGCTTTAAGAATAATTGTGTTGTAAGATCACATGATCTACGTAAACCAATGTGTAAACAGCACAGAGAAACTCTACAGGAGAGTGTTCTCCTTTAGTTATGGAGTTTGATGCAAACATGGAGTTGCTGTTGCTGTTTTGTAAATAAAGTTAAATGTTTCCACTAAGAAATGTTGTCTGAAGATCAACTCTATAACCATGTCTTTTTACAAAAAAGCATAAACGTTAAACACAAACATCATAGATCTAAAGGCAAAAAGGTGGGTTTAACTAACTTGATTTGAGTTTTGTCATGAGGTAACAGAGGGTTTATAAGGATAATGCAGTTGATGTGGTGATGTACATGGACTTCCAAAAGTTGTTTGATAAAGTGCAACATAACACATGAGCAAAATCAAAGCCAACGGAATAGGGACAGTAGCAGCATGGCTACAAAGTTGGCTGAGTAACTGGACATAGTGGTGAACAACTGTTTTTCCAACTTTTAAAAATATATTCCTTCATGGGATGTCGCTGGCTAGGCTAGCATTTTTATTGCCCATCCCTAATTGCCATTTAGAAGGTGGTAGTGAGCCAGCTTCTTGAACCACTGCAGTCCATGTGGCGTAGGTACACCCACAGTGCTGTTAGTGAGGGGGCTCCAGGATTGTGACCCAGCAGTGAAAGAGCAGTGATATAGTTCCAAGTCAGGGTGGTGTGTGGCTTGGAGGGGAACTTGCAGGTGGGGGGATTCCCATGCATCTGCTGCCCTTGTCTTTCTAGGTGATAGAGGTTGTGGGTTTGGAAGGTGCCGAAGAAGGATTCTTCATGAGTTGCTGAAGAAAGTTCCCTGGAGGTCAGTACTAGAACCACTGCTTTTTTTGATATTGTCATGAAATTATAGCTCTTTTTTTTTTGAAAAATGATTTTTAAAACCTTCAACTGACTGGAAATTCTGTAATTTAAAATGAGACAGAACAAACTGCTTTAAAATGCGAGGCTACCTTCCAAAGTGAAAATGAGAAAAGTAAACAAAGGCCCTCCAAGGGAGTGTGCACAGAGAGAGACGTTTCCGGTAATCTAAAAAACGTTGAAATTTAACACTATCTAAGCAAGATATTAAAAATGCGAAGTCCTGGATTTAATCAACTGTAATCTTTTTAAGACAATGGGGAACTGTCAGCCAGCCAGGATATACAACTGCACTCCACCCATGGGAAGCAGTGGCAGACGTGGTCAGTGCCAACGCTGCACTCAAGAGGTTGGCAATCCAGTGCAGAAAAAGGATGAATGATCTCATCTGTGTCGCCAGAGTAAGTCAACAACTCGTCACTCTCGATTCACACACACAAGACCATCGCAAGTTCTCTGGCATCTCACACACTGCCAGCTCAAGGGACATCACCAATCAATCTCTCTCACACACACATCTCCATCTGGCCTCATTTCCTGTGGAGATCACCTCCTCACCCCGTCCATGGATCCACTCAGCACATCTGCACACCTGGCATCCTTCTCATTTGGCCTGGCATGCGCCTTGCTCACACTCTCTCCATCTGCTTTTATGCAGGACAAAATCATGCACATTCAGCAGGAGAGGTCCCAGACTGGAGGTGGTGTGGCGGACATGAAGTCTTCACTCCATTCGAGAGTCATATGTTGGAGCTGGCTGGAGAGGACATGGGCCATTCCTGCGGTGACAGTGAGGTCATCAACAAGCATCCACATGAGGGATCCTGCATCACATCATCCCTCTGTCAACGCTACTCTGAGTCCACTGTTCTACAACGCTACTCTGAGTCCACTGTTCTATGTGTAATACGGCGGCCAAGCACTAATAATTCCACTTTCTCTCCTAGGCACATCTGCCACGTTGGCCTCAGGCAACCTTGACCCCGTCCCACAGGTGAGGACCCTGAAGGCAGCACCGTTGAAGACCTGTCATGCCGTTCACCCACCCCTTCCACCAGCACAGCAACACATATCTCAGTGGGACCTAGATGTAGAGCAGCTTCGGGATCACAATCAGGTGGGCACAGCACACAATCCGTCCCACAGCAGGCGGAGGCAGGCTCATCTGAGGTCGCCGGCACTCAGAGGCCTGCTGGAGGCAAGGAATCTGCTGAGTCCGTGTCAGATGATAAGCCTCGGGGCTCGGTCCTCAATCAGTTGTTGGAGTTGCAAAGACAATCACAGGAACATCAGGAAGGGATGTCTGGTGCACTCCTCAGATGGTAAGGGACAATGGAGGAGTCCGTCCGCCTTCAGTCTGAGGTGATAGCTCTAGCATGCGAATGCACCGAGGTCAACACTGGCAGGATGGCGGATGCCACGGAGACCTTGGTCCAGGACACCTGCCCTGCACTGCTGTGCAGGCTGAACTCCATCGCTCACAACATAGTTGGCCTCCAACAGCGTCAATGCGAGAGGGGTGCAGGGCAACTCGATCTCACTCCAGCTTCCCCTTCTCCTCAAGGAGTCAGCCGGGGACTGTCGGGCATCCATAGGGAGGAGCACAAGGAGCTTGACACTATGGGGCCATCCAGCCAGGTGACTCCAGGTATATCTGGCCAATCCAAATCCCCTCTTCCAGTGGCCCCATCATCTCCAGCTCCACAGGCTGAGGTGGGTGCACCTGGCCCAGAGCAGGATACCCAGAACAGGCCGGGGCCCATCAGGCCTTGGCCCTCCAGAGGGCATCCAAAGTCTCCACAGGCAACAGGCATAGCAGTCAGCAGGCTGCCTCCACCTCCGTTGTGGATATCGGGGGAGCAGCAAGATGTAGCAGCAGGGTTAGGAAGGTTAAGTAGATGTAGCTGCATCACATGGGCACAGGTGTTGGTCACTTGTACATTATGTTCACTATTTTAAATAAACTCCCAAGAATATCTCCTTGCCTATGGCTCCTTGTTCTGATGACCAGTGTTTGTTCCCTTAGATGTGAAATCTTGGTTCCTGCACAAGATAAAGGCAGGTGTCTCAATCCAGGGCCTCTTCCCTGTGCAGTGTGTAACCTTCAGACCAAAATGATGGCCCAGCTTCACACTCACTGGACACATTAGTGATGCCTGCACCTCGATGATGCTTGTCATTACTGCCAGAATGTCGTGGGCAGGCATCACAGAGTTCCATCATTCTCTCTGTGTGCACTCAGCACCTTTGAGGTGGGGTTGGACCCCCATCTCCTCAGCATGTGTCCAGTGATGGTGTGGTCCTGAAGGGATCAGGTGCTGAAGGCTGACAAAGGATCAGGTGCCTTTAAAGTTTCACAACCGTGTCTCCAAGATATGACCCTGATCACAGATACTCAAGTGAGCTGCCCTCAGCCAGACATTCACAGAGGCAATGTGAAGATCTATGGAATGTCCTCACTGCACATCATCATCATCATCCTCCTGGAATCTAGTGACTATTACAGCCTCTGCTGCGTCTCCAAGGCATGAGCCTGAGCACTGAGGGTATGTGCGCTGCCATCAGCCACACAGGAATCAAACTTGTACAGATGCAAGGTGAGGATGTCAGGACTGTCCTCACTGCATCTTTCGTCATCCTCCATGAGCCTTGCGGCTATTAGGGCCTTTCAAGCATGCCTGCCTCATCAGGCCAGTGCGATGGGCCTCATCATCGGCATCCTCGCCTTCAAGGACCTCACCATTATTATCCCCTTCTATGTCCTCCTCATTAGAGGCAACGTGCAATTCTTCCATCTCCTCCTCAGCTAGGTCCTCCCACTATTGCAATGCCAGGTGGTGTAGCTCACAGCAAACTACGATGATGCGCCCACTGCTAACTGTATTGCAGTGCTCCACCAGACCTATTAAGGCACCAAAACCTAATTTTCAAAATGCCTATCATTTGGTACACCAAAGTCCAGGCTGCGACATGAGCCTTGTTATACTGCCTCTCTGCTGCAGTCTGAGGCTGCTGCACGGACATCATTAGCCATGTCCTCTGTGGGTAGCCCTCGTCTCCGAGGAGTCAACCCTGCAGCCTCTGTGGACCCTGCAAACGTCAGGGATCTGAGACCTGCTAAGGCGGTAGGAGTCGTGGATGCTCTCTGGGAATTGTGCACAGATATTTAGGATATGTTTGGGTGGTCACAGAGCAGCTGAACATTCAGGGAGTGGAAGCCCTTGCGGTTGACTACTTGTTGCCACAGAGATCTAAGCACCAAGTGAGTGTAGTCTATTTCACCTTGGTCCTGTGGAAGGCGAGAGTTCTGCGCAAATCCCAGTGCTCTTGCTTCCTGGCTTTCCCATTCCTGGTCGAAACGCACAAAGTTGTGTGCCTTTGCGAATATGGCATCCATGACCTCCTGAATGCATGTGTATGTGGAGACTTGTGCTATCCCACAGAGGTCACCTGTGGAGCCCTGAAAGGAGCCACTGGAGTAAAAATTGAGCGCCACTGTCACATTCATGGCCACTGGCAGTGGATGCCCTCAATGTCCGAGTGGCAAAAGGTCCTGCAGCAGGTGTCACATGTGATCAACCAGTTCCCTAAACATGCAGAGTCTTCGACAACACTGGTTCTCAGTCATCTGTAGGAATGACAAGTGCCATCTATAGACCCTGGCAAGGCACCGACTGTTGACAGCTCACTGTGGATCTTCAGCTGCGTGCGTAGGAGGCCCTAGCACATGTTTATCTTGAGGGTGGTGCTCCTCCCATTCGTGAGCCAGGTGCCTCTGTCTCACTCTCCTCCTCTGCTCCTTGTAAGCCACGAGGCATGCCGCCAGGCTCCATGGTCCTGATGCTCTTCTCCTGCAGGATCAAAAGGGAGAGACACGTGGGTTAGGATACGTGTCTTAAGGACCTCTCTTGGTTAAGTCTCAAGGCCCCTTAATGCATGCCGGAGTGTGCTGGCCACCACTTGGATGGCAGCGTATAGTGCACTTCATGGCTGTCTGAAGCCCCACCCACCTCCACTTGACCGTTTGGCGGCAGCTTCAGCCACTGGACTGCTTGCTGTGCTCTCAGCTCAGGCATTCTCCTAACCCGCACTGCAAGGCTGTGCTGTCAGCCCATGAGGGATACTGGTCCAAACTTTAGTAAGCGCCTCCAGCCGTGACTGCGCCATGGCCACCCTTCGCAAGGGGGGTTCTACAACTTCTCCAGTTGTCCAATTGTTCTGCAGCCCCCTAAAATGGGCATTAATTTGCAGTCTGCACCCAAGGGGTGAAAAGCTCTGGAGCATTTGATGGCACATTCATGCTTTTGTGTTGCTGAAGTGGCAGAAATGCTTCAGAGGCCCAACTCCAAGCATGTCAATGGAGCTGCTGCTGAACGGACTCAGTGTGGAAGAATGCTCACTTTTAACAACCTTTTCCAAGTGTGTGGCTGCTTCCCTCACACCCACCCCACTGTATGTGCCTGTGTACTTCCTTCAGTCTGTGCTGCCTTGCCCTCCACCCACACCCCAATGACCCCAACTGCACTGGAGCTCTTGTCCCAACACTGCACTTAAAGCCAGCCAGGAAAAAACGACTTGCCTGTGTCGCCCACCTCTTCCTTAATGTCCTACGGGTAAGCCTCGCAAGTGCTGCACAAGTTTGTGTGGACTCACCTCCGAATTCCCCTCTAAGTTCAGCTCATCAGGGGCATGCCTTTTAAAGGCAGTCGTAAATCACACCATTCAGAAGTCACGCTGACGTGGGACGTAAGTTTGATGTGGGGAGATGATTCTGGCGTGTGAGCACAATGATGAGATGCAAATGCATTAAAATTAAGTTCCCAATGTTGGACAGTGGGAAATATGGCCCTCCATTGACGGGCGGAGCGGACAATCGCAAACTGCTTTCATGAGGGCGTAAAACCGATTTTTGGCCTTCTCACCATATTGTCCGCTCATGCCCACCATGATGCCCGCTGTCAACAGGAGTGGACGATTCTGATCATAGAATACAAAAGCTAGGAACTTATGGTGAACCTTTATAAACCTCTGGCTCAGTCTTAACTGGAGCATCATGTTCAATTCTGGGCATCACACTTTAGGAAGGATGTGAAGACATTGGCAAGTGTGCAAGAAAAGGTTTGAGAATGGTTCCACAGGTGAAGGAATTCAGCTACATGGATAAAGTGGAGAAGCTAGGGCTGTTCTCTTTGGAGAAAGAGGTGGTTGAGAGATTTAATAGGTGTTCAAAATCATAAGGGGTCTACAGAATAGATAGAAACTATTCCTATTGGCAGAAGGATTGAGGCCAGAGGAGATCAATTTAAGGTGAATGGCAAAAGAATCAAAGGCGACATAAGGCAACACTTTTTTCTTTAAAAGGCACAGTAAATACTTAGGATTGGAATGCACTGCCTCTGTCTGGTGGGGGCAAATTCAATTGTGGTTATCAAAACAGAATTGGATAATTATCTGAAGGAGAAAATGGGGAAAGGTGGGGAGAGTGTGAATTACCCTTGCAGAGAGCTGCAAGGACATGAAGGGCTGAATGGCTTCCTTCCTTCCTGTGCTATAACCATTCTGTGATCTCACCAAAACCCCCAAATATAACTTTTATAGCCAAGCACATTAAAAGAAATTTCAGAAAAATTAATCCTAAAGCTTACCAAACCTTCTCAGAGTTTGTCAGCCTCAAACCTTAATGGTTATTTCTATCATTCCCTCCTGGTCCCACATGCAACCCAAGTTTCACGGCAAACTGTTTCTTTTTAAAAAAATACATTGTGCATATTAATTGCTCAAACTTAATTACAATTTATAAATACACATACAAGTTAATTAATGCAAAAGATATATGGAATTTTGAACAAGCAACCATTAAATAAAACAAAAGAAGAAATCATAAAAGAACATTGACATTGAGTACAAAGATAGCAGGTCAACCATGGCAGTAAGAAATACATACAGCAAACAAAAATCAAATTAAAGGAACTTCAAATATGATGTTACTTTAAGGAAAAGTTATTGATCTATATGCCAAGATTGGATTAATAGCTAGATACTGATATTACATAGCCTTACCTCAAACGATACAATGAAATCATGAGCATTTGCCTTTTTGGCAGCATCAACCACCTGTTTGGGGAGAAAAAGAGTTACTTCCAGCCAAAGAAACATATTATGTTTTTAGCAGTATGATAACCATAGGCATCAACAGGCTTTGTCTATTTTTTGACAAACTTATTTTAGCAAAGGGAATAAAATGTGGTCAAGTCTGAAGTCTGAACAAAGTCAAATGGCCAACTTTCTAAAAGCTTTGAAGTTAGAAGGCATGTAATTAAGTAACACCTGCAGAGTTTAACAGTGCTCAAAGGAATTATGAGCAAAAGTCACTGAGTCTAAACATTAACTAGGTTAAAAAAAACTTTGGCAATTCCAACTGAAAAAAGTTGAAATTATAACAGAAGACAGGTGTTTCCTCTGCAAGATAATGGCTTTTCAAAATAGGCAATTACATTTAATTTTTAAAATAAATAATGAATTATTACAGCCCTTTTGTTTTTATCAATGTGCTTTCTGAGCACCAGAAAAGTGAAAGCTATGTTCGTACCATACATGAGTGAATTCCCAAAAAGCACTGTTAACTTGTTTTCCTTATCTCCAAATCACAAGGGAAAAAACTGGTATGCCAAATCAGACAATATTTTTATCATCATTCATTTACTAACACCTATTGTTGTAAAGCTATTATGTACCTAGCATTCTGGGGTAAATCAGTAATCAGGGGCTAAATTATACGAGGCAATGGATTCCCCATCCCCTAGCTAAAAGGTCAGGGGGAGGAGGTGGGGTTGCTGCCAAGGGGAACACCCGCTGCCCTGCAGCAATTTGACCATTAATAGGCTGAATGTGGATTTTCCATCCTTCTAAACCAGGAGATCCTGCCTCAGAGAGCTGCCAGCCAATCAGAGGCTAGGGACCTGTAAAACTCCAGTACTTTGGGACAGAGACATGCATCATTGGTCAGGATTTGGGTATGTGTCTGGGGTTCGCCCTGGGTACCAAGCTGGCTGGCCCAAGCAAGAGATGGGTAAGGGGCTGGAGTTTGAGAGGCCATGGGGTGGGGGCAACTTATAGGGAGTAAAACTAGTGTGTGTGTGTGTATGTGTGTGTGGTGGTGGGGGGGGGGGGGGGGGGGGGGGGGGGGGTAGTGACTCTCCGATGGACTGAGGGGCCATTAGGGAGGGATCCTCCCACTTGCCACCAGCCCACAGAGAAACCTGCCAGGATGGCCTCTCCCGCCAGTGGTTAAATCCTGGTGACCAAGGATGGGGCCCTTAAATCAGCATTAATTGCCCACTTAAGGGCCTTATTTGGCCCACTGGTAGGTGGGCCACCTGATAACATCCTCGCTGCTGTTATAATTGCCATGAGGGCAGAGCTAGGCAGGTAGGTGGTGGGCAGGCTGCCCATAGGATTTAACAAGCCCACCCCTGTCTTCAAATACATTGGCAGGGGAGCCTAAAATCCAGCCCCAGTATTTTCAATAATGAGGCTTGGTAATAGGGATTACTGATCTTCTTTAGAAAATTATCTGAGTATTGAATTATAAAATCTTGTCACTGTTACTGTCAATAAATAATATAGCCATTTTAAAAATTAATTGCCTGGGGTTTGCAATAGGAGTAACAGTGAGGCTAACAGCACTGGGCATTATAACTGTGAAAAGCTGAAGAACGTATGTGCACAGTAAAAAGTGAAAACCCAGTGATACTCGGCTTCTCCGCAGGGTGCATGGTAATAGTCCTCACCAATAGACTCAGCACCAAAATTACAGCTCATTCTCACTCATTTCCTGATCAATATGCCAGAAACTGTCAGGCTGGTACATTCAAGAATAAATGGCATTTTAACAGCTTAGAAAGTGATAATTACTGTGAAACTAAATGTTTAACTTTACAAGTGTAGAGTTTCATTTCTTCAGAAGTTAGTGTTGGAGGTTTAAAAACATACTTAGGAATAAGACACAAAGTAAAAAATTAAAATATTATTTTAGGCTGTCTCTTAGCTCTTTCTTAATCCCACCTGCCTTTCCAAATATTTTCTTTGCATAAACGTACATAATGTACATTTACATTGAATTTATACCTCCTGGTTATGATCCTGCACATCTCAGTGAGGATTCTTCAATTTGATTAGTTGAAAACCCTTGCTGTTCCTTGCTCTGTTCAGACATGGCACAGATCCCTTGTACTATGGATCTGCAAATCTCCACAGAGGAGCCCATGAAAACTCTGTAGACAACTTCAACGTAGACAGCAAAATCTGATCCATTTTATTTTAATGCCCAAAAAATTTAAATTGTTAACTAAATTGTAGACTTATTGGCAAATATATTTGGGAAAATAACCAGTATCACATATTTGATCATTCAGATTAATTTGTGGCCCTTTAAAACAACCACTGCGCATTTGATACCTTGCGTTATTTATCAAATGCAAAATCCTTAATTCCGATGATGGGAGGAGACACAAGATGTCAAACTGTCTTTTCTCCCACAGGTGCAGACTAACCTTCCAGCCTTTTCTGTTCTCAATTTAAAAATGCTACCTTTGCATGGTCACATGGAAAGGTGCTTGACGCCTAGTTAGAGAAGGCATACATGCTCTAACTTTTACAGAAGCATCTTTCCTTCCACAACATGCAAATATGTTTGCCCCTTTGATTAGTATTCATTTGAATCATCTCTATTTATTTATTTTAAGTGAGAGTTACCCGTACAGCTATGACAAAATAAGATGAACAAAGTAATGTGCAATAAAGGCTTAGGAGGAGTGCCCATAATCTCTGGGTGGATTAACAAGAGATGATTAAAGGAATTTGAGAGTCAATAATCTTAAAATAATTATCTTCACAACTCATAACATCAAGCAACTATGTGCTGCTGAATGATATAAGAAGGTTTTAACTTTTTTTTTAAAAAGCGTTACAATTTCAGGTCCTCACCATTTTTACATCACCAACTTAACATTTCCCATAGGCAAACATTTCCTTCCCCAGGTAATGTCACAATAAATTTAATGTAGTTATGCTGTAATTGTATTTTTTGAAATGGTAAATATACAGAAAAAAGCAACAACTATTTACAATAGTAATAGCAAGAACAAAGAACAGCAAATACTAAAACAAATACCATATAAACATATATACAGTAAGTCTGTAAAGGATCAATTAGATTTTATAAAGATGGCTTCCCAACAAATGCAAGCATCTCTATAAATTGGATAATTCCTACTTTTTAAAATGGAAAGTTTAGTTTTATCATCACAAAGCTTTCTGAATTAGAGGATCGAATTCTTCGATTGAGAAGCAAAACAGCCTTTTGTCTGATGCAATAAAACGTGTATAAGTGTGAAGTTATCCACTTTGGTTGGAAAAAATAGAATGACAGAGTATTATTTAAATGGTGATAGATTGGGAAATGTTGATGGACAAAGGGATCTGGGTGTCCTTGTGCACCAATCACTGAAAACAAGCATGCAGGTACAGCAAGCAGTTTTAAGGCGGCAAATGTATGTTGGCTTTCATTGTTAGAGGACTTGCGTACAGGAGAAAGGATGTCTTACTGCAGCTGCACATGGCCTTGGTGAGACCACACCTGGAGTAGTGTATGCAATTTTGGTCTCCTTACCTAAGAAAGGATATACATGCCACATAGAGGGACTGTAGCGAAGGTTCGCCAGGCTGATTCCTGGGATGGCTGGATTGTCGTATAAGGAGAGAATGGGCCGACTAGGCTTGTATTCACTGGAGATTAGAAGGGGATCTCATTAAAACATATAAAATTCTGACAGGGGTGAACAGACTGGATGTAGGGATGAGGTTTCCTCTGGTTGGAGGGGGAGGGTCTAGAACAATCTCAGAATTGTTACGGTTTAGAAGGAGGCCATTCGGTCCATCATATTTGTACTGGCTCTCTGAGCATTTTAACTTAATACCAATCTCCTGCCTTTTCCCCCATAACCCCAAGCACATTGTTTCTATTTAAATAATCATCCAATACTTTCCTGAATGCTTCAACTAAACCTGCCTCCACCGCACTTCTAGGCAGTGCATTCCAAACCCTAACTACTTGCTGTGTGAAAAAGGATCAATTAGATCTTATAAAGATGGCTTCCTAACAAATGCAAGCATCTCTGTAAGTTGCATAATTCTGACTTTTTAAAAATGGTAAATTTAGTTTTATAAAGCTTTAAATATAAAGCTTCTGAATTAGAGGATTGAACCCCTCTATTGAGAAGCAAAAGGGTTCACAGTCTCAGGATACATGGTAGGCTGTTGAGGAGAAACTTCTTCACTCAGAGGATGTTGAACCTGTGGAATTCTCTACCACAAAAGGCTGTGGAGGCCAAGTCACTGAATATATTTAAGAAGGAAATAGATAG
Organism: Carcharodon carcharias; assembly: GCF_017639515.1. Lineage (NCBI taxonomy): Eukaryota > Metazoa > Chordata > Chondrichthyes > Lamniformes > Lamnidae > Carcharodon > Carcharodon carcharias. Next base: position 29,026,097 of record NC_054479.1, read on the forward strand.
ATTTCTAGGCTCTAAAGGCATCAAGGGGTATGGGGAGAGCACAGGAGTAAAACATTGAGATGGAGAATCAGCCATGATCATAATGAATGGCGGAGCAAGCTCGAATGACCTACTCCTGCTCCTATTTTCTATGGTAAATCATCAAAATTTGAATTCAAACTCCAGCTTGTGTCACAAGTATTACATCATTGGCTTCCTTTGAAGTTATACTTCCAGACAATACTTTATACTTAGTTATAAATAACACCACAACCATCAAAGCTACAAATAGAGTAAATCCTCACTTAAAGTTGTGGTTGCGTTCCTGAAAATTGTGACTAAGGACTTCAGTGAGAGTTCAGAACAGAAGACAAGAGCCAAAAGAGGAGCAGCTGAAGAACAGATCCGGGGGACTAAGATAAGAACAAAGGCCGGGAGTCGGCAAGGGCAGGAGTTGGCAAGACTAGGGTGACGAGGGACTGAGGGCAAGGGTGGAAGCACTCCAGGAAAGTCATCTGAACAGGCAGGCCAGAGAAGAGGAAGTCTGTGTCAAGCGACGTTAAAATGAAACTGGCAATATTAAACAGATATATTAGACGGGATTCTCTGCCCCTCTCGCTGGTGGCATCTTCTGGTCCCACCAAAGTAAATGGAGGTTTAAATGGCTCGCCACATCTGCAGCCGGAAAATTCCGGCCCTTGACACTATTACTGACATTAAAGTGAAACAATGTTAAGTGAGTTGATGTTAAATGGGGGCTTACTGTATAATGACATATATCTGGCTATCAAATTTTTTAAACATGTGCCAAATACAAACATACACAAAGATGTGAACCTTTTCTTTCACATCAAAGATGCAAAGTTGTTAATTACAACAAGGAAATAAATCGACTGATTTCTAAGTAAATCAAATGAGCAATTAAAACTTAGCAATTCTTGTCACTATAAATTCACACAGTTTATAAACCAATTTCTAGGCTGAACTGGGCTAAATTAAGAAATGCTTTAAGTTCCAATTCTATAGAAATTGTAGAAATTGGGTTACAAGTAACAAACTGGAAACAGGAAATCAAAACAACCTCTCTGTAAATGAGTGGCAAATTTGGAAATCATTGAAAGGGAAAGCAAACATCATGTAAATATCATTATAAACTAACCAGGAGTAAAATCTTCCTGTACGTCAAATGTGATCCTGTATAGATTCACTCTTTTTTAAAAACTTCATTCCTGGCCTGCATTTGTTACCTGCCCCTAATTGCACTTGAGAATAATTGTCAGCAGATTGCAACAACATGGGTAAATGTAATTTGAATATCCCTCCGCTGATTTTTCATTTTTTCAGGGAAGCATTCTGAATCCTTTGCAGCAATATTTCAGACACTAAGGTTACAATTTCAAGGGTTTTGAAGCTACAATACTGAGGGGTAAAAAAAAATCAATGTCAGTCAGGTTGGGTCAGATCATGCTGGTGAAGTAATGGTATGACGCCATTATTAGTGTGCATTTGGCCTCCAAATGCATGGGATTAAAAGATACGCTAAGAATTTGAATCTAAAGAACTCGCTGGTTGATTTATGCCACTCCACAATTGGTTTTGCACAAACGACATCGTGCCCTTAGCATCCCCGTTATTTTGAAGATCTTCCTGGATGTGAAATTAATTGCTCATGAAATTCATCGCAGAAAGTTAAAGCTGGTAACTAAGAGCGTAGTGTGATAATTGTTAATGCGATTTCAGTCACTCTCTCTACAGAAAAAGAACAATTTAAACCATTACGTTTTTTATGCGTTCATGGGATTTGGGCATCGCTGGCTAGGCCAACCCTAACTACCCTCGAGAAGGTGGTGGTGAGCTGCCTTCTTGAACAACTGTAGTCCACGTAGTGTAGGTACATCCACAGTGCTGTTAGGGAGGGGGCTCCAGGGTTTTGACCCAGCGACAGTGACAATTTCTTCATTAGTCAATTGTTACAGATTGTAAAAATGTCAAATCTCTTCTCAACAGATTGCAGAAATAAGCAAGAACCTTAAATAGTTGGCACATTAAGTTTTGTCTCTTGCGTTCATGTGATTCATGAGTTTTTAATCACTAAATTGTTTTGGTCAACACAGTGGAACAGGTATTTTAATGTTTAGTGAGTGTATTCCTTTGTTAGCTCAGGATCATAATGCAAGTTTCACGAATAGCAAAATATAGTAGCAATATTTTGCATAACATTTATGTATACCTGCTGGCAAGAAAATTACACAAAACATTACGGCTATATCCCTAGAAGTCTCCGATTGAGATAAAAGTTTATTCACAAAGTCTACATGATCTCCAACAATTTGGTTACAGTATATTTCCTTCCTCATTGTTTAAACAATGTCCTTAAAATTGCATCATACATGGAATGCTCAACAAACAACAAAATGCATTTAAAAATCATGTACAAGTGTCACTCAGTGGCAGAAAGATAAAACCAATATGGAGCACGGGGAGGGGAACAGTCCACTCAACAAATTCTAATTCTACACTGGATATTGCTGTGACATGAGTAAATAAAAGAGCTGAGCTTTGCATGCAAAATAAAAACTACTTAACACCCTGCACCCAAAATATGCAGCCGATCACTTGTCCTTGCTGGAAGGTTGTAACTGTGTGAGACAATGAGGTTCTCAAGAGCATTCATACAAGCAGGAGCAATGCCTATGTTTGGCAGGATATAATTTGCTCAAGTCAAAGCCTTGCCCTATCCCACCACCACCAACCCCGAGATAAAGAGATAAGGTCATAAAAGTGATGTGGATTTAGGATTTTCCTTCAAGATACTGACCAAGATTGGAAAGTTTGTGAGCAGGAAGGAAAGGAGAGAATGGGTTATGCCAAAGGCAGGATAAAGGATAAATGTTCAGTAACACAATGAGAGCCATTAGTCAGCCTGTCTGGATCAGGAAGACATTCTTTCTGGCTACAATTTTAAGGAAATGAACTTTGAAATTGCAGTACTTCACATGATCCAAAATTCAAAGTCAGTTACAATTTACTTGTGAGGTCTCGATCAATACTGTTCTCACAGCGACAGACAGAAGCAATGCTGGTAGGTTTTTTGGTACAGAGGAAGGTGGCAGCCCATTTGTTTTTTAACGGGAATTCTGCAGTGAAGCAATAACAATCTATTACTTAGTACTAAAATCTATTAAGGGCATGGTAAAAGGTCTCTTGGTAAATCTTAATATGATTAGGGAGAATTGGTATGGTTTTATAGAAGTGAAGCAATGTTTGTCAAACCTAGCTAGCAAGGTAGATAAAAGGTAACCAGAAGATGTAGTATATTTGGATTTTTCAAAGGCATTTGATAAGGTGGCACATAAGAGGTTGTCACATAAGATGAAGGCTGATGGGATGGGGTTAATATATTAACATGGATTAAGGATTGCTTATAAGGACAGAAAACAGAATAGGAATAAACAGATCAATTTCAAGATAGCACGGTGTAACTAGCAGAGTGCAGCAAGGATCAGTGCTGGGGCCTCAGCTATTTACAATCTGTAAATAGTCATCTAAATGACTTAATGAGGTCAATGTATCCAAGTTTGTTGATGATAAAAATCTAGGTGGAAATGTAAATTGAGAGGATGCAAAAGTCTGTAAAGGAATAAAGACCGGTTAAGTGACTGTACGATAGGTGGCAGCTGGCATATAATGCTGGAAAATGTGAAATTATCTGCTTTGGTAGAAAGAACGGAGACACAGAATTTATTTTAATAGGTGAAAGACTAATAAATGTTTGTTCTAAGTTGTGACTGTACACAAATCACAAAGTTAACATGTGAGCAATTAGGAAGGCAAATGTCAGCCTTTATTGCAAGGGTGCTGGAGTATAAGAGTAAGGAAGTCTTGCTGCAATTATATAGGGTTTTGTTGAGACCCCACCTGGAATGGTTGGACAGTTTTCGTTTCCTTGTCTAAGATAGAATATACAGATATATTTGCTTAGATGGTTGCAACAAAAGTTCATTAGATGGATTTCTGGAACAGAAGGGCTGTCGTATGAGGCGAGAGCATGTAGTATTGGCTTATATTCTCTGGATTTTAGAAAAACGAGAGGTGATCTCATTGAAACATATAAAATTCTTAGACGAACTGACAGGGTAAATGTTAAGAAGTTGTTTCCTCTGGCTGGCGAGTCTAGTGCTACTGGAAGTGGCAAGATGAAAATTCAGAATTTTGAAAGCAAATGCTTGGCAAATTGTCTAGTATCTTTGGTGGAATGTGAAATTTTCATATATAATAAAATAGAAGTATTGGACTTATTACTAAAAAATGAAATTAAAATACACCTGATTGTGTTATTGCTTTTTCTGACCGTTTACTACAATTTCATTAGTAATGTTGAAAACAAATTTGATATGTTCAATTAAGACAGCATTTTCAGCTATTAATTCTCGCAAAAAAAATTAGCTTCAATAGCACAGAATAATTTATCGCCTCCGCTATATTAGAACCAAAAAAGTCACAGCCATAAAACCTGTTCCTCAAATCAAAGGCATTATCTATAACCATAGTGTAGCTTTACCACTTAAACAGGTTTATTTAGAGCAAAGTGATTTTTTTTGTTTATATAATCATTTGATACTGTGAAGTACAGCATAATGATTAGCCTTTTAGCTCCACAATAAAAACATAGCTCTTATTTTTCCTGGCTTACCTTTTTTTTTGGCTTTTTTCAAGTTAATATGATCCTTTTGGAAAAGGTCAGGACCACAAATGAGATATTAAGGAGCCACATATGGCTCCAGAGTTGCAGGTTGCAGAACCCTGGGATGGTCATTTAGGACTGAGGGGAGGAGAAATTTCTTCACTCAGAGGGTTGTAAATCTTTGTCATTCTCTATCCCAGGTTGCTCTGGATTCTTAGTCAATGAACATATTCAAGACCAAGATCAGTAGATTTTTGGCACTAAGGGGACCTCATGGTTATGGAGATAGGGCAGGAGAGTGGAATCGCTGTAGAGGAACCATGACCTAATTGAATGACTGAGCAAGTTTGATGGGCTGTTTTGCCTACTCCTGTTTATTATGTTCTTAACTTGCATTTATACAGCACCTCATTTCAATGTGCTTGTCAGGAGTATCATCAAACAAAATATGACATCATGCCACATAAGGAGAATTAGGACAGATTGAGAACATTGATCAGAAGTAAGTTTTAAGGAGCATTTTATAGGAAGAGAGAAAGAAGTTGAGATTTAGATGTATAGGGAGGGTATTCCAGAACTTAAGGCCAAGGCAGCTTTAGGCAAAGGTGCAACAATTGAAATCAGGAATGCAAAAGAGGCCAGAATTAGATCTGAGGGTTATAGGACTTGAGGTTATTGAGATAGTGAGGAGCAGGCCATGAAGGGATTTGAAAACAAGGATGAAAATGTTTAAAAATCAAGTTGTTATCAATGTGGGATTCCATACAGTTCAGCAAACAAACCAAGCTCTAATTGGAAGTGCAGCAAGAAACCATTGTGTAGTTTCTGTCTGTTAAACTCTAGCAGTAACCTCGTGAGCATTCCCAAACCTTGGCTCTTGCCAACTTGTGCTCAAGGTCTGTGGGCTTGAGTTCATGGGTTGCCAAACTATACATGGGCTACAGAAACACTAGCTCTGTATTTCTCAATGCCTAAGGACTCAAGCGTGGCAAAAGGATAATATACTTGACTGATTCCCTTTTTAAACAAAAGAAATACAAAAATGCACAAAGTTGTTGGACAGCAAATTAGAGACAGTAGCAATATTATTCTTGCTAGTCATAGGAACAATGCTGCTGCTCTCCTGCTTTTTTCCATCCCATCAGTTCAGGTCAGCAAATTCAGCAGAGACCAAGAGCCGGATTTTCATGTTGGAGGCTCAATCAGGAGATGGGACTAATGCCATTGTCACGATTCTGGCTCTGTCTCAAGACTGCAAGCAAGTGGGATTGTCCAGAGGTCCAGGCAATAAATGGCCTGGAAATAAGCCTGCTACCTTCGTAAAAATGGGTGTGGGCCAAATCCAGAGCAGGCAGGTTAAAAAGCCACTGTATTCCCAAAAGTCCTCGGTCCAGTACACCTGGTGTAATTAACAGAAGAACACTAACAGCATTCCAAAGATGCTAATTGATCAAGGGACAAAAGTGGGGAGAGGGGAAAAGAGGAGGAAATAAATACAATAACTATCACTAGAGCAAAAATATTAGGGATACTAATGGGGCTAAAGGCCAATAAGTCACCTGGACCTGATGAGTTGCATCCTAGGACATTAAAGGAAATAGCTACACAGTTGGTGGGTGCACTGGTAGTAATCTTCTAAGAATCCTTAGATTCTGGAAAAATCCCAGAGGATTGGAAAACTGCCAATGAAACACCCTTATTCAAAAAGGGAGATTAAAACAAAACAGTTAGCTTAACATATGTCATTGGGAAAATGTTAGCGTCTATTACAAAGGATGTAATAGCGGAGCATTTAGAAATGCATAATATAATCAAACAGAGTCAGTATGGCTTCATGAAGGGGAATCATGCCTGACAAATTTATTAGAATTCTTTGAGAAGGTAATAAGCAGAATAGATAAAGGGGAACCAGTAGATGTAATATATTTAGATTTCCAAAAGGTGGTCGATAAGGTACCGCACATAAGGCTACTTAATAAGAGCCCATGGTGTTGGGGATCGTATGTTAGCATGGATAGAGGGTTGGCTAACTAATAGAAGACAGAGTTCGGATAAGGGGGGCATTTTCAGGATGTCAACCTATAACTAGTGGAGTGCCACAGGGATCAGTGCTGGGGCAATAATTATTTACTATATATATATTACTATATATATTAATGACTTGGATGAGGGAAGTGAATGTATTATCACCAAGTTTGTGGATCACACAAGAATAGGTGCGAAGGCAAGTGGTGAGGAGGATACCAAGTCTACAGAGGGATATAGACAGATTAAGTAAGTGGGCAAAACTTGGCAGATGGAATATAATGTGGGAAAATGTGAGGTTATGCACTTTGGCAGGAAGAATAGAGGAGCTGAATATTATTTAAATGGAGAAAGACTTCAGAAAGCTGCAGCACAGAGGGATTTGGGAGCCCTCATGCATGAATCGTAAAAAGCTAGCATACAAGTTCAACAGGTAATAGAGAAGGTCAAATGGAATATTGGCCTTTATTTCAAAGGGAATAGAGTATTAAAAATAGGGAAGTCTTGCTAAAACTATACAAGGCACCAGTTAGATCACATCTGGAATACTGCAAGCAATTTTGGTCCCCTTATCTAAGGAAAGATATACTGGCATTGGAGGCACGTCCCTAATTGCCCTTGAGAAGGTGGTGGTGAGCTGCCTTCTTGAACCTCTGCAGTCCTGTGATGTAGGTGCACTTACAGTGCTGTTAGGGAAGGAGTTCCATGATTTTGACCCAGCAACAGTAAAGGAATGACAATATAGTTCCAAGCCAAGATGGTGAGAGGCTTAGAAGGTATTGTGACTTAAGAGTCCCAATTGCATGCTTGTTGCGGGGTGTCTGAGTTGGCACTTTAGATAGAGTAGTTCAGTACACACTTCTTAGGTGAAACACATTCTATTTATTTACACGATACTTAGCAGTGACTAACGTGCGCTTCTGCACCAAACTATCTCTATACTTCTGCTCACTGCAGACTACTGACTACAAACTAACTAGTTAGCCGGCGCTACTCGACCAAAGGTTACACACGATCATGTGATATTCCTTTTTAACATCTTTTTGAAAGGCATACTACACATTAGTTAAAACTATTGTTACCATAGAGGGGTGGTGCTGTTCCCATCTATCTACTGCCCTTGTCCTTCTAGATGGTAGCGGTCGTGGGTTTGGAAGGTGCTGCGTAAGAAGCCTTGGTGAATTCCTGCTGTGCATTCTGTAGATAGTACAAACTGTCACTGTTAGTCAATGGTGGAGGAAGTAAATGTTTGTGGAAGGGGTGCCAATCAAGCAGACTGTTTTGTCCTAGATGGTATTGAGCTTTGAGCTTCTTCTATGTTGTTGGTGCTGCACTCATCCAGGCAATTGGAGGGGGGGGGGGGGTGTTATTCCATCACACTCCTGACTTATGCCTTGTAGATGGTGGATGGGTTTTGGGAAGTCAGGAGGCGGGTTACTCTCCACAGGATTCCTAGCCTCTGACCTGCTCTTGTAGCCACAGTATTTATATGGCTAGTCCAGTTTAGCTTCTGGTCAATGGTAACCTCCAGGATGTTGATAGGAATTCAGAAATGGTAATGCCATTGAATGTCAAGGGGCTATAGTTAGATTCCCACTTGTTGGCGATGGTCATTGCCTAGCAATTGTGTGGCATAAATGTTACTTGCCACTTGTCAGCCCAAGCCCTGGTATTGTCCACGTCTTGCTGCATTTGGACATAAACTGCTTCAGTATTTGAGGAGTTGTAAATGGTGCTGAACATTGTGCTATCAGCGAACATCCCCACTTCTGACCTCATGATGGAAAGGAGGTCATTGGCGAAGCAGCTGAAGATGGTTGGGGTGAGGACACTACCCTGAGGAACACCTGCAGTGATGTCCTGGAACTGAGATGATTGGTCTCCAACCAGCACAATCATCTTCTTTTGCGCTAGGTATGACTCCAACCAGCAGATTTTTTTTCCCTCCCGATTCCCATCGACTCCAGTTTTGCTAGGGCTCCTTGATGATATACTCGGTCAAATGGGGCCTGATTTCAAGGGCAGTCATTCTCACCTTACCTCTGGGATTCAACTCTTTAGTCCATGTTTGGGCCAATACCGTAATGAGATCAGGAACTGAGTGACCCTCGCAGAACCCAAACTGAGCATCAGGAAGCAGTTATTGCTAAGCAAGTGCCGCTTGATAGCAATAATGATGGCCCCTTCCATCACTTTACTGATGATCGAGAGTAGGCTGATGGGACGGTAAATGGCCAGGTTAGATTTGTCCTGCTTTTTGTGTACAGGACATACCTGGGCAATTTTCCACATTGCCAAGTAGATGCCAGTGTTGTAGCTGTACTGGAACAGCTTGGTCAGGGGCACAGCAAATTCTGGAGCACATGTCTTCAGCATAATTACCAGAATATTATCAGGGCCCAAAGCCTTGCAGTACCCAGTGCTTTCAGCCGTTTCTTGATACCACGTGGAGTGAATTGAATTGGCTGAAAACTGGCATCAGTGATGCTGCGGACCTTCAGAGGAAGCCGAGATGGATCATTCACTCGGCACTTCTGGCTAAAGATTTTGCCTTACCTTTTGCACTAATGCGCTGGGCTCCTCCATCATTGAAAATGGGGATATTTGTGGCGCCTCCTTCTCCAGTGAGTTGTTTAATTATCCACCATCATTCACAGCTGGATGTGGCAGGACTGCAGAGTTTAGGTCTGATCTGTTGGTTGCGGATTCGCTTAGCTCTGTCTATCAATTGCTGCTTATGCTGTTTGGCACGCAAGTAGTCCTGTGTTGTAGTTTCACCAGATTGACACCAAATTCTTAGGTATGCCTGGTGCTGCTACTGGCATGTCCTCTTGAACTCTTCATTGAACCATGGTTGATCCCCTGGCTTGGTGATAAAGGTTGAGCGTGGAACATGCCGGGCCATGAGGTTAGATTGTGGTTGAGTACAATTCTGCTGCTGCTGATGGCCCACAGCACCTCATGGCTGCCTAGTTTTGAGTTGCTAGAGCTGTTCAAAATCCAACCCATTTAGCACAGTTGTAGTGCCACACAACATGGTGGAGGGGTATCCTCAACGTGAAGATGGGACTTAGTCTCAATAAGGACTATGCAGTGGTCACTTCTACTGATACTGTCATGGACACATGCATCTGGGACAGGCAGGTTAGTGAGGATGAGGTCAAGTATGTTTTTCCCTCTTATTGGTTCCCTCCCCACCTGCTGCAGACTCAATCTAGCTTTATGTCCTTTAGGACTCAGCCAGCTCTGTCTGTGGTGCCGCTACCGAGCCACTCTTGTTGATGGACATTGAAGTCCCCCACCCAGAGTACATTCTGCATCCTTACCACCATCCAAGCGATACTCAACATGGAGGAGTACTGATTCATCAGCTGAGGGGGAACGCATGCAGGAGGTTTCCTTGCCCATGTTTGACCTGATGCCATGAGACTAATGAGGTCCAGAGTCTTCAGACAGTGTCTTTGAATCAACTCTTTGCAAAGTAATAATTTCAAGACAAATTATTATATATCTTCCTAAAACATTTCAAGTATATCAAAGTTAAGGGGCACAACTATATTAAAATAAGAATCTCACTAAGTCAGTTTCACTAGAAGCAAAATTTATGGCAACGTTTTTATTCTGTTCATTTGTGTTTCAAATTCTATTGCTTAAAAGGAATTTGTCATGTACTAGTGCACTCCACTAACTTTACACCCATACATGCATATTTTCACCTTGTATTCTGCTGCCAATTATTATTCATTAGTAACCTACAGATTAAACAAATTTCATTATAGGCCTACTCTTGTCATATTTATCTTTTATTTCGGATTGGTACTACAGAATCCTGGATGCCAAACTTTGGATGAAGTGAATCATCAAGCAGCCAAACATACACCAATATTGCTAGTATGGTCGGGGAGGGTTTAAACTAGAACGAGCAGGGAGGCAGAGGAGGTGGAAACAAGGATAGAAACAAAAGACAGAAAAGTAAAAAGCAAAAGTGGAAGGCAGAAAAAACAAGGGTAAAAATCAAATGGGGTCATGTGCAAAATAAAGCTAAAATGGCTAACAAGGTTAAAAAGACAAGTCTAAAGGCATTGTATCTTAATGCATGGAGCAGTTGCAATAAGGTATATGAATTAACAGGACAAATAGATATAAACGGTTATGATATAGTTGCAATTACGGAGACGTGGCCACAGGGTGACCAAGGATGGGAACTGAACATCCAGGGGTATTCAATGTTTAGGAAGGACAGACAAATAGGGAAAGAAGGTGGGGTAGCATTATTAGTAAAGAATGAAATCAATGCAATAGTGAGGAAGGATATTGGCTCGGAAAATCATGATGTGGAATCTGTTTGGCTGGACTTAAGAAACACCAAGGGGCAGAAAAAGTTGGTGGGGGTTGTCTCTAGGCCCCTAAACAGCAATGGAGATGTAAGGGAAGGCATTAAGCTGGAAACTAGAGATCCATGCAATAAGGGTACAACTGTAATCATGGGTGACTTTAATCTACATTTAGATTGGGCAAACCAAACTAGCAATAATACTGTGGAGGAGGATTTTCTGGTGTGTGTACGCGATGGTTTTTTAGACCAATACGCTGAGGAACCAACTGGAGAGCAGGCTAACCTAGACTGGGTATTGTGCAATAAGAAAGGATTAATTAACAATCTTGTTGTGAGGGGTCCCTTGGGGAAGAGTGACCATAAAATGACAGAATTGTTCATTAAGATGGAGAATGAAGAAGTTGAATCTGAAACTAGGGTCCTAAATCTAAATCAAGGGAACTACAGGGGTATGAGGTGCAGGTTGACAATGATGGATTAGGGAACCTTACTAAAAGGGTTGGCACTGGATAGGCAATGGCTAATATTTAAGGAACATATGCATGAATTACAACAATTATTCATTCCCGTCTAGCGCAAAAATAAAACAGGAAAGGTGGCTCAACCATGGCTTACAAAAGGAATTAGATAGTATTGGATCCAAAGAGGAGACATATAAAATTGCCAGAAAAAGCAGCAAGCCTGAGGATTGAGAGCAGTTTAGAATTCAACAAAAGTGGACAAAAAGATTAATCAATAAGGGGAAAATGGAATATGAGAGTAAACTTGCAAGGAACATAAAATCTAAACTTCTATAAATATGTGAAGAGAAAAAGATTAGCAAAGACAAATGTAGGTCCCTTACAGTCTGAAACGCGGGAAATTATAATGGGGAACAAAGAAATGGCAGAAGAATTGAACACATATTTTGGTTCTGTCTTCACAAAAGAAGACACAAATAATTTCCCAGAAATGTTAAGGAACCAATGGTCTAGTGAGAGAGGAAATTGAAGAAAATCAGTATTAGTAAAAAAAAGGTATGAGAGAAATTAATGGAGTTAAAGGCTGAAAAATCCACAGGGCCTGATAATCTACATCCCAGAGTACTAAAGGAAGTGGCCCTGGAAATATTGGATGCATTAGTGGTCATCTTCCAAAATTCTATAGACTCTGAAACAGTTTCTACAGGTTGGAGGGTGGCAAATATAACACCACTATTTAAAAAAGGAGGGAGAGAATAAAGAGAATTACGGACCAGTTAGCCTAACATCAGTAGTGGGGCAAATGCTAGAGTCTATTATAAAAGACGTGGTAACAGAACACTTGGAAAGCATTAAAGGGATTAGGCAAAGTCAGAGTGGGTTTATGAAAGGGAAGTCATGCTTAGCTTATCTACTGAAGTTTTTTGAGGATGTAACTAGTAGAATAGATAAAGGAGAACCAGTGGATGTGGTGTATTTGGATTTCAAGATCCTTTGGATATAAGGTCCCACATAAGACGCTTGTGGGCAAAATTAAAACACATGGCATTGGGAGTATTATACTGGCATGGATCGAGAATTGGTTGACAGACCGGAAACAGAGAGTGGAAAAAAATGGGTCTTTTTCCGGGTGGCAAGCAGTGACTAGTGGTGTACTGCAGGGATCAGCGCTTGAGCCCCAGCTATTCACAATATATATATAAATGACTTGGATAAGGAAACCAAATGCAATATTTCTAAGTTTGCTGATGACACAAAACTGGGCGGGGTTGAGAGTTGTGAAGAGGATGCAAGGAGGCTTCAAGGTGATTTAGACAAGTTGTGTGTGTTGGCAAACACATGGTTGATGCAGTATAACGTGGATAAATGTGAAGTTATACGCTTCGGTGTGACAAACAGAAAGGCAGAGTATTATTTAAATGGTTATATATTGGGAAATGTGGGTGTACAAAGGGATCTAGGTGTCCTTGTACATCAGCTGATGAAAGTAAATAAGCAGGTGCAGCAAGCAATTAAGAAGGCAAATGGTATGTTGGCCTTCATTGCAAGATGATTTGAGTTCAGAAGTAGGGATGTGTTACTGCAGTTATACAGGGCCTTGGTGAGACCACACCTGGAGCAATGTGTGCAGTTTTGGTCTCCCTAACTAAGAAAGGATATACTTGCCATAGAGGTTCACTAGACTGATACCGGGGATGGCAGGACTGTTGTATGAGGGGAGATTGGTTCGACTGGGCCCATATTCTTTGGAGTTTAGAAGAATGAGAGGGGATCTGACTGAAAAGTATAAAATTCTAACAGAGCTAGACAGACTGGATGCAGGGAGGGTGTTTCCCCTGATTGCGGAGTCTAGAACCAGGGGCCACAGTCTCAGGATATGGGGCAGGCCATTTAGGGCTGAGCTGAGGAGAGATTTCTTCATTCAGAGGGTGGCCAATCTGTGGAATTCTCTACCACATAAGGCTATGGAGGCCAGGTCACTGAGTATATTCCAGAAAGAAATGGATACATTTTTGGATATTAGGGGCATCAAAGGATATGGAGAGAAAGCGGGAATATGGCGTTAAGATAGAGTATCAGCCATGATCATATTGAATGGTGGAGCAGGCTTGAAGGGCCGAAGGACCTACTCATGCTCCTAGTTTCTATGAAACTTACGGCAATGCTGAGGAAATTCCGATGATGTTGCATAGAGCAATGGCCCATCACCTGCTATATCAATGCATCCAAATGAAAATTTTCAGCTCACCTCACATTGCACGTTATAAAATACAATGATACTACATTAACATGCACACTTCTGTAATTGTTTCCATCACTAATCATGTGAAACTAAGAGAGAAATTACATTTAAGAATTGGATTTTAAATGTAAAATACTCAATGAATCCAACTGTATTGCATTGTTTGATCACACAACAGAGTAAAGTGCTGGCAGATGACAAATAACTGCTTTGAAAAAGAAAGATAGGGAGGCAACACGTTTATGAGCTTCAGTGTACCAGCAACCAGTCTGTCCCTCATATCCTGCCAATTTGTTGACAGGCAGGTGACACTGAAGCTTTACAGAATTACGACAGGCTACATCGAGGGACAATCTCTGTAATAAGGTCCTTAAGTTATTAGAAAGTCATTCTGTGAAACACAAGGTGCATTGTCTGGCAAAACTACAGCTGCATATAGGGGAAACTGGACAGTCACAGAATCCATACTAATAATACAGCTATTGACAGTACCTTAATGTTGAGCAGCATTCACACCCATTTACATTCAAAATTTAGAGCCAGATATAGAATGGAAGAGAAAAAGAAATAATATAGAAATAGTGAGCAGACGCATCATTAAGCAGTAAGTATTGGAACAACAGCTGTGCAAATTTCAGTCTAAGCTATAGAGAACTTACAAATACGGTTTCCACTGAGTCACTGTTCTATTAAGCATCTTTGAAAGCCATATTTTTGCAGAATACTTTGTGTGGTCTTTAAATCTCTCTAGTCTCTCTTTCCTAATCAGCATTTCTTAATCTCTGTTGCTGATAGGAGCCTCTTATGATTTGCCTCCTTTTCTCAATTTACATCATTTTATTGCAATGCTCAGAACAGTGTGGCCAGTCATTCCATCAGAAATCTGCCCAGTACAATATGTTGTTTCCTTACTTAAATAAATTATCAGTGTTGAAAATATATTTTTAAATGGCACCTGCTTAAACCTGCTTCTACGGTGAACATTTAATCTACAGATAAAAACCTGCACTGCTAGTAACACCAACAGGCAGCAGCTTTGCACAATGGCAGAGGGTGTGTGTTTTTGGCTCTAAATCTTTTAGTATAAAATTTAAATGACACATAAATTGCTAATCTTTCCCTCAGGATTTCTAGTACATTAGGAACAGCTATTCAGGTACAAAATATACTATACCAATATACCTTTTACCTTTCAATGCACGTAAAAGAAAAATCAACTGCATCTGAGTCCACATTTCAAATGTGTGATCTGTTTGTCCTTAAAATGCAAGTTCACTTTCAGTACTATAGGAAGTAATTCAGAGGAGGCACAAAAACATGGTGAATGACTAAAAATTAAAGACATGCAAAGCCACAGCTTCCAAGCGAGAGGTTGAAAAAGATGAGGGTTATTACTAACACTATAATTTACTTATGCACGATGGCATTAGTGAGCATACAAAAGTTAGTGAGGCACTTCAATGAAGATGAGTGATTGTTCTGTGCACTATGTTTTAAATCTGCCTATATAAAAAGTAATCAAGCTTTTGTGGTCTCACTAAAGGGTCTTGCTGCGATCTACACTTGGTTTACCCATTACCCAAAGAGATTTTATTTCTACTTATCTGCATGTACTTTAATTTAAAACAGCTACTGCTTGCATTTATAACAGCTTGAGTTTATGCAGCTGATTTCAATTAAATGCCCAATTCTTAAAAAAAAACTTGCAGATTTTCTAAAATGTAGTTTTGCAAATTATGTTTTATCCAATACATATGAACAGTTAATTGATTGCCCCGATTTACTAGACACTAGCTATTGAAATTAAAGCTAAGCTCAGTAAGCACACTTTAAACAGTCTCATTGTAAATATATCTTAATTTCTGTATTGCAGCATACTTCACACCTAATATTCTTAAGTATATAATCCTGACAAGCATATAATTGAAAACATGACTAATGCCCACAAAAATATCCAACTGCAAAAAGGTGTTGATAGAAAAGGTCATGACTCACTGAAAGCGTAAGCTAAATGTCATGAGAATGGCAAATTGCAGAGTTAAGCAGTAACCCAATTTTCCTACCACACTTTTATCTTAAGAAAAAGGATTTTTTCCCCTTTTCCTCGCACTATGCATTCCCTCACTAGCCGACCAGACAAGTGATGGATTTCTACCAACATTGCTCTGCAGCCAGTAGGACACACAGCCTTGAATCTCATTTACCATGTGTCAGAACAATTTATAGTTGCTCAATGCCACCTGATGGCCAGATTATTGAACTCAGTATATTGGAAAGTGTGCATACAACGCCCTACCTAACAGCATTATGGGAATACCTTCACCACACAGACTGCAGCGATTCAAGATGATCCATCACCACCTTAAGGGTAACAAGGGATGGGCATCAAATTCCAGCTTTGCCAGCAACAGCCGCATCCTGAGAATGAATATGGAAAAAGTCCCATTGCTCTGAAGTGCAATTCCACCGATTTCTTATAAGAGAATCCAGCTTTAAAACAGACACCATATACTTTTCATTCACGTGTATTTCTGCTACTGGGGAAAGTTTTTTTTGGGGAGGGGGCAAAGTCTGCCAGATGAGCTGCATTTCATCTTCATCATCATGATGCCACATAGAGCCGATTTATTTCAACATAATTGTATCAACATGTTGTGTGTCTGAAAAAAAAATGCAGCTTCGCCAAACGAGAGGAAGACAGACAATAGGCTGAACTTTACATGCCTCTGCCGGGTGTGCTTTCGGTGGTTGGAGGGGGGGTGGAGTTGGGGGCACTAAGTAAGGCTGCTAGCCTTATCACCTTCCCACCCACCCCCAAGTTCCCTCACAGAGTCCAGGGGGGTGGGCACAAAGTAAGGGTGCTAGCTTTACCACCTTCCCGCCCACCCCCAAGATCATTCGCAGAGTCCAGGGGGATGGGCACTGAAATTGGCTGCCCACCTGCCGTATTTAAATGAATAATCAAGGGTCAATTGATATTGTTAACAAGAATGTATTTTTAAGCAAGGGGGGAGGCTGCTATCTTCGGGTGGGGAGTGTGTGGAGGTGCCTTATGCACATCGGGGGTGGTCTCTCTAAAATAGTACCCCCCTTTCTTCCTACCCACCTGTTTCATAAAACATCCCACCCCTATCTCCCTCTCCAAACGGCCCAAACCCTCCCCAATACCCCAGACTTACATGGCTCCGGGATCCACGGGCCTTCTTCTTGGGCTTGCTTACAATCCCGACAGCACCCACTAATGCGCTCTTGGTGCTACCAGGATTGCTAGAACTGCTGGCTAATCCAATTGGCCAGCAGTTCCCAAGGGTGGGACTTCCTCCCCAGTGGTGGGCAGAAGTCCCACTGACTGCCTAGTTAGCCTGCCCAGAGTGTGTTATGGCTATGGGGTGGGCTGGCATCCAGCAAGTCGGCTCCACGCCGACTTTTCTTCGGGGGCCCTCTCCCCCACCCTGTAATATTCTGCCCAATATCACTGGAAATGTCATACATTCTACCAGAGCCACAACTGTAAAAGTGAAATAAAGCTTATGATGAAAATGTAAGAGATTTGATTAAAATTTGACAACATTTTTTTTGGACTTAGTTGGAGGTGACATATTATTCTTGCCCAACAAACAAACAAGACAAACACATTGGTAAGGCTTTTGTTTAAGCTTTTGATGGAGCGGGAAGGGCAAGTTACAAAATTTAGTTAGAATATGAAGATTTTTGTTTGGAGTGAGTCAGGAGCGCGAAAACATGTACGTGCACCATTTAAACCAGATAAGAGGAGCCAATACATTTAGCAGGAGTACAAGGTCTATAACATTTACATCACCAGAAAAAAAATCTTGGTTTAAAAAAGTCAGAATTAATCAGTTTTGGTTAACTATCTGTCCATATTATTAGCTCAAGTTTAAAGGCGCACAGTATCATTCTTTCCAGATGTCAAATTGACATTTAGGATTAAACACATGTAAAGAGTTTTCTTTACGTTTTAAAATCTGCCGATTCTAATCAGGTTATTTTAAAATCAGTGTCTGGAAACAATTGTCCAAGCAGAAAGGAATTAGAAAAAAATAATTTCATAAATGGTAGCATATACTTTATCTAATTAGTAACCAATTTCAAAGATGACATGGGAACGTTAGCAAAGATTACAGAATCTTAAATTGTTACAGGAAAACATTTACAAGATACACACAGGAGGAACAAGACTGATCTTGGCAGATTTCAGGCTCATTCATTACCATTATATAAATGCATTTTGAACCATATTCAGTTCTAACAATAGTTTTCCAACAATGCAGGTTGCACTTTGTTCAAGTGGGCTGAGCAGATACTGCCCAAATGCTGGTAATGGCACAAATGGAATAGTTTATCTCAAAAATGTGTCAGCTATATTTGAAGTAAATCTTCACATTGTTAGGATAGTGCATTAACCCATGGCATTAGTTTTCAGAACTTTTTAAAATCGAAATATTTTACTCAATACACTATCGCTGTTTGATCCCTAGAAGGAACAGGCATTATAAGAAACTCTGAACAGGTTCCTCTGTAACTATGATTAGAGATCTATAATAAAGTAAAACTTGAAGAAAAATCTTAGATAACTTAACAGAAGGTCACTACGATCTTTATAATTTGTGCATTTCAGTGGTGTTTCATCACGACTCAGTACAGGCCATGTCAGTGCTTGTCAGATCATTCCTTCATCCGAATCAATGAGCAATTGATTACTAAAAACCTTCACATTCTTTCATCTTGCTGGAATGATACAAGTATCACAAAGAAAATTCCTCAACACTGTGAACCATGATATTAACTTAGATAACAATCACATCTTTCATCCATTCTTCCAATAACAGCTTAAAAGCATTCATAAACAATTCATAGCCACAAAATAGAATTTAATAATAAAATAAATTAAACATTTAAATATTTTCATTAAAAAATTTAGTTAATTCTCATGGGTATGGGAGTTTTTGGTAAAACTGGTATTTATTGCCAGTTTCCTTGGAGAAGCTAGTAGTGAGCCTTCAACTTGAACCGCTGTAGACTGTATTGTGAAGGTATTCCCACAGTGTTGCTATTAAATAGGGAGTTCCAGGATTTTGGCCCATGTAATGAAGGAAGAGCATTATATGTTCAAATCAGAATGTTGTGCACCCCAAAGCACAAATCAGGATAGATTTAAAAAATAATATTTTCTCACTTTCAGTAAGTAAACACCAGAAAATTGTGGGCTCATGGCCCGTGTTACAGTGATACGTGTTTATCACAGGAAACGACTCAGAAAATCTACCCGCTAAGTACTGGCTCTGAAAAGCTCCAAAACTGTGAACTAAAATCATTATTCCACAAAAATCACAACATGCCAACAGGGAAAAAATATGGAACTTGACGTTAGAATTAAACCCTAACTATTTAGCACTAAAAATAAACAAGAAATTACTATATACAATATGGACAGCAAATAAACTTACAAAACCTTACACAACTGTAAAACAATTCAGTTTTGTAATGTTAAATCAAGCCACTACTGGACTAATCAAAAAATATAAATCTAAAATGTTCTCATGCTTTGGACACTTTTCTTAATCAATTGGCTTGAAACACAGATTTAGCATCATTGCTGACTTGCTGTGATCAAACTCCATCTCCAAAACACGGGGCTTGGATTTTACATTTTTTGGCAGAGTAAGGGTACAGAACAGAAAGTAATTTTTAAAAAAAATTCACGGGATGTGGGCATCACTGGCTAGGCCAGCATTTATTGCCCATCCCTAAATGCCCACAAGAAGGTGGTGTTGAGATGCCTCTTGAACCACTGCGGTGAAGGTCCACCGATAGTGTTGTTAGAAAGGGAGTTCCAGGATTTTGTCCAAGCGACAGTGAAGGAACGTCGATATAGTTCGGAGTCAGGATGGTGTGTGAACTGGAGGAGAAGTTGCCGGTGTTGGTGTTTCCATGCATCTGCTGCCCTTGTCCTTCCAGTTGGCAGAGGTCGCTGGTCTGGAAAGTGCTGTTGAAGGAGCTTTGGCAAATTGCTGCAGTGCACTTTGTAGATGATACATACTGCTGCCACTGTGCATTGGGGGTGGAGTGGATGTTGAAGGTGGTGGATGCATGCCAATCAAACGGGCTATTTTGTGCTAGATGGTGTTGGGCTTCTTCAGTGCTGTTGGAGCTGCACTTATCCAGGCAAGTGGAGAGAATTCCATCACATTTCTGACTTGTGCCTTGTAGATGGTGGACAGGCTTTGGGGAGTCAGGTGGTGAGTTACTCGCCACAGAATTCCTAGCCTCTGACCTGCTCTTGTAGCCACATTATTTATAAGGTTGTTCCAGTTCAGTTTCTGGTCAATGGTAACACCCAGGATGTTGATAGTGGGGAATTCAGCAATGTAATGCCATTGAATGTCAAGGGAAGATGATGGATTCTCTCCAGTTGGATATAGTCATTGCCTGGTACTTGTGTGGCACAAATGTGACTTGGCACTTATCAGCCCAAGCCTGAATATTGTCTAGGTCTTGCTGCATTCGGATGTAGACTGCTTTAGTATCTGAGGAGTCACAAATAGCGCTGAACATTGTGCAATAGTCAGTGAACATCCCTGCTTTTTATGATGGAGGGAAGGTCATTGATGAAGCAGCTGAAGATGGTTGGGCCTAGGACACTACCCTGAGGAATTCATGCAGTGATGTCCTGCGACTGAAATAATTGACCTCCAGCCATCAGAACCATCTTCCTTTGTGCTAGGTTTGACTCCAACTAGTGGAGAGATTCCCCGATTGCCATTGACTCCACTTTTGCTACGACCCCTTCCGTCACTTTGCTGATGATCGAGAGTAGGCTGATGGGGCAGTAATTGGCCAGGTTGGATTTGTCCTGCTTTTTGTGGACTGGGCATACTTGGGCAATTCTCCATATTGCCTGGTAGATGCAGATGCCAGTGTTGTAGCTGTACTGGTACAGCTTGGCTAACAGCACAGCTAGTTCTGGAGTACAAGCCTTCAGCAATATTGTTGGAATGTTGTCAGGGCCCAGTGCCTTTAGTCATTTCTTGTTATCACTTGGAGTGAATCGAATTGGTTTAAGGCTGGCATCTGTGATGCTGGGGACTTCAGGAGGCTGAGATGGATCATCTATTGGGCACTTCTGGCTAAAGATCACAGCAAGTGCTTCAGCCTTGTCTTCTGACTGATGAGCTGGGCTCCGCTTACTCTCACCCCTGCCGTCTCAGCTCGAATGGCCAATCAGTGGCCGTCCGGCGAGAAGGCAGCCAATTAGCAGTGTGAAGAGGGGCTCAGCGCCCAATCAGGAGTCTGGGCTAGGATGTCATGTGGCTGTGGGGTTATGCCGTTAACAGGAAGTGAGTCACTGCAGCAAGTTTAAAGGCTCCCCTGCTCTCTCAATCTTTCTTCACTTCTTACGGTAGGTTTCAAAATGTTTAAAAAAAGGAGTTTAAAAAAAACATACAAAGGCTGCCACTTCACCAGCAGAATCTGCTGCTACATTCAGTTACGGTCTCAGTGGCAGGCCTTTTCTTCCGCCTTTGCGCCGCTTTGTCATAGCTCTCATAAAACACTCCCAAACTTTTCCACATCCTATATCTGAAAAATGCAGTGGGCAATGAGAAATTGCACAGGATTGGGTCATTAACAAGCTAGCTTGTTCTAATGCCCTTTTTTCTGGCTGGATTTTTAAAAACTGTAATCCCATTAAGAGAATGGAAAGGCTGCTAGCTAGCCGAATATACTTGCATTCCACCCCCAAGTGGGATGAAAAAGAACAGACTCTCAAACTGCCCACCCCCACTCCAGGGAGTGTGAATGGCCCCATCTTCAGCTAACTTTTACACTGTTGTTCTTCAAGTGTTTGAGATGAGACATCAAAAAATATAATTACCTGTTCTACAACACTGACTACAGCAAACATGTTAACTGAATTCCTCTGGGATATACAGCCAGCAAAGCTTTTTGAGAACTGTTTTTACCAAGTCAGAGCAGAGATCAGAAGGATATGCAGAAAGGCTGCAAGAGCCAGCTCTCTTTCTTTAGTAAGTATTAAGCATGGATGTTGCAGATTAACAATCCAGAGAACAGGCATCTACTGTAAAACAAGATCTATTGGGGATGAAACGTGGGAATCAGCTCCGTACAGCTATACCCAGGAAGACAACTGAACAAAACGGCGGCAACATGGAATCACCACATTGAGACCAGCTAAAGGACAGTTAACTGTATATTCCTTTGATTGTTTTTCCATGATCTGTAAAAAAAAAACTTTAAGTCTATCCTTGTGTTCTGCCATCTGTACTAATGTGTGGGGGGCCCAGGGAATGTGTGTGTTATATGAACAAAAGTTACGATTCACCTAGTTTTTTTTTTAAATTCAGGAAGTAGGGTCAATAAATCTATCTGATTAATTCTTTATAATCTTAAAGTACACATACCGGGACTCCTGCAGTATTGGCAAAGCACATGCTTGCTGAATTCACAACTAACCCGGTTATAGCCAGACCTAGGGCAGAATTTTCTGCCTACTGGGCAGGCGGGCTCGACCCAATCTCTGGTGGGCGGGGAGTCGATCCCCGCCAGAGAAGAGGGCCCCGCTGCCATTTTAAGTGGGCGGGCCAATTAAGGCCCACCCAGCGGGAAGTGCTATGCGCTTCCTGTGGGGGGGGGGGGATTCATTAAATGCGAGTGCGCGCTCTTTCGCGCATGCGCACGAAAGAGCGCACATCTCCCTGAGGCTAAGTGCTGCCTCAGGGAGATCACTGAAAGTTGTTCAAATATTAATAGAAAAATTTAAAAAATCCTTAACATGTCCCCTTCATGTGACAATGTCACACAAGATGGGACATGTCAATAAGTTTCACTAAAACTTTATTAAAGTTTTTTAAACCCTGCATGAAACCTCTTCCCGTTGGTGGATGAGGTTTCATGTTTTTTCAGAAGCCCGCTGGGGTCCCTGGCCTGCCCACCAAGGTTGGATGGGCAGGTCCTTTAATTGTTTTAACTATCCTGTCAATGGCCTCAATTGGCCATTGACAGGTCAGCGGGCGCACAGCTGATTTGGCTGTGCCCCTGCCTTCCTGAAGATTTAAATGGGGCAGGATGATGCCAGGGGTTCCCCCGCTCCAGCATCATCCCGTGTCATTTTGTGCATCAGCGAGCAGGCCCCACCTCCTGCTCACCGACAGCAAAATTCAGCCCCTGGAATGGTAAATTCAGGGAAGTGCTGTACAACATTAATCCAGGCCAGACTGACCTCCTGGACTAAGTTCGATCGCCAAAGGGCACCTGTTAGGAACTCTACAGGAACAATCACTCCAAATTCAGTAGATTCGGGAAAGGTTCCATTAGATTGGAAAATAGCTAATGCAACACCTTTATACAAAAAAGGAAGACAGAAAGCAGGAAACTAAGGCCAGTTAGCTTAACATGTGTCATAGGGAAAATGTTAGAAATTATTATTAAAGATGTTATGGCAGGGCACTTAGATAAATTCAAGGTAATCAGGCAAAATCAACATGGCTTTGTGAAAGAAAATCATGTTTAACCAATTTATTCTTTGAAGAAGTAACGTGCTGTGGATAAAGGGGTACCGTTGGATACACTATACTTGGATTTTCAGAAGACGTTTGATATAGTACCTCATCAAAAGGTTACTGTGGTAAAAAAGCTCATGGTGTAGGGGGTAACATATTGGCATGGATAGAAGACTGGTAGTGTGATGTTTGTGTTTAACATTTATGCTTTTTTGTAAAAGGACACTTTAGTTAAAAAGAAAAATTACTGACAGTAGGGTGTAGCTAAGTCATGGATGTATTGCACGTTTGTTTTTTTCCACACAGGAAGCTGGGGTTCAGAAGCAGATAGCTGTGTGCGCCCGCGTGTTCATGTGTATTCTTCATTGTTAAGAAGTGACAAGCACTTCAAATGGCCATGAGAGTGGGATCATCATTATTAGGGGCTTTGGAGGCTTTTGATCCAGTTACTATGGATTTTATAGTTGATGTCGAGCAAATGGAACAGTTTTTCATTATGAATGAGACTGAAGAGGAAAAGCAGGCCTCAGTATTTCTTACAGTCATTGGAATGAAAAATTTCACTTTACTGAGAAATCTCATTGCTCCTGACAAGACAGCAGATAAAAGCTTTCAAGAGCTTGTGGACGTGTTGAAAAAGCACTTTGATCCCAGATCAGCAACTATTGCTGAGAGATTCAAGTTTCACTGAAGAGAAGAGCATGAGAGTGAGTCAGTTTCCCAGTTCCTGGCGGAGTTGAGAAAATTAGCAGAACATTGTGACTTTAAAGGTCACTTGGAAGAAGCATTGCATGATCGCTTGGTTTGTGGACTAAGAAATGAAAGGATTCAGTGTAGATTGTTAGCTGAGCAAGAATTGATACTGAAGAAAGCGTTCGAGATTGAGCAAAGCATAAAAATGGCAGAGAAACAATCTGGAGATTTGAAAGCGCATTCTAACAATGCTGAAGTTAAAATAATAAAGTCAGGGTACACTCGCTTTCAAACATGTCACCGCTTTAATGGAATAGGGCATAATGCAGAAGCCAGTAAGTGGAAAACCACTGATTGTCCCTATTATGATCCCAGCTGAAGTTACCCCTGAACAAGCCTGATCCCAGAGTGGAACCCAGCTTGATACCCTAACCCTAACTTTTATTTTTGTTTGTTTAGATATATGGAGAGTAGCTACTGAACAGAGGCATTGGGGTCAGCTGATAAACTGTTAACAAAAGAATAAAACATTTATTCAACAAGAAAAGATGAACTATATTACAATACTCCTTCACCCACAACTATACCTTTACAGATGTATAAAGATATGTAAGGATAACACAAGTTACAAAAGCTATCTTATGCTCTAATGTTCACAGTAAATACCCAGTCCATATGAACCTGTGGTCAGACACACCACATCCTGAAATCAAGTGACATATGCCACATCAAACGGATGCTATGGATCTCTCCTCAACTCCCTCCAGATGCTTGTCACACCGTGAACCAACCAGTCTCAATGAATTCCGTCCTTCACACGAGGGATTCAAAACTCCACTTTCCAGAACCTCGACTTGGAATCTTCTCCCAAACTGACGTTTTCTCTCAGACACCTTCCACAAGGGTTCACCTCCAGGATTATATAAACTTTCCTTCTGATGTTCCTCTTTCCTGGGTCACCACCTGCACTCAAGCTGTCTTCCATGCATTCTCTCTCTCTCACCAACTCAGTTTTAACAGTACACAGCTGCTTCACATGCCCATAACAAAGAACAACAGACCTTCAGTTGTCTTTTTGAACCTTCCTGCTTCTTGCAAGCTGTTCTCACTTTAAATCTGAAGCTTGAAGCCTTTCTCTCTGGCCCTTACTCTTAACCGGATCTTTTCCCAGGTTCCTGTCCTTCCTTTAACTAAAAGGTGTCCTTTGGACATTCTCTTCTTCCACTCCTCAGGACTTCTGGGGTTTTTCTTAGCTTGGGACTTGCTAACTGTCCCATGTTAAGCTGCTTCAAGATCATAGCTGCCTTCAAACCAACCGAACTCAAACAGTTTCCAAAACAAACTGCTGTCTTTCTTCTTGTGTGTGTGTGTGTGTGTGTGTGTGTGGGGGGGGTGGGGGGGGGGACCTGCCTATTTGGCCCCCTATTGCTAGGCAACAGCACTGTTCTTCCTACTCATGTATTTACTTTCACTTTATAGGGGTCGTAAACGTCTCATTAGAAATGCAAGCAGCCTTTTAAAGTGAAACTAAAACTCCATTTGTCCTTTCTTAACACACAGATACAGATATACAAATCAAATTTAAACTTTAAAACTAAAACTCATTCCTAACACCCACAAATACAAGTATAAGCTACTTAAGCTATCTCTATTTTCTAATAGACATTACTATGGAAAAAAGGACACATACACAGTGCATGTAGATCAAAGTCTGATCACAGTAAAGCTGATATGGAGGTTGACACTGGAGCACCTGTTTCTATTGCTTCAGGAAAGACATAGGAGACAATATTTAAGAAATGTCCATTGGAGAAAAGCCTCCTCCAGTTTAGCACCTGGTGAGCCTGTGAATATACTTGGAAAAGTGTCCGTTCAAGCTTAATATGGAGATCAAATAGCAACGTTGACACTTATTATTGTGAAAGGGGATCATCCATCACTTATGGGCTGAAAATGGCTAAAAGAAATTTGGCAGGACTGGAATAAAATAAATAAAGTGCACTGCAACCCCATGTTGCAGTCTTTGTTAAACAAGCATACTGATGTCTTCAAACAAGGTCTTGGGAGTTATTAAAGACATTGAAGCCAAACTTGCTGTGAAGGCTGAAGCTCCTCCAAGGGTTTTCAAACCACATTCAGTTTCCTATTCAATGCGACAGAAAATCGAGCAGGAACTAGAACGACTTGAAAACTTTCAGATGATTGAGAAAGTTGATTATGCAGAGTGGGCAGCTCCAATAGTCCCAGTTGTGAAGGATGACAGGTCTGTCAGAATATGTGGTAACTATAAAATCACCATTAATCCTTTCCTGGAAGTGCATTAATACCTGCTATTGAAAATTGAGGACCTGTTCACTCCTCTGAAAGGGGGTGAATTCACAAAGCTTGACCTTTCACAGGCATTTTGGCAAATGGAGCAGAGTGAAAATTCCAGGAAGTATACTACCACCAGCACACACAGCGGGCTATATCAATACAAATGACTACCATTTGGAATTTTGTCATCACCAGCCTTATTCCAGCAGGGCATCGACAAAATACTGCGGGTCTCCCTGTGTAATCTGCTTCCAAGACGACATTCTCATCACCAGAAAAAAACCTCCCAATTCAGTTAGAGAACACTGGCAGGGTCCTGTGTAGCCTGGAAAAATACGGATCCACTGTAAGAAATCCAAATGCTCATTTGTGAAGCCCTCAGTGGAGTACCTGGAACATGTGATCAACGAAACTGGCCTCAACCTCATCCAGAAAGGCGGAGGCAGTGTTGAATGCACCATAGCCCAAAAACGTTAAGGGGCTTCCTCCGTTTTTGGGACTTGTGAATTATTACGGAAAGTTCATTTCCAGTTTGGCTACCAAGGCAGCACCACTGAATGATCTGAAGAAGAATGCAAAATGGGATTGTGTCACAAGCCTGTCAGGAAAATTTCAAGGAACTCGAGCAAGAGTTCACTTCTGCTAAAGTCCTGGCACATTTCAATGAAAAGTTGCCTCTCACCCTGGCTTGTGATGTATCTGGATATGGCATTCGAACTGTCATCTCCCACACCTTTCCTGATGGCAGTGAAAGGCCCATTGCATATACCTCACACACATTGTCCAAGGCAGAACAAAACTATGCCCAAATTGAGAAAGAAGCTCTTGGTCTAATATATGGAGTCAAGAAGTTGCACCAATATTTGTATGGGCATAAATTCACATTAATTACAGACCGCAAGCCTTTGACCTGTTGCTTAGCCCCGAAGTCACAAACCCCGACACTTACCGCTGCATGCCCATAAAGGGGGTCACTGATCTTATCTGCTTACAGTACAAAATTGCATTTCCCTTTGCTGAGAATCATGGAAATGTGGATGCGCTTTCCAGACTTCCGTTACACCACAGTTCTACAACCCGAAGTGAAATCACTGCTTTCAATATGAACCAGATAGTCACGATACCTGTTAAAGCAGATCAAATTCGACTTGAAACAGAGAGGGATGCCATGCTTTCCAAAATTTACTTGTACGCACAGAAGGGTTGGTGTGTATCTCAGGGAGTGACTACTGAGCTTAAACCTTACTAAATGCGTAGGTTGGAGCTGACTCTGCAAGACAGTTGTTATGGGGAATCAGAGTTATTATTCCTCCAAAATTCCAAACACAAGTGTTAAAAGAACTTCACCTCAGTGACATGGGAATCATCAAAATGAAAGCATTAGCTTGTCTACATATATGGTGGCCACACCTGGATAAAGACATCGAAGGAATGGTCAGTGATTGCCTTCCATACCAAGAAATGAACTCTTCTCCTGCACCCATTACATTCATGGGCTTGGCCTGACCACCCATGGCAGAGGCCTCATGTGGATTTTGCCTGACCACTTCTCAGACATATGTTCCCAATTGTGGTGGACGCCTGCACAAAGTGGCCTCATGTTACTCCCACGAACTCGACTACTTCAGCAAAAACCACTGATACTCTCCAGAATGCGTTCACTACTTTTAGACTGCTGGAGCAGATTGTGTCTGACCATGGCACACATCTTGTGAATTTCAAACATTCCTGAAAAACAATGGGATTGGGCAGATTCTCATCTCACCTTACCACCCATCCTCAATGGTGAAGCTGAACGCTTTGTGCAGACATTCAAAATGGCCATAATGAAGGGGAGGACACAAACAAATTGGAAGTTGAAGCTGAAGGACTTTCTGATGTATTGTAACACTCCACATTCAACAACAGGCATATGTCCTGCTGAGCTGATGTTTGGAAGATGACTGCATACCAGAATGGATTTGCTGTGTCCGGATTTGAAGGGAAAGATTGGTTCAAGGCAACTTGATCAGAAAAGGTCACATGACACAAGTAAACCAGCTCATGAGTTTAATCTGAATCAGTCTGTTTGGGTCCGAAATTACTGTGGAACACCCAAAGCGGCTCTTGGGAAGAATCATCAAGTGTCAAGGACCACTGATCTATGATGATGAATCTTCCTGCAGAATCTGGAAGAGACACACTGACCAGATTAGAGAAGCCAAATCCAAGGAACCAAATTTTCAGGGATCTCCAGTCACAATGGAAAATTTCTGGGAAACATCTCCAGTTGGTGAAACCCAACTTCATTCAACTGACAAACCTGTAGCTGCAACTGTTGAACCTGAACAGAAACAAGTGGAACATCAGAACCTTCCAATTCTAAGCCAACAAACAGACCAAAGCGAATCTGCAAACCGCCTGACCGATTTGTTCCTTGCTAAAGGGGGAGGAGATGTCACGTTTGTGTTTAACATTTATGTTTTTTTGTAAAAGGACATTTTAGTTAAAAAGAATTGTTACAAAAAACCTGATAGTACGGTGTGCTAAAGGAATAAAGGAACTTTCTGTTTTTTCACACAGGAAGCTGGCGTCCAGAAGCAGATAGCACTGTGTGTGTGTGTGTGTGTGTGTGTGTGCGCGAGCGTGTGTGTGTGTGTGTGTGTGTGTGTGTGTGTGTGTGTGTGTGTTCTTAACTGTTAACAAGTGTCAAAACACTTCTGCTGGCTAACAGGAAATAGACAGTAGGCAAAAATGATTTTCTGGTTGGCAGGATGTGATCAGTGGTGTGCACAGGGATCTGGGCTAGGACCTCAACTCTTCACAATTCATATAAATGATTTGGATGAAGAGACTGAAGGTGTGGTTGCTAAACTTTGCTGATGACTAAAAGGTAAATAGGAAAGTAAGTTGCGAAGAGGACATAAGGAGGCTACAAAAGGATATATATATATATAGGTTAAGTGAGTGGGTAAAGATCTGGCAAATGGAGTATAATATAGGAAAATGTAAGGTTGTGATTTTGGCAGTATGAATAAAAAAAGAGGCACATTATCTAAATGGTTACAGAGCTCTGAAACATAAGATCCTGAGGGGATTTGACAGGATGAATGTGGAAAGGATATTTCCTCTTGTGGGAGCTTCTTAGAACTCAGGGTCACTGTTTCAAAATAAAGGATCGGCCATTTAAGACAGGGATGAGGAAAAATATTTTCTCTCTAAGGGTTGAGAGATTTTGGAATTCTCTTCCTCAAAAGGTGGTTGAGGCAGAGTCCTTGAATATCTTTAAGGCAGAGGTAGATAGATTCTTGATAAGCAAGGGAGTGGAAGGTTATTGGGGGTAGGCAGGAATATGAGGTTAAATCAGATCAACCATGAACTTATTGAATGGCGGAGTAGGCTTGAGGGTCCGAGCGGCCTACTCCTGCTCCTAATTTGTATGTTCGTACTCCACCTTCGTACTTCAGAATTAGGCAAAATAAAGTGGTGAACTAGGCACAGCCATTGCTTTAACATGAAGCTGAGTGCTACATTAAAATATATTTACCAGTATATAATCCAAGTGGGCTATCCACCTTAATTTTTTTTTAAAATTTCATGCCCTTACAGAAAAGTTGGAAACAAAAAGGAATTTACCCGACCAAAAATGGACCATTATGACCCATCTGGTGTGTTTTAAGAGTTCAAAACCAGTACTCACATTTCACTAGCTGCAGCACCAAATTGATTTTCTCACCAAATGCTTGTTCAACTCCTTAAAATTACTGATGTTATCAGATCAAATACCACCCTCAGCTGTCTATTCCAAACATTCACTACTGTCTGTGCGAAGTTATATCTGTTCTGTCCATTCACCTCTTCATTTTCGAGTTTCATCGCCTTACCCATCCTTGGGTTCATGGTAAGCAACATTTCAGGGTTCAACTTGCTGATGCCCTCAAAATCTTAACTATCACAAAGTTTTCTCTCATCTAGTGTAAAAAATATCACCTTCTGTAGTGTTTCCTTCTTTGTTTAAAAACTGGAAAACCCGCAAATTATTTTAGCCAATATTCTGTTAATATACTGGTTTAATTTTTACTATTCTTTTCTTTCCTTAGTAAACTCACCAATGCAGTTGAACAGTCTGTGTCTTGGAGAAATCACAGTGGTTGTCATTGACACTTTGTGATTGCCCTAGCATAAAATGGAATTCATGTCAATGTCAACACTTCGCCTCCAATTCTTGTTTTTAAGCTGAAAAATTATGATCGGTATAAATGAAATCCTATTGCTGCAGATTTTTCCAGTTACAACGACAATCAAAATTGAAAATTCAGCTTCAAAGCCCTCTTCTGATTTGGAGACTCATTCACCTCTCCCTCCAGGTCATCACTTTGATTCAGAATAGCTGCCAACATCTAGAAAGTTCAAAGTCTGAGACAACGAAATTTAATGACCTTGAGTTAAATGTACCCATAAATAAATATTACTAACAGCCAATCATACACAACTCGGGGCTGTCATGTGCTTCGGGATGTCCTGAGGCTGTGAAAGGTGCTATACAAATACAAGTCTTTGTTGTTCCTATTGTAAAAGTCTCTATCTCAGAAATACAAAACAGTCACATAGGATTTGCCAAGAGTTTCCACGATTTAGATACTCAATCTTATGAACGTTTTGCTGCAAATTTCAAACTGTAGAAATCCTTACTGTTCAATTGAGCTGCAGAAAAATTTGTAAGAGCTTACCTCCTCCATGTTAGCCTCTCTTCCATATGTGATATTATTTTTAATTGACATTGCAAACAACATAGGTTCCTGACTGACGATTGAAATCTTCTGCCGGAACCACTGTGGATCCAAGCTTTGTAGATCACATCCTCCTAATCAAGCAATACAAATCGAGTTATTCAAAATAGCAACACTCTAAGGCACCAAAATTACTTTGTTGAAATACCGGATGTCAAACCCATGAGGACTGCAGTAGCACTTTTTTTAAAATTCCCCTTATTTTCTCCTGAAGAAGCTGTTTCATGCTGGTTGCACACAAGTACCTTGCCCAAGATATTTAACTTCACATCTGAGAGCCTCAACAGTGAATACTGATGCAATTTGACCATTAAGTATATCACAGATGAGCCTACTACCATTCTCGCTTGATGTTGACACTTGTTTACTTTGATAACAATCAGGAATGGGAAATTTGGAGAAACAGATTTCTGGTCACTGGTTTATGGTGAACAAGTGCCAGATTGCTCGTTATGAACACTTGGCTGAGTTGCAAGCCTGAAAAACAAAACCAGCTCAGCAGGGCCTATTTACACAGGTTGAAGTAGAGTTCTGGGTTTGATTGATTGACATCTTTAGGAGGTTATGATAAGTTTTTTTTCCCCCTTGATTTTTTTTCCCCAATGTCCATATGTTTATTTGGACAAGATTAAGAGGTGTAAAGTGGGGTAAAGTTTTGTTTATTGAACCTATGAATCGCAGAGTCTGATTGACACTTAAAAGATTTTAAGAGCAGCGTTGTTTTCAAAACAGATTTCTAAATGCGTACTATATTTCATTAGCATTTCAAAATTTGTCATTGTTATTATATTGCTCATTGGTTCTGTACATCCTGCATTCTGGGTGAGTGGGCATAAAAAAAGAGTTTTTACACTTACCTTTCAAAAGGCTCCCAAATCTAGATTATGCTCATAACTCCTTTGAGGGGCCGAGAACAACGAGTCCTCAAGAAGCTGGTTGGACTCCATGAAAATTGCTGGGGTGTGGAGAGTATGAGATACCTATACCTTGTTTGGGGTTGGGGGCGGGTGGAAAAAGATACAAGATACCTACTCCTGCAATAGAACCAGCAATGTTGGGTGTGCAAGGTCCCTTATCCTGTGCTGGCGAAAACTGCTGAAACTGGAAACAGGGGCTGGAATCGGGTCAAGCCCACCATTTTCAAAGGCCTCCAGAGTTGGCCTGACTCCATGAATATCTGGGCCACAAAATCTGCCATGAAGCGTGCGATCTTACAAATTAGGAGCAGGAGTAGACCACCTGGCCCCACGAGCCTGCACCACCATTCAATAAGAACAGGGCTGATCTGATTCTAACCTCAATTCCACATTCCAACCTATCCCAGATAACCTTTCACCCCTTTGTTAATCAAGAATCTATCTGGTTCTGCATTAAAAATATTCAAAGATTCTGGTCCCACAGCTTTTTGAGAGAGTTCCAAAGACTCTCAACTCTCAGGATCTTATAGGTTTCAATCAAGTCATCTCTCACTCCAGCAGATACAAGCCTAGCCTGCCTAACCTTTGCTCACAAGTCAACCCGTTCATTCCGGGTATTAGTATGATATACCTTCTCTGAACTTCTTCCAATGCATTGACATCCTTCCTTAAATAAGGAGACCAAAACTGTACACAGTATTCCAGATGTGGTCTCACCAATACCCTGTATAACCGAAGCATAACTTCTATTTTTGTATTCAATTCCCCTCACAATAAATGTTAACATTCTATTAGCTTTCCTAATTACCTGCTGTACCTGCATACTAACCTTTTGCAATTCATGCACTAGGACACCAAGATCACTCTGCAATCTCTCACCTTTTAGATGATATGCCTCTTTTATTCTTCCTGCCAAAATAGACAATTTCATATTTTCCCACATTATATTCCATTTGCCAGGTTTTTGACCACTCACTTAACCTATCCATATCCCTTTGTAGCTTCCCATATTTTTCCCAAACAGAAAGCAACCCATATATGCCAGCTCTGTTTCCTGTTAGCCAGCAAATCTTCTATCCATGCCGATATGTTACCCCCTAACCATGAGTTTTTATTTTCCGCAATAACCTTTGATATGACACTTTAACAAATGTCTTCTGGGAATCTAAGTACAGTACATCCACCCGTTCCCCTTCAACAACAGCACATGTAACTCCTTCAAAGAACTACGATAAATTGGTTAAACATGATGTCCTTCTCAGAAAAACATGCTGACTCTGCCTGATTACCTTCAGTTTATCTAAGTCCCCTGCTATAACATCTTTAATAATAGCTTCTTACATATTCCCTATGACAGATGTTAAGCTAACTGACCCGTAGTTTCCTGCTTTCTGTCTCCCTCCCTTTTTAACTAAAGGAGTTACATTTGCTATTTTTCAATCTAAGGGAACTTCAACAAATCTGAGGAATTTTGGAAAATTAAAACCAACACATCAACTATTTCACTAGCCACTTCTTTCAAGACCCTAGGATGAGGTCCATCAGGACCCGGGCACTTGTCAGCCCACAGCTCCAACAATTTACTTAGTAGCATTTCCCTGGTGATTGTAATTTTCTTGAGATCTTCCTCCCTCCCCTCCATTTCCTGATATACAGCTGTTCTTTGGATGTTACTTGCATCCTCTATATTGGAGACCAATGCAAAATACCTGTTCTATTCATCTGATATCTCCTTATTTTCCATTATTAATTCTCCAGACTCACTTTCTATAGGACCAATGCTCACTTTATTAACTCTTTACTTTAAATATCTATAGAAACTCTTACTGTCTTTATATTTCTAGCTAGCTTTCTCTCGTACTCCAACTTTTGCCTGCTTATTAATATTTTAGTCATTCTTTGCTGTTTTTCATATTCTGTCCAATCTTCTGACCTGCCATCCATCCTTGAGCAATTATATGCTTTTGCTTTAAGTTTGATGCTATCGCTTAGCTTTTCAGTTAACCATGGATGATGGGTCCTCCCCTTGGAATTTCTCTCTCTTGTTGGAATGTATATTCTGTGTATTCTGAAATATGCTTTGGAATGTCTACAACTACATTTCTAATGACCTATCCCTTAACCTATTTTGCTTGTTCACTTTAGCTAGCTCTGCTTTCATGCCTTCATTTGAGTTTAAATACTAGTCTTGGATCCCTCTCTTCACTCCCTCAAACTGAATGTAATATTTAATCAGATTATGATCTCTGCTTCTAGGGACACCTTCACTGTGAGATTGTTAATTAATCCTATCTCATTGCACAATACCATGTCTAGTATAGCCTGTTCTCTGGTTGGCTCCAGAATGTGCTGTTCTAAGAAACTATCTCAAAAACATTCTATGAACTCCTCAGCTAGGCTACTTTAGCTCATCTGATTTTACCAGTCTGTATGTAGATTAAAATCCCCCATGATTATCACTGTACCTTTCTGACAAGCTCCCATTATTTCTTCCTTTATACTCCATCCTACCATGTTGGTGCTGTTAGGGAGACTTCCACAAGTGACTTCTTACCATTATCATTCTCATCTCTACCCAAACTACTTCTATGTCTTGGTTTCCTGAAGTTAGGTCATCCCTCTCCATTGTGCTAATATCGTCATTAACTAACAGAGCCACCCCTCCACCTTCTCTTAGCTTCCTGTCCTTCCTCAAATGCATGTACCCTTCAATATTCATATCCCAATCTATGTCATCCTGCAGCCATGTCTCTGTGATGGCTATTGGATCACGCTTATTAACCTCTATTTGAACTATCAGTTCATCTGTTTTATTTCGAATGCTATGTGTATTCAGATACAGAGCTTTTAGTTTTATCCTTTTATTATTTTTGTAATCTCTAGTCTTATCTGCTGATTTACTCTTAGGTTTGTACTCTCTATCCCTTCCTGTCACGTCTATTTATCATTTTCATTATTAGTACCTTTCTCTCTTGCCTAGTCTCTAATCTTTGATTTCCCAAATTTGATCCCTTGTCCTCACTATTTATTTTAAAATCCTCTCTACTTCCTTGGACATGTAGCTCCCTAGAACACTGGTCCCAGCATAATTCAGGTGTAGACGTCCGAACGGTACTGCCCCAGTTCCTCCAGTACAGGTGACAGTTGCCCACGAACTGGAACCCACTCCTACCACATCAGCTTTTGGGCCATGCATTAATTTCTCTAATACAAATTGGAATAGGGCAAATACAATGTGGCTCAGGTAATAATCCAGAGCTTATTACCTTTTAGGTTTTGCTTCTTAATTTGGGTGCCTAGCTCCTCATACTATGCAGAACCTCTTTCCTTGTCCTTTGTCGTTGGTACCTAATGGACCACGCCGACTGGGTCCTTGCCCTCCTACTGCAAGTTCCTCTCTAGCCCTAAGCTGAAGTTTCAAACCCTGGCACCAGGCAGGCAACACAGCCTTTTGGACTCTCGCTCTTTGCTGCAGAGAACAGTGTTAATCCCTCTCACTATACTGTCACCTACAACCACTACATTCCTTTTTGCTTCTCTCATTTGAATGGCTTCTTGTACCATGGTGCCATGGCCAGTCATGCTGCAGCCCCCAGTCTCATCCAAACAAGCTGAAAGAACCTCAAACCTGTCAGACCAGTGGCAAAGGCTGAGGATTCTGCACTCCTGCCCTCTGGGTCTCCTTACTTGCCTCACTCGCAGTCACACCCTCCTGTTCCTGACCACTGACCAATTCAGAAGACTCTTTTCTAAGGCTGTGACCTCCTCCTGGTACAAAGTGCCCATGTAATTGCCCCCTCCCTGCTGCACCATAGTGTCTGCAGCTTGGCCTCTAGCTCAATGACTCCGAGCCAAAGCTCTTCGATCTGCAAATGCTTATTGCAGGCATGTTTTCCCTAGATCACAATGGCATCCAGGAGCTCCTACATGCAACAACCTTGACACATCACCTGTCTTGCCATCCTTAATGCATTTTAAATAACAACTTAATTATTTTATTCAATTAATTATTTTCCTTTTTTATATATTTTATTAACCTTATCACCAGTTGGTATGTTATTTTAAACTTTAGTAATAGAATAGATCTTAACCACTTATCAGATACTTACTAGATACACACCAAACAGCTAGCTTCTTCTCCTGTAGTAGAGTAAGAACCAATTCCCTTAGGGTGAAAAAGTTAGAAAAAACAAAGGAACACCTCCTTCCCCTCTTTACCTAACTCCCACATTCACCCAACTATCAGCATTTTTGTTCAAAGTCATACTCCTGTGCCAGTGCAATTGGGCAGCATTTTAAAATGTAATTCTTTTAAATATATAAAGGAAAATTGCTAATTTTTAGAGTGATAACTGGGTGTAATTTGATTAAAATAGCTGAAAATGGATATATCAGAAAAGCTAAGCATTTTTAATCACAGTGTGAAACTATGAACTGTGAATAACAGAAATGACTAAAAATGACGTTTTATAAAATACAGAGCCATTTGCTAGTAATTTTGGGGTACAGTAAACCAGTTTCTTAGTAAATATAAATTTAAAAAATTACATTCAACAGCTTTTAATGTTCCTATTAGTGTCCTTATACCCAAAAGAACTAGATTACTGTTTTGTGCCTCCTCAAAAGATAATGAGTACAATTAGCAGAAACTCTGATGATTAATTCAATTTGGAGACACGGCCAGTTTTGTAGGCAGTGCGGCTTCCTGTGAGATATTTCTTAAACCAGAGCAAAAGATTGAGGAATCTATTTGCCCTGAACGTAGTTTGTGCTTAAAATTCAGTGATTTCTTTTTTGCATGAGTTACAATGATTTTGGGTCCATTCTGCCAAGAAAAACAGCATATTTGAGCAGAAGTTCTATCCCCTTGTACCTATAAAGTGATCTTGATTGCCATAACAAGTAGATCATTGAAACTGAAGGATAATTTTCTGCTCAGTGCTGATAGAAGACCTAATCAAAAGCAGCCTAACATCAAAAGCCAAAAACGCATCCCAAGTTCCCCGCCCAATCTAAACAGCA
Source organism: Carcharodon carcharias (assembly GCF_017639515.1). NCBI lineage: Eukaryota > Metazoa > Chordata > Chondrichthyes > Lamniformes > Lamnidae > Carcharodon > Carcharodon carcharias. Next base: position 29,063,080 of record NC_054479.1, read on the forward strand.
TGTGGAACTTTCATTCATGTTGGCATACAAAGTTCCAGTTTAAGGATCCTGTTCTGTTTACAAGCAATTGCAAGTGCAGAAGCAAGAAGCTGATTAAATGAGCACTTCACTATAATATGTATTTATCAAAAATTCATTTCATGATTAAAGGATAGAAAATAGATGCAACATTATGAAAGTAAGAATATGTCCTGAATCATTGGTGTTAATTCGCAAAAAAAGGTTTGAAAGAAAATGACCCAAACGGTCTGCCAAAGCCAATTTGTGACATTCTTAATAAAAAGCCAGATGTGTGACCACATATCCACAGCCTCCAACCAAACTGTGCTGTAGCCAACTGGTGGAAACCAAGTTATGCCAAAGTAAAGTGCCCAAAATGCTTACTAATTTACCCTCTTTTTTCATTTGATGGTCACACGTAAAGGGTATTCCTTTAATAAAGTTGGATTACACAAGAATGGAAACAGATTTATTAAAATATGTTGCAATCAAACAGTGAAAATCAAAGAAATGCACTTGCTTTTGAGTGGCAATACAGCAGATTTTAAATGTGACCAACAGATACCTCATAATTGTAAAATTCGTTTGGAAAAGTAAGTATGGCAGATTGCTTTAATAATCACCCCAGAATATGAGAAATTGTACTTTTCCCAACAAATCAGAAAATCCACTGCCACAGTGAAAGGAATGAACATTAAATTAAGTAGTGCAGTAACTCTGGGTGTTATGTTGTTAGACTGACTAGGGAATTAAGGTTATACAACATAGGAAGAGGCACTGGCATATAGTGCATTTAAAATCAACACAGCCTCATACAGAGATGTTTTTAATAAAACCGAGTCAGTATTTTGTTAGCTTTACATTCCCAACTCCTCTTGGTTCCATATTTTTAAGTGAGATCATGTGTGAGTGGATACAAGGGAGAAATTGGAGAAAGATGTTATGTACTTGACAATGAAATAATGTCAACCAAATGATACTTGAATAGGTGCTGCACAAAGAAAGATTATTCCGCACAAACCAGATACTGAAGATTACAAACAAAGGCAATTTTAATTTACCTCACAGGCCTCCCAGTCTACTGCTGGCAATACAACCTCCCCATTAGGCTGGTAAACACAAGGAGCTGGTCCAGTATGCACCAAGTATACTTGCAAGGTGATGGAAGAATCATAAGGCTCCTGTGAGGCTAAATGAAGTGTAGTTCTGAAAAAGGATACCCTGACATCATGCTGCCCACAGGATTGAAGACTCAATTCATATAAGAGTGAAAACTTAATATAAAAAAAAAGATTGTTGCAAGGAACAAGCACATCTCAACTTTCTCGGGGATTATTATGCAATTAAGCCAATTAATAATTTTTACTCTTATGTACATACTGGCCCAAGATTTCCTGGACATCTGTATTGTTGCACTGGTGTATTGTTATGGCACAGTGGATGATAAATGGTGAGCTGCTCAAATCTCAGGGGAAACTTGAAACAGCTATCACAACCGTTTTTGCAATTTGTATTTTTATTTCGAGATGCGTGCCTCAAATTCAGTAGTGATAAGTCCACCGAGTCTTAGGGGTTTTTTTTACAAAAAAAAAAGCTAAACATATATTAATAAAAGAAATGATTTTCAGACATACATAGGTCGACAAATTACTTCTATGATGACTCCTAAATCCCCTAATTAATCTAGCTCCCAGTTACAACTCCGTTATGACAACAGTAAAACAACATAGGGTAGAATTTACCCCCGTCGGGTGGGGGCGGGGAATTCAAGAGTGGGAGCGTGGAGGCGTGCCACCGATCAGCGACCTCAATCAGTAGTGCGCCAACATTTTACGTGGGTGGGCCAATTAAAGCCCACCCAGTGTGACGTTCGCAAGGAAGCGCCCTGTGCCGGCGGCGGGATTCCCTGAGTCGAAAGTGCCCTCTTTCACACATGCACACGAAAGAGCGCACTCATCTCCCTGAGGCTAAGGCCAGGATCTTCCCCTTGGCGATTTGGGGGCAGGGCCCGCTCACCAAGGGGAAAATGACGTGGGATGGCATCGGGAGGAACCCCCGACGTCGTCCAAGTCCCTTTAAATATTCACGAAGGCAGGCAGACAGCAAAATCAGCTGTCCGCCCGCTGACCTGTCAATGGCCAATTAAGGCCAATGACAGGCTAATTAACCTTATTAAACACCCTGCCATCCAACCTTAAGGCTGGCGGGCAGGCCAGGAGCCCCAGTGGGCTGCAGATTATTAATGAAACTTCATCCACTGGCAGGATGAAGTTTCATCCGTTTTTTAAAAATTTAATAAATTTTATGTGTTTATTATTGACATGTCCCATTTCGTGTGACATTGTTACATGAGGGGGACATGTTAATAATTTTAATATTTATCTATTTTGAGACTTTATTTACCTCTCACGAATCTCCCTGAGACAGGACTTTGCCTCAGGGAGTAGTGCGCTCTTTCGTGCGCATGCGTGAAAGAGCGCACTTTGACAGATGGAGATTCCCTCCAGCCCCAGCACAGAAAGCGCATAGCACTTCCTGTTGGGCAGGCCACTGGGCGGGCCTTAATTGGCCCGCACACTCAAAATGGCGGCGGGATCCGGCTGCCTGCCCACTGCCGAGCCAGTGAGGCCCTCCCACCAGCCAAGGGCTAAATTCTGCCCTAAGGGCTGCTTCAGGGAGATCGGCTGCACCTTAAAAAATATTGAAAACAAAAAAAAAATTTCCCTGACATGTCCCCTCATGTGACACAGTCACATGAGTTGGGCCATGTCCATCACTTTCAGTTTCACTTTTATGAAAAATGTATAAACATACATGAAACCTCATCCCGCCCATGGATGAGTTTCATGCTTTTTCCACAGTTCAGCAGGCACACAACTGATTTGGCTGAGACCCCGCCGACCTGAAAATTGAAATGGGGCGGGATGATGGCGGGAGTTCTGCCCAACATCATCCTCATCATTTTACGCATCGGTGAGCGGGCCCTGGCCCCCCGGTCACCGACCGGGAAATCTTTGCCATAGATTTCAACAGACCCAGGCAAAGCACACAATAGCACACAATACCCTGGACAGTGAAATTTAAAATGAATTCTCTTAACTTCGTTCCTGGGGACAGCAACTTGGTACACGGGGACTGGAGGTTTTTCACACTTAAATCTTAGTATACCTTCTTCCTTACACATAACCTCATCTCATTTATACATGTTTCTCCTTTTTAAATGTAAATCTCATTGTTCCAATATGTTTTTGCAACTTTACTTTTTCTATAATACAAATCTTTCAAATACAAATAGCACTCATTATCAGTAATCTTTGGGAAAAATAAACACACTGTTTGGCTTAGCCTCTGTTGGCTAAGTGTAATAGCTTAACATCTCTTTGAAATTCTGTACTCGGGTTTATCTAAAAATGCAAATGTTCTTCACACCTCCCATTCTGAAATTTCAACCATGTTTCTGTATTTAGCATTTCAAATCTAGTTTCATCAATGCACCCAGACTAGCTGTCTGCAATTCAATTAAAACCCACATACACACCTACACACAGAGAAACTAATCTAAGCCCCACTATTAACCTACTTTTACAATAAATTACAATAATATTATGAAAATTATTACATTTTCATGACAGTATCTGCACCATGGAGTCCGATTTAGGGTGCAAAAGTCCCAGAAAACTTCAGTCATTACTTTCCCATTCTAATTTCCTCAGAATTTTATGCTGCTCCACCGATTTTCTCATTGATTTCAATGGTTCAACTGTTTCAATGAAGATAACAAGGTTGCTGAACTAATTCCACTATGATTATCTCTGTCAATTGATTGCATAATGGCTTTGGTTTAGTATAACAACAGGAATCTTATGTGCACATTTTGCAAATATTGAAATCTTGGGATTATTCTTAATCCAGTGCTGATGTTAGAAGTAAGCAAGCTGATGAATATTTGCAAATTATATTAGTATTTGTAAGCTTGTAGAGTTATCCATATAGGGTGAATTAATTACATTTGCAGTTTATTGTGCACTACTTGTTACAGATTGATTTTTATGATAACTATCATTTTTTTTTTACAATCTACTGCAGCAGTTGAACTTGACTTGAAGTTGTGGTGAACACACAGGAAAAGAAAGCCAAATTTGTATTTGTTAGTGTATTTCTACATGGAATACAAACTGAATGAGCGGTGGCTTTGTTTTTTAATAGCAGAGAGACGCTCAACTCTAAAATAGGTACAGGCCTCTGGGTAACACTGGGCATCATCTCCCTGAAGAAACAAGTCCGTGGCCAGCCGCTCCTGATTCACCTCTGCGCTCACTGTAACATATACTAATCAATCAAATTTTGCTGCGGATTAGCTACTGCCTGATTAGGGCACACAATGCTGTAACATCGCTTTCTTGGCTGACTCCAATGCTGCAGGAAATACTGGGCTATAATACATCTTTTTTTTGCTTAAAAACTGTAAACTAGAAGGGATCTGGTGAGTAATTGCACTATTTAAACCTGCACCTCCTTAGCAAGAATGGTCAACCATGGAGAACATTTAGATATTCCATCTGTGTTTAACATGCCTCATAATAATAAAATAATTACATTAGATTCAAACTGCTGATTTTAGCAGATTTATGACAAAAACGTTTATACTAGAATCATTTTCATTTTTCTGATGAGCAATATTATTGAAGAAATATCATACCAAGTAATATTCTTCCAGAATCTGGATCATAGAATCTCTCTATTAGGTTGACTATAGTTGATTTGCCTCCACCTGATGGACCAACCAGTGCTACCATGTTACTTGGTTCAACTGTAAACGTCATTTCCTACAAAGAGAATGTTTTTGATGATCACATACAGTTAGAACGATCAAAGTTAAATTCTTATTGTCCTGCAGCAAGCATGACAAAGGACTCATCAGATGTTCACACAAATATAGCAGGAGCCTCTCAGTATAACCTCCCAATATATTTACTCACATGTGGCTATATAGTTAACATGGAAGATGTGAGTTTCTTGTGTTTTAAAAAAAACAAATCACTTCATAACATGTCTTTCACTAGAACACACTTGTTCAATCACTCACAAAGATTGTGTTATTTTGGAGGCTGGGGGTGTGTTTAACTTGCCTAGCAGCATATGCCATGCATCAGAAAACTACAGCATTTGTTAGTCATTAACTGGAGGCTTCTTCTAGCATCAGAAATCTAGAGGCTAGAGTTCAAATCAAACTACAGTAAATTGATTTCAATTAATCTGACAATTTGTGAACTGGCCCCAGAAAGTTGCCATGAAAAGTGCTAGCTAATTATAAAAATCCAACTGATTCACTTATGTCTTTCAGTTGGTGGGGTTGAGGGGGTGGGGGGGGGGGGCTGACCTAGATATGGCTCCGGTCCTACACATGGTTGACTCATTACCCTTGGGGCAGCTAGGGATATGCAATAAATATTGGCTTGCCAGAGTCAACACATATCTCAAGGACAAATCGATAAAAGACTGGGTCTAAAAACGGAGAGGTTACCATTCTTTGCACTCTAATTTTCCCCTCAAAACTACAGTCACTCTCTGCCAAAAGTTGTTAAAAATGAAACAAATTGACTACCTCTCTTCTATCGGTCACTTAATAGAGGTGTGTCCTGCATCTTACTGCCTCTCAACACAGGGCAAAATCTCTGAAGCATGGTATAAATTAAATGCCAACTAACACTAGCACACATACAATTTTTTTCTATGCAGCACAAACGCAATATTGACTTGGAGCAGGGAAGAGAAATCCAAGTAGGTGGGCGGAGTGAAGTTGGTGAAAGAAAGAGGATGATTTTCAAATGAGAAAACAAGACAGACAGGAACTGACAATTTAATGACAGGATGTCCAATTTTTTTTTCAAACAGTTTCCCACATTACAGTCTCCAGATGATAGGCCAGTTGACTCGAGAGCAGGTGTTAGGTAACTTTGCCATCACAGTGGGTTGGGGTGATTCATGCATCATTTGGATTGTGATGGGGGCGGCGGTGGATCACACATCATGGGGGCTGAGTAGAAAGGGCTGATTTGGGAGTTAGCCAATCGCAGGAGTCTCATAATGAGGAGGCAAGCCTTGTGGGGCATAGTAGCACTCATGTTCCTGGTGGCCCACAAGACACTTCACCTTCTCTTGCCTATTGGGATTCCCAGCTTCCATATGTTAACAAATTTTAAGGTGAAATAAAATGGAGGCATGTTCCCTCTTTCAAAGTGTTAATGTCCACAGAAGGGGCTGGGCACACCTTCCCCACCCCACAAAACAATCTGCCTCAGGTAAAGAGGGAAATGGGCAGGTTGGGTTTGAGTATTTTTAAATTTTTACCTCCCCACTTGTCCTTGGAGTAAAAATCCCCCCTAATATGTTAGTACCAGGAATGATTATATTGAAATGCTAAGTTTATCCAAAAACACTGACCTTCAAAACCTGAGATGCTTGCCTAGTAGGGTACGTAAAACTGACTTTCTGGAACTCAAGTCCTGAAATAAGAAAATAATCTTAACATCCTAAAAAAGGCAATCAAAATTTCAGGTATTTTTATTACCCTAAGAAAAATGCACATTTTCAGTTTTCTAAAATTCAAAGCTTTTGGTGCTAGACAATGAAGAACTTGAGAAATATATCAGATGGTACAAACAAACTTCTCAGATGTGACAAAAGAAAAATATCTTTATCCTTCATACAACAAAATAACTCATGAGCTGGTCACTGGTTTACTGTGACTAAGTAAGTCAAAATCTGTTTTTCTTGCAGAAGATTCTGGGATGTGGGAGTATTTTGGAGGCCCTTAATCTACAATTCCATTAATTTATAAATAAGGCTACTGTATTTTGAGGATTGAATGAGCAAAATTCTGTTTTTATAACATGAACGCCTGGGATTCTTAACAGTGGTTTTGTGTCGGGTGGGGAGGTGGGGGGGGGGGGGGGGGGGGGGAAATCCTCATTTCTCATTCCCTGGTTCATTTCACTTTTCCACAAAAATCTCAAGCCAGTGGCCTTACACACAGATAAATTTATTCTATTGGGGTTTTAACTATTACAATATGTCAACAAATTTGTACACTTAAAAATTTTTTCATTAAAATGAATAATTTAAGTCGTTAAATCAATGAAAGAAAGCTTTTGGCTAAAATGAATGGACTAAAAAATATAAAAATCTACTTACTGCCTTCAAGAGAAGCAACGTGATTTCCACCCACACAGGGAATGTTTGGCTTACGGTCCAGCAGCTCAAAGATACGAATAGAGGCTCCAACAGCTTGCATGAAGTCACCATAGAGAGAGGCTAACATTCCAAATGCCATTGCAACATTAATCGAATATACCATAAAGGCTAATTTAAAAACAGAAAAAAGTTATAAAATACACCAAGTTAAAAGAGAATGAAAGCTTAGGAAGTGTCCTTCTGAATATAACGTACTATCATATGCTTGTACTACTCCTTTTGGTTCACTAAACAAGTTAGAATTCATTTTTAGTTAATTTATATTGTATTAGGCATTCAATATTTCGTTGCTTTGACAAGGTAGGAATTGTCACACAAAGTTCAATATTAGAGGGGAAATTATACCATTACTCAATAGGAAATTACTGAGTCATCAAACAAATACTTTGAAGTCACCCCAATGGAAAATGAAAAGGCACCTCCAATCAAAAATAATATATTTTGGTATTTTTCCAGTTAAGTCTTTCAAAATGTTTGCATCAGTCAATACCAAAGAACCCGCCAATTTTGACAGTAAGCGGATATTTTCATTGACTGGGAGACTAGCAGGAGTTGGGGTCACTACCACGTTTTTCTTCACTCATCTCTGTTGTTCTCCAATTGATGGAAAGATAGGTTAGCTGTTTCAGTGGAACAGCCATTTTAAAAACCTAAGCATATCCTTCCTGTTTAGATGGGCTTGTGTGCAGGTGAGTAGAGTGGTTCCGAGCATAACACCAAATGGGACATTCAATACATCAACACAAATTGAAACAGGTAAGCTCTGTACAGATTATTTGTCAAGTGCTGAAACTAGAGTTGTGAAAGCTGTCAACAGGATCGTTCTGAGTGAGTGTATGTGGTCTTTAATGCTCCTCTCTGCAGTTCTGGGGAAGAAAATCATGGTTGATGTTCAGGGGAGTGTTTTTGGTTAGTGCTGTTAGTTCTGCAATGGCTAGAATTCCAGGGAAAGTGGACTGGGAACTTTCTAGCTGCCAATAGATCAATTTTTCCAAAGCCAGCTGATCTTACTCACAGGAGCAGAGGGAAAAAGGGGCCAATGCGCCAGACTGAGGCAAGCGTAGTGGTGAGAGGCAACATGTTCAAAAATTCAGATCAGCAATGTAACTTGGGAACATTAATCAATTAATTGCTATAATTTCCCATAAGATCCCTACATTACATTCCAGTTTATACTGTAATCTAAACTTTTCCCCTGTCTTAAATCAATATATTTATTTCTTAAATATATTTTTAAATGAAACCATACCTTGAGATTATTTGAAATGGCCCTAATGATTCCAAGGTTGGTATTTTATGAAACTAATTCATTAATCTGTGGTCAGTGTATTAGACTAATAAACATATGCAATGAAGTTAAAACTAAAGGAGGTCAAAATGCCTCAGAAATGGTGGTTATAGTTTCATCAACAAACTCCATTAGATTAATAAATAATGTTGATCACAGATTCCCAAATGGCAATATTTTGCTACATGGCAAGATTATACAGAAAGGAAAATAAACATTTCTGACACTTGTTGCAATTAACTCCAATGTAGGTAAATTGTAGAATCACAGAATTACCATGCAGAAGGATGTCATTTGGCCCATCATGTATGCACCAGTTCTCAAAATGAGCAACTCACTTATTGCCATTCTCCCACCTTTTCCCCATAACCCTGCACATTCTTCCTTTTTAGATAGCGGTCTAATTCCCTTTTGAATGCTTCAATTGAACCTGCCTCCACCACACTCAAGCAGTGCATCCCAGACATTAACCACTCGTTGCGTGAAAACGTTTTCCTTTTGTTGCTTTTCCAATTACTTTAAATCTGTGCTCTCAATCTTGATCCTTTCACGAACGGGAACAGTTTCTCCCTATTTAGTCTGTCCAGACCCCTTATGATTTTGAATGCCTCTATCAATTCTCCTTTCAGCCTTTTCTCCAAGGAAAACAGACGCAACTTCTCCATTTCATCTTCATAACTGAAGTGTAGTTAGCCATCATACAAAAACTTAGAGATTTGCTAATGCTTAAAAACCGATTTCAAAATTACATACGTTAAACCAAGATCAAAACACAGCAAATGAACCAGCATTTTTCATCATGATTATTTTTCCTCTCAGCTGCTGCACTGTATAGTTTATAGAGCAATGATCCATTTGCAAGTGAATTCTTGGACAATCTAATTTTTCACAAATGACATGGTCAGATCTGGTAGAGTCATTCCTGTTATCTAAGCCTTTATATAAGTAATTAATTTTGTTTCTTCCAATTTACTACATTAATTGGCTTCCACTGCACCTAATTTAACAACTGTGCAATTCTTTAGCATCATGGATTGATCATTTATCAAGTTCAATCATGAAAGGAATTTTACATTCTGTTCAAGGAAGAGAACAGTAGGTCCCAGGCTAGTATTATTAACTTAAATAAAGGGCAATTATGAGGGCGTGGAAGCAGAGAAGTGAACTGGGAAATACGGTTAAGTGATAGGTCAATAGAGATGCTGTGGCAGGTATTTAAAAGGATATTTCAGAATACTCAGAATAGATACATTCTAAAAAGAAAGAAAAATTCCAATGGGCAGATCTACCATCTGTGGTTAACTAAAAAAATTAAAGACAGTATCAACCTTAAATTAAAAGCATATAATTGCACAAGGATGGGTGGCAGGTCAGAAGACTGGATAGAATATAAAGAACAGCAAACAACAACTAAAATGTTAATAAGGAGGGAAAAATTAGAGTACGAAAGAAAGCTAGCTCGAAATATAAAAACAGACAGTAACAGTTTCCATAGATACTTAAATAGGAAAAGTTAACAAAATGAGCATTGGTCCTACAGAAAGTCTGGGGAATTAATAATGAAAAATAAGAAGATGGCAGATGATTTAAACAGGTATTTTGCATTGGTCTTCGCTATAGAGGATACAAGTAATATCCCAGAAACAGCTGTAAATCTGCAATTGGAAGGGAGGGAGGAACTCAAGAAAATTACAATCACCAGGAAGTGGTACTGAGCAAATTGTTGGATCTGCGGTTGACAAATCTCCAGGTCCTGATGGACTTCATCCTAGGGTCTTAAAAGAAGTGGCTAGTGAGATAGTTGGTGCATTGGTTTTAATTTTCCAAAATTCCCTAGATTCAGGGAAGGATCCATTAGATTGGAAAATAGCAAATGTAACTACAGGCCAGTTAGCTTAACATCTGTCATATGGAAAATGTTAGAAACTATTATTAAATATGTTATGGCAGGGCACTTCGAAAAATTCAAGGCAATCAGGCAGAGTCAATATGGTTTTGTGAAAGAGAAATCATGTTTAACCAATTTAGTGGAGTTCTTTGAAGGAGTCACATGTGTTGTGGATAAAGGGGAACCAGTGTATGTACTGCACTTAGATTTCCAGAAGACATCTGATAAGGTGCCACATCAAAGGTTATTGCCAAAAATAAATGCTCATGCTGTATGGGGTAACATGTTGGCATGGATGGAAGATTGGCTAGCTAACAAGAAACAGAATAGGCATAAATGGGTCTTTTTCTGGTTGGCAAGATGTAACAAGTGGTGTGCTACATGGACCAGTCCTGGGGCCTCAACTTTTTACAATTTATATAAATGACATCGATGAAGGGACTAAAGGTATAGTTGCTAAATTTGGTGATGACACAAAGATCGGTAGGAAAGTAAGTTGCAAAGGGGAAATAAGGAGGCTACATGGGGACTTAGATAAGTTAATTGAATAGGCAAAGACCTGGCAAATGGAGTATAATGTAGGAAAATGTGATATTTCACATTTTGGCAGGAAAAATATAAAAGCAGCATACTATCTAAATGGTGAGAGATTGCAGAGCTCTGAAATGCAGAGGGACCTGGATGTTTTAGTACATGAATCACAAAAGCCTAGTATGCAGGTACAGCAAGTAATTGGGAAATCTAATAGAATGTTATTATTTATTGCCAGGGGGATTGGATATAAAAATGGGGTGGTTATTCTTCAGTTGCATAGGACACTGGTGATACCACATCTGGAGTACTGTACTGTATTGGTCTTCTTATTTAAAGAAGGATATAAATGTGTTAGAAGCAGCTCAAAGGAAGTTTACTAGGCTAGTACCAGGAATGGGTGGGTTGTCTTATGAGGAAAGGTTGGACAGGCTAGGCTTGTATCCAATGGAATTTAGAAGAGCAAGAGGCAACTTGATTGAAACATATAAGCTCCTGAGGGGCCTCGACAGGTTGGATGTCGAGAGGATGTTTCCTCCTGTAGAAGAATCTAGGTCTAGGGGGTCACTGTTTAAGAATAAGGGGTTGCCTATTTATGACAGAGATGAGGAGAATTTTTTTCTCTCAGAAGATGGTGAGTATTTGGAACTCCCTTCCTCAAAAGGCAATAGAAACAAATACTTTGAATATTCTTAAAGCAGAGATCGATAGATTCTTGATAAACAAGGGGATGAGAGGTTATTGAGGGTAGGTGGATGTTATAATCAGATCAATCAAGATTTATTGAATGGCGGAGCAGGCTCAAGGGGCCGAGTAGCCTACTCCTGCTCCTAATTCATATGTTTGTATGGCATTCAAATCTTGTGCTTTTAATAATACTGTACTTTTCATAAGTTTATAATTTCTGATGCTAAAATTTGAAATCATAGCTGCATTGATACTCAGGATTTAATTTGAGTATATTTCACAAGCTACGCAAAACGATAACATAATTAAAATATAGTTTCATACCCCAAGTCAGTATCTGGGCAATAGGACAAAGAATAGAACTAAGGTAGAGAAAAATCAGAATGTGTAAAGATATCTGAAAAAGATTTAAGATATACATTCTAAACCAATGACTTGCCATTTCTGGAGTACAAGTTAGCATTTTTACAGTTTGTGCATGTGCTGAAGAGGAGAAGTCTGATTTTGTTCCCCTTTTAACTAGAATTGATGACATACAATAGTCTCTGGTAATTTGAAATGTGCCATTTTAATATGTTGATATTGCTTAGCACTGACTCCACTTGGTGGTGACATTCAAGAAGTAAAATAATCAGACATTCTCTGCTCCATTTTCCCTATGCATAGAGCTGCTTTTGCTATTATAGTGGGTGGGTAAACTAAATCCCAGGGAAATGCTACTCTATTTTAATTCATGTAACTAGGAAATTACATGGGGATATTGGTTTAGACTGGAATTCACGCTCAAGATCCTTGGAGTTGGAATTCTACATGAATACAAAAACAAACTACTGCAGATATTGGAAATCTGAAATAAAAACCAGAAATGCTCAATAGACAGCATCTGTGGAGAGAGGAACAGAGTTAGCGTTTTGGGACCGGGGTTGTAGGAAGGTGGTGGTGGGGGTGTGTGTGTGTGTGTGTGTGTGTGTGTGTGTGTGTGTGTGTGTGTGTGTGTGTGTGTGTGTGTGTGTGTGTGTGTGTGTGTGTGTGTGTGTGTGTGTGTGTGTGTGTGTGTGTGTGGGGGGGGGGGTGCAATAGAACAAAAGGGAAGGTCTGTGATTAAATAACAAAAGGGATGATAATTCAAGGCAAAAGGAGATGGTAAAGACACAAATAGAGAAATAAAAGATGGGTCTAGAGAAGGTGACTGCTTCCTATACAGCCAATGAAGAAAATTGTAAGCTTGAGGAACATCTCATCTTTTGATTAGACACTTTACAGCTTTCTAGATTCAGATCATAAATTAATGGTCCCTTTTTTCAACTGGCAGCTGCTGATGATTTTCCTCCTATACTGCCTCTAGACCCATCATTTGTTTCTTATGGTTTAAGCTTGAGTAATGCAGCTCAATGGTTTAAGCAGCAGTACAGCTGCCTCAGATAGAACGTTACAGGTTTGAGATCAAGAATTACAAGTCATTGTACGGAGGGACACAACTGGTTTCAGTTTTAACCATACTGATTTACACAAGACATAAAGGAACAATTTGACAGAAGTGTTTGAAATTATGGACGGATAGAACAGAGTAGATGGAAACAAGAACAAAATACTAGTGTTGGAAGTCTGAGATAAAAACAGAAAATGCTGGAAATACTCAACAGGTCTGGCAGCATCTGTACAGAAAGAAGCATAGTTAAAATTTCAGGTCGATGACCTTTGGTCAGATAGGCAGTTTCCATAAATTCGGAGACTTGAGGTTTCAGATAGGTTAAATAGGTGGCTGAAAGAAAAGGGAATAAAGGACTATGGGCACACAGGATTAAGACTTTAAGATATTAAAGACTAAGATTAAGCTCAATTGAAGGACAAATGTTTACACAAGCCAGCTGGGTCAAATGTCTTATTCCCATGTTGCTACAACAAGGCGGTTTGCACCACTCATTCTAAGCTGTGTTTCTTTCCCTATGGCAAACAGGTCAATTAACAGGATGACAAAAATCTGAATGCACAGAATCAGTTTTGAAGTAACTTTAAAACGTCCTTTGAGATTTAGCACAGAGCTTGGAATGCCCCTACAGTCAACAGTATGATTAAGAGAAAAACCCTGTGGAGATTTTTTTAAACAAAAATTGAAATACATTGATGTCAGCATCAGCAATTTTCAAGTTTTGAAACAGTGAGTGCATACTGATGAAATGTAATAGCATATTTTCAAAACTGCACATTTTTCCAGATAAGATGACTGATCTGTTTGACTTGAGGTCAAGTTTGATTCAAATCACTCATCCTTCTAAGGCATTCATTTACACGAGGTTTGTGGTAAATGTCATAACTCAAAAATGAGTGTCTGATTTCAGAAGGTTGTCAACACTTGCAAAAGATTGTGAAGAAAGGTGAATTCAGTAAAAAATCACACCTCTGCAGCAGTTTTTAAACAATTTGGATTTGCCAGCCTTTAGATTGGTAATCAAATGATACAATGATGAAGATAGTTTAAGAAAAAGTATAAATGTACAATTATTCACAAGGCTTGCAAATTCCAGTTACTAGTTTTTATGCAATATTTATGAAAGAGAGATCTCAGGTACACATTAGGTTTCCTCTCAATTAATCTTTCATTAGAACTTTACATAGTAATACTGAAGAAATGCACATATTACTGCCAATTGCAGTTTAAAAATTGCCTAATAAAAAGTGTCATTTCGCAATGACTTCCAAAACATAGACTTTAATCATTATAAATCTTAACCACCTTGATTCTATTGAAGCACAACATTCTCTGGAGTTAAAGCTTTCAAATCAGAACATGGACTAATTGCACCTGAAAACAACCAGTTATGAGTTTAATCAAATGGCCAACTCTAGAAACTATTGCAGAGAAAAATCACTGGATTATCAAAACAATCTAAATGTGATAATACAAAAACTTTCAACTTGAAAGTATTCATTTACAATCCAATGAGACCCTAGCAGCCATAAGTATATACCAACTTGCTTATGACAAAGTATTTACTGCCATGAATAAACTTTCCACAAAGACCACCACCAACCCACCCCCCCCTTCCATAATTGCTTTGTGACAAGTTTATTTAGGCAGTTTCCATAAAAAATGTATACATTCGGATTAATACTGGAAATGTAAAATTTGGGATAGAAAGTGTGATTTTACAATATGAAATGAATTACATCAGTGCACCATTGTACAATTATTCACTGGCTTCTCAGCCTGGATATCTTGAAGATCGCAGTTAGTCTTCGCTTCTTGTGTACAATGCCAATGGGGATCAACTAGTATTCCTTAAACTTCATAAGTTGCTTTGGAAACTGTAGGGTGTACTGAAGTGCAACATTTCTCAATTGTATAGCTACAAATGGAGTACTGTGTCCAATTCTGGGTACCGCATTTTAGGAAGGATGAGGCAATTGAGGGGGTGCAGAAAAGAAGATTTACAAGAATGGTTCCAGGGATGAGGGACTTCAGTTACGAGGATATATTGGAAAAGGTGGGGCTGTTCTCCTTAAAAGAGAGAAGGTTGAGAGGAAATTTGATAAAGTTGCTCAAGATCATGAGGGATTATGGAGAATAGATACGGAAAAACTGTTCCCATTGGCGGAAGGATCGAGAGCCAGAGGACACTGTTTTAACGTGCTTGGCAAAAGGAGCAACAGTGTAATGAGGAAAAACTCTTTCACACTACACATGGTTAGGATCTGGAGTGCGCTGCCTGAGAGTGTGGTGGAAGTATCTTCAATTGTGGCTTTTAAAAGGATAATTACCTGAAGAGAAAAAAATCTGCATAGCTATGGGAAAAAGAATGGGAGTTGGACTAACCGAGTTGTTCTTGCAGAGAACTGGCACAAAGAGGACGGACTGAAAGGTACAGCAGTGTCTTGATTATAGGCTCCCATTTGCCTCTTAATCAGGATCTCAAATTATATATGCTACAGCAACACCAACAGTACAACAATGAAAGGTTCATTAAAAATGGATGTAATTCCTCTTGCACCACAAGGTTGATTTATGTCATAGTGGAGATTGATTTTAGCAAATAGTGCCTTGAGATGCAACCCTACGGAAGGCTTTGTCCCATGAAAATTTTGGTTGTTCGGGAATAAGGATAATGGAGATTCCACTGTGCCTACCTGTCAAGCACACAATGTGCAGCAATTGCAATTCAGCATTAAATGAATGCAAAGGATATACTGAGGTAGTAATCAAAAGTACTGTCACATTTATCCTATGCTGCTTTATGACTATCAAACATAGTTACAATGTTTAATGAATTTGTTTCCTGCTATTTCTTCCTTGAAGGCAGTATCAATATAAATACAAGTTCATTAAAAAAAACCTGCAATCAAATTTTACATGAAACCAATCAAAATCTCAAAAGTCAAAATTCCATTATGTGTTTTAGATCTCAACGCAGAGTGCAGAATGGATTTGTTGTATTATTCTGGAATCAATTGTTATTAAATTATAATAATTTTCATAATATTATGGTGGATTACTGTAAAGTAGGTTTATAGAGGCGAGTATGGATGATTCTGTCTGCGTGTGAGTAAACTGGGTTGGAGTCAGCCAGACTTCAAGCTTGAAATTATCAAAAGGAGTTAGGTGCAGAAGGGTACTTGAAATGCAAAGGAGTAAACATGGATAGGGTCTTAGCATATAATGTGTGAATGAAATTTGCATTTTTAGATAAGTAAAGCAGTTGCTTGGATTTCAAAGGGATGGTAAGATGTTTACAACTGGTAGGATAAGCAAAAGGAAAGAGGTCATATTGGCCACATGAAAGGGTTTTATATTATGAGAAAAGTAAATTTGCAAAGACAAGAGGAACAATGGAATTTACAGATTAAAGAGAGAGAGAAACATATATAAAGGGGAATGAAAGACGATCTAACAGGAGTGTGTGAAATAGCCTTGAAGCGGCCGGCAGCCATTTTTGCAGAAGTCTGCTTATGTCTACTAACTAAAGTTGGAGAAAAGCCTTTGGAATTCCACTCTCCAGTGGGTGCTGTGGTAACTTGTTGGTTTGCTTTTAAAATTTAAAATCTATTTTAGACTGTTGCGTTAAAGGGGGTGTGTGGTTAGGAATTAGGTTAATTTAAAAAATTAGGATTGTTATAGTATTAAGTAACTGTCATCTTGTGTATGTGCTTGAAATCTTTTCTTTTGTTAATAAATGTTTTAATTTCTTTTTTAAAAATCTCTAAAAGGTGTTAGTAAACTCATTATTTCTGAATTCAGTGCTCAAATCTTCTTATAACAATTACAAATTGCAATAGCATGGCCAAGTTTCCCTGGTGGATTTGGTCCACCTGGCACACATCACCTGCAACATTCTAACACAATCCTACATAAGTACTATCCAACTATCGTAGCCAAATAGCATCTACATATACTCATGAAAAGGGAGTACAGTCACCATCACTTACATGCCAGAGTCCCAAAAGAGATTCCAGATTTTCCATGTCTTCCATCATAGACTAGCTTTGCACCATACCACAGTACGAGCACAATTGCGCCCTGTAACAAGAAATCAGTCAGTGCTACTGTTCTATATAGATAGATAGCTATATAGAACGTCCAGATAATGTACACCAGAGGCAAATACTTTATTACAAGTTGAATTTCCAGGACATTCATGGACAAAAATAATTTTAAATATTAAAAAATCTGCTAACACTGGACATCCCTTGGTACCGGGTGTCATTTTCAATCATTTGGAATTTCTTCTACTGGTTTAAAGTAATTTGCTTTTGCAAATTTCCATCTAGCTTTCTATTTAATAACACAAACCAATGTGTATTTTTAATACTGCATGTTCACTCATTAATAGCATAACCAGAAATGAAAGTGATTTTTTAATTAGAAAAATTAAATAATTTATTGTACAGGAGCAGCACCATCTGTTTTTTTTAATTTGTTCACGGGATGTGGTCATCGCTTGCTAGGCCAGCATTTATTGCCCATCCCTAGTTGCTCTCAAGAAGGTGGTGATGAGCTGCCTTCTTGAACTGCTGCAGTCCATGTGTTGTAGAGACACCCACAGTGCTGTTAGAAAGGCAATGCCAGGATTTTGACCCAGTAACAATGAAAGAACAGCAATATAGTTCCATGTCAGGATGATGTGTGGCTTGGAGGGAACTTGTAGGCAGTGGTGTTCCCATGCATCAGCTGCCCTTGTCCTTCTACATGCTACAGGTTTGGAAGGTGCTGTCAAAGGAGCCTTGGCGAGTTACTCGAGTACAAGTTGTAGATTGTACACACTGCTGCCACTGTGGGTCAGTGGTGGAGGGAGTGAATGTTGAAGGTGCTGGATGGGGTGCCAATCAAGCGGGCTGCTGTGTCCTGGATGGGATCAAGCTTCTTGAGTATTGTTGGAGCTGCACTCATCCAGGCAAGTGGAGAGTATTCCATCACACTCCTGACTTGCGCCTTGTAGATGATGGACAAGCTTTGGGGAGTCAGGTGAGTTACACTTTGCAGAATTCCCAGCCTCTGGCTTACTCTTGTAGCCATAGTATTAAATGACTGGTCCAGTTCAGTTTCTGGTCAATGGTAACCCCCAAGATGTTAGCAGTGGGGGATTCAGCAATGGTAAAGCCATTCAATGTCATGGGCGATGGTTAGATTGGAGATGGTCATTGTCTGACATTTGCGTAGCACGAATGTTAGCTGTCACTTATCAGCCCAAGCCTGAATATTGTCCAGGTCTTGCTGCATATGGTCACGGACTGTTTCGTATCTGAGGAGGTGCGAATGGTGGTGAAAATTGTGCAGTAGTCTGTGAACATCCCCACTTCTGACCTTATGATGGAAGGAAGGTCATTGGTGAAGCAGCTGAAGATGGTTGGGCCTAGGACATTATCCTGAGGAACTCCTGCAACAATGCCCTGGTAGGGAAATGATTGACCTCCAACAACCACAGCCATCTTCCTTTGTGCTAGGTATGACTCCAACCAGTGGAGAGTTTTCCCCCAATTCCTATTGACTCCAGTTTTGCTAGGGCTCCTTGATGCCACACTTGGTCAAACCCAGCCTGGATGTCAAGGACAGTCATTCTCACCTCACCTTGAGTTCAACTCTTTTGTCCATGTTTGGACCAAGGCTATAATGGGGTCAGGAGCTGAGTGGCCTTGGCAGAAATGAAACTGAACATCAGTGAGTAGGTCATTGCTGAGTAAGTGCCACTTGATAGCACTGTTGATGACACCTTCTATCACTTTACTGAAGATGGAGAGGAAACTCATGGGGCAGTAAATGGCCAGGTTGGATTTATCCTGCATTTTTTGGACAGGGCATACCTGGGCAATTTTCCACATTACCAATAGATGCCAGTGTTGTAGTTGTACTGGAACAGCTTGGCTATAGGCATGGCAAGTTTTGGAGCACAAGTCTTCAGTACTATTGCCAGAATGTTGTCAGGCCCCAAAGCCTTTTCAGTATCCAGCACCTTCACCTGTTCCTTGATATTCTGTGGAGTGAATCAAATTGGCTGAAGACTGGCATCTGTAATACTGGGGACTACAGGAGGCGGCCGAGATGGATCATCGACTCGGCACTTCTGACTGAAGATTGGTGCAAATGCTTCAGCCTTATTTTTTGCACTGATGTGCTGGGCTCTGGGGATTTTAGTTGGTTGTTTAATTGTCCACCACCATTCATGACTAGATGAGGCAGAGTTGCAGAGCTTAGATCTGATCTGTTGGTTGTGGGATCGCTCAGCTCTATCACATGCTGCTTTCGTTGTCTGGCATGTAAGTAGCCCTGTGTTGTAGCATCAGCAGGTTGACACCTAAATTTTAGATATACCTGGTGCTGCTCCTGGCATGCCCTCCTGCACTTTTCATTGAACCAAGGTTGAACATTGGGCTTGATGGTAATGGTAGAATGGGGAGTATGCTGAGTCATGAGAGGTTACAGATTGTGTTCGAGTACAATTCTGCTCCTGCTGATGGCCAACAGCACTTCATGGATGCCCAATTGAGCTGCCAGATCTGTTCAAAATCTCTCTCATATAGCACGGTGGCAGTGCTGCACACCACGATGGAGGGTATCCTCAATGTGAAGTTGGGACTTTGTCTCCACAAGAACTGTACAATGGTCACTCCTACCAATGCTGCCATGGGCAGATGCACTTGTGACAGGTAGATTTGAGAGGACGAGGTCAAGTAGGCTTTTCTCTCTTGTTGGTTCCCTCACCACCTACTACAGACCTAGTCTAGCTGCTATATCCTTTAAGACTCAGCTAGCTCAGTCAGTAGTTGTGCTACTGAGCTGCTCTTGGCGTTGGACTTTGAAGTCTCTCACCCAGAGTGTATTCTGTTCACTTTCCACCCTCAGTGCATCTTCCAATTGGTGTTCAACATGGAGGAGTACTGATTCATCAGTTGAGGAAGGGACCGTAGGTGATAGTCAGCAAAAGATTTCCTTCCCCATTTGACCTGATGCCATGAGACTTCATGGGGCCTGGAGGCAATATTAAGGACTCCCCGGGCGACTCCCTCTTGACTGTATACCACTGTGCCACCACCTCTGGTGGGTCTCTCCTGTCAGCAGGATAGGACATACACAGGGATTGTGACAATGGTGCCTGGGGCATTTACTTTAGGATATGATTCGTTAAATATGACTATGTCAGGCTGTTGCTTTACTCATCTATGGGAGTTCTCCCAATTTTGGCACAAGCCCCAGATGTTGATAAGGAAAACCTTGCAGGGTTGACAAGGTTAGCATGCAAGGCCATGAAGGAGGGCACAAGTTGAGCTGAAAAATCTGAGTTGGTGCTAGAAGTGACAAAGAGGCAGTGACCATAGTCTCTAATGACTGGAAAGCATTTGGCAGGGTAGTTCTTTCCAATCATTGCCTTTACTGGCAGAGAGGAACTGAAAGCTTGATCTCAGGCAGATTGAGTAAGGCTTATAAGTTTTGTCAAGGGCACAAGGCAGCAAGGTCACACTCGAGGTTGGAAAGGACGTAGCAAAATATTTGACTTGGTTAGCTTACTGAACACACATATTTGCTTTACAGGTGTTATGATGGAAGGATGGGCCAAAGGACAGTTTGAGGATGATGTAAAATAGTTTGCTTTTTGTGCAACAACTGTGTGAGCGCACCCAAGATTAAGGACATTTATAAAGATTTTTTGAAATTCAACAGTGCGCATCCAACATCAGCCTAATAGTCCAGCTGCATTCCCTTCCTCCTTCCCAGTGCTTTTGGGGAGAGACTACTCCACACCACTCTCCCAATCATTACACCCACTTCACCGTACCCATTTCAAGGTATTTGCACAACTGGGTGCTGTTGCAAACCAGAAACATGACTTACAAGCAGGTAAATGGTTTCACTTAGCTTTAAGGATTTGGAAGTTTAGTTGCTCCTCCAACTGCTTCTAAATATTATAGCAGCGACAGAGCAAGAGTTGGACTCAGCAGATCAACATCTAACTGACTGGATCCTGACCAAGTCTCCTTGTCCTCAAAGCTTTTGCTGCTGGTCATGCTGTACCCTGAACTTGATATCATTCTGGATCACAACTATGAAAGCCCACAGGTAAATGGACATATCTAAGATGCTGACACATAGTGAGCAACATACAAAAGGAATTAAACACCAAGGAGTAGAAAGGAAATTTATTTCATTACTTTTGTCTGCAAGAAACACTGAAATCAGCTGGTTTCATTATAAAAATTGGGTATGGCTTTTGAATTCCAACTTACATTCAATTTAATCTGTGTAGTTTTTACATCTTAACTGAGTTCGATCCTTGAAGCAAAAATGACACTTGACTATTCTGAGTATATCCAATTACAAAAATAGACTAAAGACTCGGAAGTTTGCTTAAAATCTGATGCAACTTTCCCTTCTCAATAATTTTCTCTTTTTCTACCCTTGCCTTCTGAAAATGTTAGCTTTTGACAACTTCAGCAGGAACTTGGGACTGATTATTTTTCTCTCCTCCCTTTGCCTAAGGCCAACTGTATCACTCCACTCTCACCTTGGCTGATATCAGTTAACTCAGCAGAGGCCAGAGGTCAAGTTCGTGACTTTCCTGGTCTGCAATGACTCTCAGTACATTTATGTAGCCAGTCAATTGGGAAACAATAATAAAGCAGCTTTAAATTTATTGTCATGACAGACTGGACATCACCATGTCATAAATACCCAAACTTCTAATGAAACAATGATATGTTAGAAAGTGAAACCTAGGAATTAAGAGATAATTTAACTGACAGTTTGATACATCCTCAAATGCAGTCTAACTTACGAGAGTGATGACAGCTTTTATAGCAATTTAATCATTGATTAATTGATTTATTTTGCAGTTTTGTGCTGTAGTGAGCACATGATTCAAAACTCATGAGGCAAAGTAGCACATATTCTTTAAGAATCACACTTTCTCCATATCATTGGAGAGAGAGAGAAGAGAGTTTAACCTGAAACATTAACCCTATTTTCCCTCTGCAGATGCTGCCTGACCTGCTAAGCATTTCCAGCATTTGCAGTATTTTGCTTTTGTTCTCCGAATCTTACTTGTATAATTTGGAACCACTTACTCAAGCCATTTAAGTCAATCATTCATCATAAAGTTATAAAGAAAACTCTCTTTTATACTGGAATACTGATTGGGGAGCAGTAGTTGGATGCACAGTTGATAGCATTGGATTTATGCAGTCAACTGCAAACACAGCCACCATGCAGAGCCACCAGAACTCTGCAAATGCATGCATGGAACCCCATTCTTTGCAAGTATGTGTGACAGTATTCTGCGTATAGGGAGGAGCACTATTTTACTGAAAATATTTTGGCTCAGATGTTATGGTAAGCGGCTAAGTGACAGCATTCACCTCTGACCTCCAGAAAAGCTACCCAGAAAGATCCAGGAGTCTCAGTGTCATAGACTTCCTCTTTCCAGCTGTCAGTTTGAATCTGGCGCCAAGTCAAAGGAATCTCCTGGCATCCAGCAAAAGTGCTCTCATTAAACAAGCTAAGTAACCAATAACATCGAAACAATTTATTTTAAAAATGTGCATTGTTATCATAATGAGACAATTTAACTTTCCACAAGTATAAAATTAGTTTTCCAGGACCGATGTGGTTTTTCAGCAGTAATTCTGAACTTAAATGCTGGTAAAAATCCAGTCGTACTTCTTTCAACAAAGTGCAACTTTTTTTTAAAAGGGGTTTTGACAGTGCGACTAAGAGTAAATTCTTGTCAGCTCAGTGATTTCTAATTGACCATAGTCTGAGAATTTTCAAGCGCAACCTATGGAGAAGTATAGAATCACTGACAGCAACTTGTGGAGTCTGTAAGGAGTTCACCCAATGTTCTGGTCATTATTCATCACTCTAACAGCAAAACAGATGAACTGATCATTGATCTTGTTTACTGTTTTTGGGACCTGGCTGTGCACATATTGGCTGCCATGTTTGTGCACAGAGCAACAAATACCATACTTCAATGTAACTCAGGACACGAAAGGAGCTTTACACATTTTTCTTTCTAGCCATTTCCATTTAACATCGTTATCCAGCAACACATCTAAGTAAACGAAACTGAACTATTCATCCTAGTGCATTTTCTTCATGCCTGTTTTGCAGTTGCCTTTACCTGATGTAGTGCTTTTATGTAGCATGTCTGCTGAATTTCATTGGGGGAGACTTCAGATGGCCCTGCAGGATGCCACTGAACAGCTCTGGACCTTGAGGGACCAGCTTTGGAGTGCATTACCTTGGGATGGGTAGCAGCTATGAAAGCTGGCTGTTGAAAGGCAACAGCACTGACCCAGAAATACCGGTGGGAGTACAGATGCTCTCATCCAGAGAGAGGAAAGCAGGTTTGTACTCCAAGGTGCTTCTGCCACTCACATAAACTGGCACCTCAGCAATCCTGGTAATCTGTTGGAGCACAGATTGCTGGACTGCTGAGAAAGTTTGCACCTCCAGGATCAACATCCTGGAACTCCCTTTCTAACAGCACTTTAGGTGTACTGGCACCACATAGGCTGCAGCAGTTCAAGAAGCAGGCTCACCACCATCTTCTCAAGGGCAATTAGGGATGGGTAATAAATGCTGGCCTAGCGAGCGATGCCCACATCCCATGAATGAATTTAAAAGAAGTCCGTTTGACTGACCATTTCCATTTAATATCGTTATCCAGCAACACATCTAAGTAAAGAAAACTGAACTATTCATCCTTGTGCATTTTCTTCATGCCTGTTTTGCAGTTGCCTTTACCTGATGTAGTGCTCTTATGTGGAAGGCTGCTGAATTTCATTGGGGGAGACTTCAGATGGCCCTGATATCCACACCAAGCCTGAGCCTGCATAGCAGCCAGCACAGAACTCCATCTGAGCTTTAAAGCAGTACCATGGTTTTGGGTGGTTTTCATCTGTGTTGCAGTAGAAATTGAGAGAGTGGCCAGAAGATACTGCATCACAGCTGGGTCCACAAGTGCTGCCAAATAGCTGGACGTAACTTCCATGGTGGAAAAAAATGGCCTCAAAGCTCTATGCCCTGTGCATCCAAGCTTCTTGACAGTAACAGAAGGCTGCCTGGCAGACCTGCTGATGCATCAAACATCTCGGTGTGCAAGTTCATCATCAGTTTGTACACTGCCCCATCATCCTAATTCGAGTCTCCTGCAGCAGAACACATCCTCTCCCTCCAGTGGGCTGACAAGGCTGTAGCCCATTTGTATCTGATGACTCCTCACATGCAGATCTGATACTATACTGGCCTCTAAAGTTTCCAGTGCCACCATCAGAGCTGGTGGCTGTGAGTGTCCGATCAATTAATAGTGCATTTCCTTGCAGCTCTGGTGCAGCTCTCTTCCGCTTCCTCCATTTTTGGGCATCAAGGAATAAAATCAAAAGGGAGGTCTGGAGGCGAGGGGGAGGAGGGGGTGGGGTGAGGAGCACTGTAAAGCAAGTTACATTATCTGCAACTTGCACTTCATGCTAAATATAGCAGGATGAGGGTGAGTTGGGTGTTGAGAAAGGGCATAAGGCCGTAACTAGCCATTATTTAAATGCTCTCATCAGATACCACAGGCTCTGATGCAGCTGATCCCGTGATGGAGAGCACCAATTCCTCATCGGGCTCAGGGAACGAAGTTGTATCTGTTCCTCATCAGTTCTCTGCTGCTCCCTTGCATTGGAGTGGGATTGACAGATTGCTCTGCAGGGAACCAGTAGAGATTCAAAGGGCCAAATGGCCTCCTTCTGTGGCCATAAACAACTCTATGACTTGTCTTTATCAGGTTGTACATGGAACTAAAAAGGTTTTTTTTCCTGCTGCCCTTCTTCTGCAACAGGCAGGACAGCAAAATTAGAAAACAATTGATGGATTCACTGCTGCATCTACATGCACGTCTCTTGTCCTGAACAAGTGTAGAGGTCAGGAGTGGCTATTTGACATTGGTGTACAAGTCAACCTTTGAAGCCCTGAAAAATCACTTCAAAAATGGGGGTCAACTTATACACAGAGTATAAAAGTGAATGTTTAAGTGCAAGATAGATATTGTTAATTGTTTTACTTCTTTAACTTTGTATAAAGTTTATTTTGTTTGATTAAAATCCTAGAACCTTGAGGCTTTATTCGCCTTGTGGTAGCTGGGATTTCAAATTTGGCCTGCTTTAGACAAATTTACCGATCCCTAACCAAATCATAACATATTACACAATGAGGTGTATATTCTGGGACAGAAGAAATTGCAAAAAAAAAGACTTTGAATTAACAGATATTTTCTGGTGTTCTCTGCACACTGTGAACTCATGATTGAGCAGGTTGCCTATAAGAGATAGTGTGCATTCCTTTACTATAATTCCCGACACATTCTTAACGAGTAGAGAACAGATAGATTTGAGAGTTCAGAAACATATATCTTGATAAAGCTATTTGAATAAGGCATATAATATTGCATGATTTATAAATAGTGGCAGAGAGTACAAAATTTACAGGACTAGTAATTCAGAGACCATGAGTTCAAATCCCACGATAATACTTTTGAGAATTTGAATTCAGTTTGTGAATGCTGGAACTCTTTGAAATAAAATCATAAAATGTTGGAAATATTCAGCAGATCTCGCAGCATCTATGGAGAGATAAAGAGAGTTAATGCTTCCCTCATTGTCAATGTACTTTCTTCCTGGAGGTGTAATTCAATACGATTTACAATGTAGTACAATCTAGTACCTCATCCAAGTGGCTATACTCATGTGCAAGCCTCACCACGGAAAGGAGCACGACCCAAATCCAATCAAGCCTTCACTTGCGATCCACACATGTGCACCTCCAGCACAGGTTGCTGGATTTTATCAGGAGCAGCTGAAGTACTGGGGCAACTTTAAAACTTTATTTGAATCTCCTAACTCAGTATAGATTAGGGGTTGAAACAGGGATGTTCATAGTCCCTGGATAAACTGGATTAGCCATAAGACAAGCATGCCACTTTTCTGGCTAGTGTTAGTGTGATTGAAATCTGATCTGTGTGAATACGAATGAACATGTTGTAGAAGTAGTAAAATTACAAAAGCAGACAGCAGCAATAAATAAAGTACATAAGACAAGTTTGGAAAACTGTGCTCTTGGACGACACACAGTAATGCAAATAAAGGTTGAAAAATACAAAAAGCATGTTAAAACAAACTACAGTCCCACATAAGATGAAGGCTCAGACAAAACGATTATTAAAAAAAAGGCACGTACTTAAATAAGCTTTTCAATCACAATCTAATCAAAATAAGCCAGAATCCCCATTTATTTCAAGGGCATACTTAGTGAACACCAACGCAAAAAATAAAATTTTCGTGGAAATAGCACATCTGTGCAAGAGCACCTAGTTACATACAATGGAGAAGTGTTGATTGAGATACTGACAGTTCGCTACAGTCCTTCAGTCTGAAAACAGATGCAACATATGGAATTAATCTGCACAAACCAGTCTGCTACAGGCTCAGAAAAATGCGGCTGGGAGTAAAAGAAAATACTTTGATAAGGACAAATAATATACATCATGGTGTTTTAAGGAACACAAGGGATATCCCACTGATGGCTACCTTCATAAAGTAATTCATTAGCAGTTCTAATCCTTCTTCCTTATAGGATAGCTTTCTTTCCCAATGGTATTACATTATAACAATGTCTTTCAATATTTTAGCAATTTAAAACCATTTCTAATTATAAATTTGTTCAGTTTTAAAGAGCTATGACAAAGCATAGTAGGCATAAAGGGAAAAAAATCTTGCAATCAGCTGAATATATATGCAATATATTAGATCTGGGCAAAGCATTATCTCAAATTAAGCCAGAATTTGAGAAACTGTACATTTCTTATAAAATTGAAAATATTTACAAAAAGGATAGGTTTAATACATCCCACTAAATATGCAAGTCAGCAAGGTGAAAAATTGCACCAAGGCTAACAAGTTAACAAACTCAAAATTCACAAAATTTAGTGCATTCAAAAGTTAAAAAATTGAATGGCCTAGTAATACTTAATATCTTTGCAGACAATGGCAATTGTGTAATTCCTGCTGTAATGCAACCAATGGACAACTCAAATGTTTTAAAGACCAATATATGCACAGGGCAGTTATCCTCTGGCTTCAGTCCAAAGTCTGACAAATGCTCATACCACATTTTGAAACAGTGTTTCATTCTGTTTGTAAATCTATATTAACTGGAATCCTTACACAACAGACACAGTATCATGGGAACCTGGATACAAGCTATTCAATACCAATCAGGATTAGAGTTGAACTTGTTGCCTTTTTGACTGCTTGATAAATTGTGCTTTACAGATTTATCATTAAAAGATCTGAGCTACTGGCAACATTAGTCTTGCTTTTGAAAAATGTGTCTCACATTAGGTTGTGTTTGTTCCTGTTCTCTTCCATCAACCGATTGATACACATTCACACCATCACTTTAAGGTGACCTTGTGAATCAATACATTGCTGCAATGTTTGGCTAGATAAAAAGCAGAACAGCAAAAACTTGAAAATCTAGTTAAATTCCAATCTCTCCTAATTTTCTCAAGAGAAGCATGTCTTCACCTACCTGTAAGACAGTCAGCACCAGCCCACTGAATGATCCTTAAAGAAAAGAAGATCCAAAGTTAGAAACTCAAATCGTATAAATGAAACAACTGGTGGGGGAAGTTACTGGTAAAACCAAATCATTAAAGAAATACAGCCTATATCTGATATTTGGAAGTTATTTCTGAACTCTGAAAATTTGTATTATCCAATCATGTGAATTAAACAAAATAAATAACTGAACAATATGGGAATTTAGTTTTAAAAATAATCAGATACCTTTAATGAAGCAAATCTGAATTAATCATACAAGAGAAGTTCATTATCATAGAAATGTTGATTGCTGTTGCAGGTTATTATAATTGGAAGTTACCATAATTATTCAAGTGCCTGAAACCATTCAGTCCTATACATCAAAGAGAATGGATTTTGGTACTTGTTACTAAAACATTGACATCAGTATTTTAAAAATGCTTTCGGGTATCATCCCAAAGATTGTAATCAACAATCACAATATATACTATCCTAGTAGAATAGCATTATTCCAATTAAATTGTTAGTGTGTACTTCCGAAAATTAAATTTCAACTTAACCTTTCAAAATCAAAGCCTACAGAGCTAGATTTTACTCAGGGTATTCACCATGCCTCTGTTTCCACAGGCTTAAAAGCACCAAATAATGCACTTAGGGATTAGAGGAGACAAGCATTAATTTCTATGGAGCATTTCAATGCACACTCCTGCACTTAGCTTTTAAGGGTGAATGTCTTAAGAAAAATTTAAGCATTTTTTCAACTTTATTTACAACATGTTAATATAAATAATGTCAAGACAGACTGGCAGGTAATTTGCCTCTTGTGGACACATGTTTAAAATTGACATACACACTGTGATTTTACAACCATTTAAATTAATGATTCAGAAGGCAGGCACAGAAGACCTCCAAATTTCCAAATCTTGCTTCTGGAACACATCAACTTATGTACAGCATGATGAACATGTTTTACCTGGCTTTGAAAGGTTTCCAAGTTCTTTTGCATGACATAGTGTAGTTTAGTTATCTTTCAGTATAACGCACAATCAAAAACACCAGCACTGTACTTTACATATGACCTTTAAGATGACAGTATGCTCCATTGGGCTATGAGTAGCAGAATACAAGCTGTAAAAGCGCCAAAAAAATCAGCAGGCTGCAAATTTCTAAGCAGAAATAAAAACAGAAAATGCTGGAAATATTCAGCAGGTCTGGCAGCATCCATGAAGAGAGAGGAAAAAGTTAACCTTTCAGGTTGATGACGTCACATCAGAACTGAGGAAAGTTAGAAAAGTAATAGGTTTTAAACAAGTGAAAGGGGGAGAATGGGAAAAAGAACAAAAGGGAAGGCCAGTGGAATTGAAGGCAGGAGGGATTAAATCACAAAGTCTTAAGGCAGTGGTAATGGGACAGAACAGAAGTGTAAAAGGCAAAACAATGTACAGCTGTTGTCCAAAAAGCCAAAACAAGATGAAAATAAGTTAAAATGAAAACATGCAAAGAAAAAAGGAAACAAAATGGAGGCAGTAATTATAATCTGAAATAGTTGAATTCAACATGGAGCCCAGAAGGTTGTAAAGTGCATAATTCAAAAGATGAGGTGCTGTTCCTTGAGCTTACATTGAGCTTCAGTGGAACACTACAGTAGGCAGAGGACAAAGAGGTCAACATGAGAGCAAGCTGGGGAATTAAAATGACAGGTGATTAAACGTTTGGTGTCATGCTTGCAGTAGGAATGGAGGTATTCCGTAATGGTCAGCCAATTTGCGTTGGGTCTCCCCAGTGCAGAGCAAACCACATTACAGTAAATACAGTATATTAACTTGAAAGAATTGCACATAAATCACTGTTTCACCTAAAAGGAGTGCTTGAGGCCTTGAACAGTAAAGAAAGAGGTGGTTAAAGGGCAGTGTTACATCTCCTACACTTGCATGCAGGGAAGGGACGGCGTGTTGGGATGAATCAGGAGTTGACAACGAGGCCGTGGAGGGAACAGTCCTAAAATTTCTAAACAGCCTATGTGTAAGCAAATCAAGGCCGGCATAAGCACCTCAACATAGCTTGAAGCAAGCTGCATTGCTTTTAAAAAGGATAATGTCAAGCAATACAAGATAAAATGGTCTGCAATGCAGCCGGTGGTCAAATGAAAAAGGATATATTGGACATATATAATCAGGAAAAACTACAACTTAACTTTAAAAAAGAATCATTTGAAAGTTGCACCTTGCATTTTTCAGAAATCCTGGTGTGTAAAATTGAATATTCCGCTAATTTTGTTGCATTAATTTTGCTGCCTAAAACTCACCAATACCTGTATCACCAATGGTGAGTAATGAAAATCAGGGTTACACTTGAGGCCAGAATTGGAGGAATGCAGATATCTTGGGAGGGTTGTCAGGAGGAGGTTTCAGAGATAGGGAGGGGGCAAGATAAGAATTTTAAGAGAGAATTAATTTTGTAATGTAGTCAATCACTAATATGACAGGACAGAAATGTTATTAGATACTTCTGGTAACAAAACAGCCACAACCTACATAGCAGTTCTATGGAAGAACCGAAAAAAAAGCAAACTACCCAACAGTGGTCAGCAAAAATGGGCTTGGGTATGTCAGCTGGTTCTACTCACCACAACCATAAAATCAAACAAAACAGTGTGGTCTGCAATTGCACACAGAAGACTTATTTTGCCAATATGCCAAAGAAAGATGTTGTCATACTCTCACAAAATGAAGTCCTTAAGTGTGGCATATTTTTGACTGCCACTGCAGTAACTACAATAAAACTATGGGAAATTAGTTCGAAAGATAAAGTTGATTTTGTTTCAAAAAATATTTATTTAAAATGTTACAAAATTGTAATGCCACTATTTTTTAAACTGGAAGTAGCGCAGGCACTGTGGGGTTTCATGTTGGAATAAGTAGGAATTAGAAAACAACGTAAGTAAATAGTAATGATTAGGTGTCAACAAGCTTGTATTTTATATGCCTGTTGGAATATTGAAAGACCTTTCCAGCTTTCAAGCAATAAAAAGTATGCAATATTCTAATAATGACCAAGTAAAAATTCAGAAAAGGTACAGAACCACACCAAATTTCTTAATAAGCAACATTCTTGAAATGGAATTGTAACTGCAGCCTTCAAAAGATTTGACATTTGATGATTTAATGATTTTTTTTTGTAGAATACGGTCAAAAATCTATTCATTTCTCCAGCCACAAAAGCCAAGCCAAAGAAAGTTAGGTATAATACCCTGAAATATCTATTAATGCTCTCAACAGCAACACTTTCTCCCACTGAGCCAAGTGAATTAAGTGGATACAAAAAAAAAGTTCAATATATAAGGGATCTTCATAGATAACTGTGGGTTCGATGAATGCATTTTTTGCAAATTAATCATTTAAAATTCAGGAAAAAAAACATTGAACAGTACCTTCTGCCAGGGCCAATTTCTTTCCAATCAGATAGCTTTTATCTATTCCTTTGTCATACAGTTCTTCAGATTTCTTTTCACTACAGAAAGTCCTCACAGTACGAATGTTAGAGATGATCTCTTCTGCCGTTGCACCAACAGTTGCCAGTTCATCCTGGAACATTTTTTGTAATCTCTTCACAAACTCCCCTGGATAATCGACATAAACCAACCTATGTTATCACCCTCTCAAAAATTGACTATTCACTGAGTAGCTGACGTATAATTTTCAACCGGTTGTTAAAGTACAACGTTTGAAAAATACTGAAACATAACAGCACAGCATTTTATAGATTCTCTTGCTTGGTTATATAATTTTTTTTTAAAGAATTCACCATCAGTAAATGCTTTTTGACTAAAATCATGCAACAATTATGTGCTACCAATAAATTTAATTATCAAATCCTGAGCTGGAAATGGAGTTGCCAAAGGATAAATGGCAGAAACAAGTCCATACATCAAACTTTGGCTGAATTTCTGTAGAAGTGCCTTTGAGCAACATTGCATAGTAGCCTATATAAATTATAAAGATTTTCCTTTTCCCACCTATTTCCATTATATAAAAAAAAACCCCCACTAGAGCTATACCTTGAGTGCCCTACCATCCATTCTTAATTAGCACATTCGTTTAGATAATATCACCAACTTTAATTTTAACACCTATGTGTTCTATTGTACTATTGTCGTTGACATCTTTTGATGATCTGCTTCTATCACTGCTTGTTTGTCCCTACAACCACACCCCCCCCCCCACCTCTTTGTCTCTCTATCTCTCCGCCCCCCACACACACACACCTTAAACCAGCTTATATTTCAACTCTTTCTTGGACTCGAACGCAAGTTCTGTCAAAGGGTCATGAGGACTCGAAACGTCAACTCTTTTCTTCTCCGCCGATGCTGCCAGACCTGCTGAGTTTTTCCAGGTAATTCTGTTTTTGTTTTGGATTTCCAGCATCCGCAGTTTTTTGTTTTTATTTTTGTTTTTAGCCTATATAATTCTCTGGTTGGAAGGAAAGAGTGTCAAGACAATCTCTGGGCAAATGAAACATCGGCCTCGACTTGTAAAAGTGCAGTCAAGACAACTTTTAGATCACTGATTTCCTGCTCAGCTGCAACACAAGATGGTCTGTTAGGCTGATCAGATATAACTGATGTTTTGGGGGTTCACTCAGAGATAGCTGAACTCTGCTGGCATCACATAATTGGATTTTGAACAAAATAAGGCACAGAAAGTCTTAATTTATTCCTAACACTACTACTTCGATCTCTTTGGAAGACAAAATACCACTATCATTTTTCAATTAAACATTTCAGAGATACTATCCTTATTTCTATCTATTTTGGAATACTTACATTAAAACGGTGAAAGCTGAATTAACATCAGCAGGCATTCTCAGACTGGCAAAAGGTTGGAGGCGGTGTTCCACAGGGGCCTGTGCTGGGGCCATTGTTTATAACTTACACTAACAATCCGGAGTCAGGACTTGAAAGTACAATTTCTATATTTTGGACCACACCAAACTGAGTTATTAATTAATACAAAAGGACCAATGCAACAAAATAAAGGAAGACACTGATTGAAAGCACACTCTCCAAGTTAATGAGCAAAAAAAAAACTCAATCTGGATAAATATGTGGTGGTACAATTGGGAGAAATAAGGAAGTCACATGCTGCTTGGATAATGAAAGTCCAAATGAGGTAGAGGGGCTAAAGAATCTAAGGGTTCAGATACACAAAACAGTACAAGTAATGAGGCCAGCTAATGAGGTCATTAAAATAAAAGCAAATCTAGCACTGGGGCACACTTCTAGAGGGATAAAGTTGAGAGGCAGGGAAGTCACGTTAAACATGCAAAGAAGATTAGCTAGACCACCTTTGGAGCACTGCACAATTATAGGGCCGAATCTTCCTCTGGGCTCGGGAAATATGACCTGTGCATTTTTGCAGTTCGCAAACTGCACACCCAAACCCTGTGTGACTTCACATGCCATTTTTGTCTTTTCACACCAGGGTTGGGATCACAGTGCAGTTTGAGAGCTGTGTTGAAGCATGTGAGCAATGTGTGAGTGGAGGTGGGCTGGATAGAAGACCTGCCTTGGTTCTCAAACACAATATCCCAGCTCCCAACAGTATTTAAAGGCCCACTAAACCTCACCCCTTTTAATACTTGTAATCCTATTAGCTTGTGTCAACAAACCAGAGACACATCAAAGGCACACTTCAAATCTGTTATTACAACTTCTTGAAACTGTCATTGATTCTCAATAATGGAACATCTGTTGTGCTGAAAGCCAATAGCACTTGAAAATCAGCCAAACATTCAAAATGACAACAGCTGTCCAAACAACATATTGCTCTCTGGGAAGGAAAGAGCCAAAGGCTCTTATTTCAATTTGAAAGCAGAGTGCCTGTCGATCAAAGTAAGTTGGTTAGACATTTTTTTAAGTCAAAACCAGGGGTAGAATCTTGGTTTTGGCGAGCGGGGGCGGAGCCCGCTCGCTGAGATGTAAAATGACGCGGGGTAACGTCGGGCGTGTGTCCCGACGTCACCGCGCATCATTCAGATTTTCAATTCGGCAGGCACACAGCCAAGTTAAGGCCATTTAACAATTAATTAAGTCATTGGCCTGAGCTGCCCGTCCAACCTTAAAGTTGGCGGGCAGGCGACGAGTCCAGGCGGCCTTCGCATTTTTAATGGAGCCTCATCCACGGGCAAGATGAGGTTTCATGAACATTTTTAAAGCTTTGGAAAAATTTTTATTAACATTCATGGACATGTCCCAGCTAATGTGACAGTTCCACATGAGGGGACATGTCCTTAAAATTTTTTCTCCCTTTATTCAATGTTTTATACGTGAAACTAATCTCCCTGAGGTAGTTCTGTGCCTCAGGAAGATTTCTACGCTCTTTTGCGTACTCCCTGATTCTGCCTACTCCCCCCAGCTGCACAGGGAGCGCTTCCAGGCGTGCGTCACACTGGGCGGGCCTTAATTGGCCCACTCACATAAAATGGCGGCACCCAGCCGATCGGGGATGCAGATCGGCTCCGCACCCGCCCCACACACACACACCCCCCACCCCCCCCACCTCGACGGAGAGAAAATTCTCCCCCAGGTCTCTTTTTTTTTACATCTACCAGAGCCATTTAAATCAGAGTAGAAATGAGAATAGCACAAGGTGTCA
Source organism: Carcharodon carcharias (assembly GCF_017639515.1). Classification (NCBI taxonomy): domain Eukaryota; kingdom Metazoa; phylum Chordata; class Chondrichthyes; order Lamniformes; family Lamnidae; genus Carcharodon; species Carcharodon carcharias. Next base: position 29,097,446 of record NC_054479.1, read on the forward strand.
CTACATTACAGTGCTTTCTCCACTTGAAGCACTGTAATGCATGTGAACAAATATATAAGGCACAATTTAAGGGTCAGTTTACCTTTAAAGGACAAATCCCTATGATGAATCACTACAGTAAAAACATCTACATTACAATATAGCACCTAATAGTAACATTTTAAGGTGCGGAAACACTTTATACTTATCTTTCAGTGTTCTAGACACTTCAGCAGGCTTTCGATTTTCTCCATGAACTCTCATGCCTGGCATGCTTTTAATGGGTTTCCAAAATCTCACACCACCAGGTGAAAATGGCATGCGGGAGGAAATCAGATTTAAAATGGGGAACCTGACCTCAACGGGGGCTGGTACGCACTTTGCACACTAGGCATTCCCAACCCAGAAAAAGGCCAGAGGAAAATGGCACGAGGTCAGGAGTATGGAGAAAAATCAGGTTTCCCCCCCCGCCAAAAAAATCTTTTAAAATCAGTATAGTAAAAGTCACCATGGAAATGTTATCAGCCTCAGCCACAGCAAGTGCCAGCACTTGCACTTATGGATTCGATATCCCACAATAACCCTCAAGTAATATTATGCTCCAAGACCAGATCCCCCCCAAGGTGTTGGTTTGATCTTGTTTGGGACCAGTAACTTTTTGTTTAAAGTAGACAAAGTTTGAGATTCACAACACTTGCTAAGGGAATAAAATAGCAAAATTCCATAGGTTTTGAACAAACAAAAATGAACTTTACTATACAAGCTCAAAGGCAACTTGGGGGTCTGGCCACGGATCATAACAAACTCAAGAAAATTTTGTTTGATTGGCTCCTTATTATTCACAGCTTAAGTAGTTAAATACATTCTGATTTAGAAAAGGCATATCCTCGTGAAAAGGAAACTTAAACTTTTGCTGTGATCAGCTGAGGGGGCTGAAGAGAGGGGAGCCAGTCCACCCCTTCTCACCTGGTCATAACAATAGAAATAGGATGCATGTGATTGGTAAAAAAGTGAGGGAAACCAATCTTTACACAGGAGGCATGACATGAATGAGAATGTAAAAGTAGGAACAGGTCATGTAGTGTGCCCTGAGGAGAAAGAAGAACCTAGGTCTGCACACCTCCCAGAAGATGGGGTAATACTGCTTTCTTGTTTTCTCTGCAACTATTGCTTAAATCTTAAGTATATTGTACCTTGTATTTCATGATACAATAAACCATATTTTTTTGTCCTCAATTTGTCTTTTCCTTTTCCAGAGTAAGTCTTTGAGCCAAGACTTGCAGATTATGCAAGGGTTCACTGTCCTGTGCATTAATGTCTACAAAAGCTTCGAATGTCCTGCATGGTAATAATTAAATTTAAAATGTTACTCTGTGCCTATAATGTAAGCTATTAATTTCAGATATATTTTGGAGTTAGTTATTTCTAACAGTATGAAGAATAAATTTTGAATATCTATGAAAATTAACTCTTCTGGCCTATGACTTCCATGTTAACTTCCTTGAATTGCATCAAGGGTTTAAATTGTTTTGGGCCATCTCCTGTATGGATCTCTTCCTGATAATAAAGACTATCTTGTTCTGGTAGAGGAATCATACAGAAAATAATTAATATACATTGTCACACAGCTGTTTGGGCCCTCTGCATACTATTAAATCAAAGATTAACAGTCCTTGTGTAAAACCCCTG